>NC_142285.1:21784154-22106581 GCF_965620075.1 Prunus avium | reverse complement strand
TACTTTACCTATAATTTGAAAAGGGGATCGTCAATAGGGATGGCAATGGGTCGAATCAGGGGTGGGTATGCCATTCACATCCCCATCCCCATTAAGCTTTTTTCCCCCATCCCCGCCTTCATACCCGCAATATTCATATCGGAGATTCCCCATCCTCACCTTCGTTGGGGAATGGGTTTCCCGACCCGCCCCATTATGAAAGAAAAAACCAATTATAACTACTTTGTTGAAAAAATAATAATACTAAGGCAAGATATAATATATACTTATAAGACAATATAAGAATGTTTATATATGTACTGGAAGTTAACTAAATAAATAAGTAGTGTGGCTTAAGATTTGTATAAATTATATAAGTACATAATATAATAATATAAAATTTAGTCGGTACAATTACTTTAATAGCATATTTATATATACTATAATATACCTCATCACAAAATTAATATATATATTCTAAACGGGGAGGGTTCGGGTTGGGGATTAAAATACCATCCCCGCCCCTCCCCAAACACCATACCCAAAAAATTCCCCATACCCATCTCCTTACCCGTTTTTTGTCATTCATACCCAACTCATTAGGGTCGAATCCCCACGAAGATCCTTACTCGCGGGGAAAATTGCCATCCCTTTGTCAAGCGCTACAAAATAGTTAATCTGCTTTCTTTCTTCCCCTTAATTTTTTTGTCATTATCAAAGAGTGCATAATGACTATTTTCAATTATTTTTCACAATCATATGATGCGATAGAACTTAACTCTTTTCTGAAATTTTAGAAAGAAAAACTCTTTTTTTGAACTTTTCTCTCTCACATAAGGAGTCCTACATTTTAATGGTTTCCCTTTCGGAATTAAAAATTGAGAAAAAATAATTACAAAAATTCAACATTTTTGTGGTTTTGGGAATTTCCTTTCCCTTTTTAGTTTTAGCCTTTGCCGGTATAAAATAAAAAAGAAAGGAGCCAAAAATACATAGACGTCGGAAACCTCTCAGATAATTTTCTCTCGTTCCAATTTCCGTCACTCTCTCTCTCTCTCTCTCTCGCCAAATAATTTTATTTTGGTAAAATATCATATTGACCCCTTTCAATTTCACGCTCTCGGTGCAATTAAAAACCCTAATTTGCTGTCGCATCCCTTTTTCGCTCTACCCCAAAATATTTGAAACCCTAGCGCTCTCTCTCTCCCTCTCTCCTCTCTCTCATGGCGGCGGCCGCGCGGGAAGAGAAGCAGAAGCAGGCGTTTGAAGGAATGGGAGCGGGAGGCAAGTTTCGGAAGACGCCGTTTCGAAGGACCTCCCATTCGACGCCATACGATCGGCCGCCCACTTCTCTGCGAAACCCTAGCACCGCCAACGATGGCTGGCTCTCGAAGCTAGTCGATCCGGCCCAGCGGCTCATCTCCTACAGCGCCCACCGCCTCTTTTCCTCCGTCTTTCGCAAACGCCTTCCACCGCCTCAGTCGCCTTCGACAGGTTCGGCTTTTTCTGCTCTCGAGACTACCTTTGTTTACTATGCTAAGGGCTTTTGTGGTTTCTTAGTTGTGACCTAAGTTGCGGCCTAAGTTTTGGGTACTTTGTTCAATCAAATGTGGGAGTTGGGGTTTCTTTATTTGGGACGCCTTTTGTTATGTTTTTGCTGATTTCAAAGCTAATTTTGTTTCAATTTGTCTTTAACAATTTATTTCCTGGGGCCAGTGTGTGAGGGTTGAATTTGGGTAGTTGGTTGCTTCATATTGGGTTATGCTTGTTTTTGTGTTGTGGAATATCAGATCTCGGATTCATTAGGTTCGTTATAATAATTGTGGGGTATTCAGGAAAAACCTGTAAGGACATGAATTTTCAACGATAAACGATTGAAATTGTAATTGACCGAATCCTAAATTCGAGTGGGTCTGAATTTCAAATAATGCATGCACAGTTACACTATTTGGAAGGCATATGAATCCTTTATTTTTGATAGGAGGAAGGCATAAAATCCTTGCACCCCTTGTATTCTACTGCTGATTTAGTTTTTTAACATGTAAATTGGTATGAGTCAGGTGTGCTTCTTGTAAGTGTGATGCTTGATAGTACATCGTGTTTTGCATTCCTACAGTCTCTGGTGTTGGTGTCTTATCTGAAAGAGCCTGTTGAACTTTCTCCCTTGATTAGTTTTTTTGTTTTATTTGTGACCGCCATATCATCCGTATTTTTTCCTTTGTAGATTTGGATTTTGGGAAAAATTTGAAGTTCCTGAGAATACATAAGATTGCTTGCTTTAGAAGCTTTCTTTATAGGATGATATTTCTTTAGCTGTCATTGTGACATTAAATTTTAGCTGGTTGGCTCCTTTGGTTTCTTAACATGAGATATGAAAGTGAATTATCTAATTATTTTGCTTGCAGTTGTTGCGTGTATGTTAATGTTATCTTGAATGCCTTGTACTTTCTATTATAAGATGTCAGTTCATTTATAACAGAATAATGATTAGCTATCATGAACTCTTTTCTGCCTTGTTCTCTGAAAAGGACTGTGATTGCCTTGTTGGTTTCTTTACCAATATTCAGGAATTTAATCTTCTGTTACTTTACCAGGGGTAAATCATGAAGTAAGGATCAAGGGCAAAGAAGATGTTACCATGGTAAGTGTAAGGTGTTGTATATTTCTATTCTTTGCACTCATTGTGCTTTGTTCAAGTAACTGGGATCCCATACCTTTTATTTTATTATTAAGCTTTGTACTCATGTTGTGTTCAACATTCTGTTTGTAGATAGCATTACAGTATTCTTTTCTGAAATTATGACTTGTAGGCAGTACATGACACTTGGACCTACGTTTTGCCCTATGTTTGAGTATTATAAGCATGCAACCTTTTTTTTCACTTCCCATCATTTACAAATTTTGATGATTGATGTATGATCATAGTTTTAAATTAGAAAGTTAGGTGAACAGGAATTTTAGCGCTCTAATTTTCCTCTATGTCGAGTGTTAGAATAATTTAGGGGGTTAAGGGAATATAAGTGCAGTTGGGTTTATTTGGCTAAAGTTCTGTTGGAAGACATGATCTTGGTATCTAGTTGATCCATTAATAAAGTCTAGAATTGATAAGAAAAAACTGCTTGTAATCGCAAGAAATGAAGACAGAAAGACATAATAGAGTAAAAAAAACTGACAGAAAAAAAAACATCCTGGTTTTGTTGCTGAATAGGGATGGACATTTTAACCGGTCAAACTGCTCAGTTTGTGGAATTCATGTTGGTTGAAGTGAGCTAATACTTGTTGAACCTGTTCATGTTGGTTTATCTAATCAATTGTTTTTTGTTTGTTTTTGGTTTAATTATTCATCCACGTTTATTTTTTGGTATAAGAGTAGTCCATGTTACAGATCCACATTTTGTGTTGCTAATAATTATTCCATTGTCTAGAAATGCACTGATGTAAAGCATCTGGGTTACTGTTCAATGAGAATTTAAAAAGGAAACTTAGTGCGTGAGTCTTGTACCGTGTTTCCTGAGAGTTTCTTTGTGTTAACCCAAAGCCACGAGTGGTTGCATGAGGCAAACTATATTTTTGGGCCAATGTGCACCCATTGAATGAGAATTAATTATTGTTTCTTCAGTCCTGTGTCAATTAAAAGTTATTTTAATTGAGTTATGGTGGTGTGCTATTATATATTTTTTTAAGCTGAACAAGTTTCAATGAAATTCAATTTTTAGGTTGTTTATCATTTTATTTTTATGGTTTTGATAATGTTATTCTGCATGTGAATCATCTTGATATGTCTTCTGTATGTAATGTCTGCTGTACAGTATCCTACTGGAGTGCAAAAAGGCACAGTTGATCAAAGTGCTGGTCCAAGTACTACTGCTGATGGAGGCGAGTTCACTGAGCTTAAACAAATTTTAGAGCAAAAAACTTTTACCAGGCAAGTTTTTATATTTTTGCTTTTTTGTTTGGCCCGGACAAGCTGTTATGTACTACAGTACTAGTTAGTATCTTTTTGTTAATCTTTCGTAGAAAGTACTTATAATAAACTAAATGTAGCTGTACATCAAGGAAACTGTGTTGTTTATCAGTCGCTGTTATGCAAAGGGAATGATTTATGGTGATGTGTGTGTTTTTTGTATATTTTAATTACTATAAATATTGGTGGGTGCTGTAATTCTGTGCTCTATTTAATTGGAAGGGCTAATTCCTCTACACCAGTATTTCCTGTATGGGTAAGTTAGATGGAGAGGGTGAGGGAGTGGGGAGGGAGAGGGAGATAGAGGGAGAGAGAGTGGCAGAAGAGGCGATGAGACTTTTAAATGAAATTTCTGAATGGAAAGGGTTATGATGTATGCATTTATGATTTCAGAGATCAGTTAAAATTTCGTCCATGCCTCTTGTGGGGATTAGAACTTGTTTTCTTGCAACATTTGCTTACTGTGAGTTGAATGTTAATCACATCTGCAGATCTGAAATTGATCGATTGACAGCGTTATTGCATTCAAGAACTGTTGATATACCAATTGAGAATCAAGAGAAAAGGTCGGAAGTGGTGCCTTCAATGCCAGTGGTTTCTCATGACAGGAAGGAGGAATTTCTTAAAACTCCAGTGCAAGACAAAAATGGGATTGAGAGCCGTCTTGTTTCAGACCCTGTTGTCAATACGAGTGTATGATAACCTCCTTTCCATTCGTATTCTTTGGTTGATGACTTTGTGAAAGCTATGGTCTCATGCTTGCTACTCTCTAATTAAAAATAATTGTGGAATAGTAACATATTGAACTTTGGCACGTTTTTGACATTTAGTGGTTCAAAATGTCTTCAGGTCCTTCATGAAGATGTTGCTTCACCTGCAGAGCTCGCAAAAGCATACATGGGCAGTAGGCCTTCAAAAGTATCCCCATCAATGTTAGGTTTACGAGGTCAAGCACACCATGAAGATTCACCTATTTTGAGCAGTCTACCATTTCAGTCGAAATCGCCAATGATGTCACTTGTGCCATGGACTTCTAGCAATGGGGGGGATCAAGAAAATGGTTTTGTGACCCCTAGATCGCGAGGCAGATCTGCTATATACAGTATGGCTCGAACACCATACTCTCGAGTTCGCACAACTACTACATTCAAGGTTTGTTTGCTATGAGAATATAACTCCTTTCAACCAACAACGGTTTAGTTGAGTGGTTAGGCCTGTTTGCTCCCATGTGGGTTGGATTCCTCAACCTATTTATGGAGTTGCTAGAGTTTCCTGCATTGTAGGGTTCGGCGGGGTGCCCCACTGTCTAATCTGCAAAGTGGGTTTGGGGGATTTCTGGGTATAAGAAAAGGACAATACAGTTCCTTTCAGGTTTTTAATGTTTATTGGGATTGAGGCTCTTACATTTTCTTTTGCTCGTACTTCAGGGTGCTGGGTCCACAGTTGATGCTTATGGTGGGGCGTCGTCATCTCAGTCTGTATCAGAGCAAAGCCAACCTTCTGGATCTAAACAAGGGGTATGAAGTCTGAAGATTATCAGATGCTACTTTATTTTGTACTTGTTGCATCCAGATTCATTGTTTTTTTCTTTTGTAGGTCTTAAAACGCAGATTTTCAGTCTTAGACAATGACATAGGATCTATTGGTCCTATTCGTAGAATTCGTCAAAAACCTAATCTTCTATCTTCAAGAGGCTTGAGCTCACCAGTATACAGCACTACTTCTTCTATTCGTGGGACTAGAATAAGTTCTGAGGCTGCACAAAATCCATCATCTTCAATATGGAAGCCACTATCATTGGGTGAACCTAAGCATAAAGCATTGTCAGAAAATGGGGACAATGCTGTTCCTAGTACAAGTTTCTCTACTGTTCCCTCAAAATCCAGCAAGATGGCTTCCAAAATTCTGGAGCAGCTTGATAAGTTGGTCTCTCCAAAAGAGAAATCATCTGAGACCAATCTACGTACTGTGAGAGATAAATCGCCAACTAAGCTTTCACCATCCATGTTACATGGTCAGGCTCTGAAAAGCCTGGAGGATGTGGATTCGTCAAAATTTATGGATAATGTCCATAATAATAAGAGTAATTCTAAGTTGAATGTATCATTTGATCGATTGATACCAGATGCTCGGGACTTCACCTCTGAAAATGAGGACAAGGTTAAAGAAAATGGCCCATCGAGCATTAGAGCTCCTTGTGACAGTTCAGCTATACTAATGAATGGTGAAGATTCTACAACAGAAAAGAAGGATATTGTGCCTAATGTTAAAACTGCAGTTTCTAATGCATCAAACACTGCTGTTCATCCTCCACAAAAGAAACGGGCATTCAGGATGAGTGCACATGAGGTATAGTTGTGCTTTCTTATCATCTATGGTTCCCCAATAATCTTGGGGTCTTTTACTAAACTAAGTTCCTAATTATTCTACTTTCGTCTTTATACTGCTCTGAAAATGTGAGTGACATGATATAACCAATTTTGGTTTCAATTTGATCATAGCACATACACCAACGTGGGTTAGTTGGAATTGTCAGGCCCATGTGGTCTGAGGCTGTAAACCCCGAAAGGTACCTACCTAGCTATTTGCTAGTGTTTCCTGCCTTGCAAAGACTGTAGGGCTGCGCCCAATTTCATAACTGTGTCCTGAAAGCAGATTGATGGATTTCTGGGTATCCCCAAAAAAAAAAAATCATAGTAGCTACTGATGGGAGGCTTTACCTTTGAGATTATAAGATTCTCTAGCTGTTGGATTTTGTTACAAGTTCAAGATGATTTGTATAGTAAGCGTTTGCTGATGATCAAATAGATCAAGTTTATGAGGGGGTTGTTCTCGTGCAGGAATTGGAGAAGAAAAGTACAAATTAAAATAACAATTCAATTTAGATTCCATCAGTTCCAATTTGAAAATCTTACTAGATTGAATATTTCTTTCAATATTTAGAAAATGAATATTATTAATTTCTTTGTTATTGAATTCCTTATCCTGTGATATATTTGAACCTTATGGGTATGGTTTGTAGGATTATCTTGAGCTGGATGATGATGACAATTCTAAGGTGGAGACTTTCTCGACTGAGAAGAGCAGTATTGCTACTGCAACTGTTACCCTGGAGAAACCTCCAGCTTTCTCTGATGGGTCTGTGCTTGCTGAGAATGGCACCAACACTATCGGCTCTAGTGCGTTGTCATACAGCAAGATGGTATCTACCCAGCCATCCTTTACATATGATAAAGTTGCTCCACCAGAAGAATCAAATGCTGGTCCTTCAATGTTTAACTTTGGGGGTAAAGTTACTTCAATGAAGGATTCAGATGCAGCTTCTCCTGTGTTTAACTATGTCTCTAAGAGTGTTGACGAAGTTGCACGGCCACAGTTTGCTTTCACTTCATCACCTGCTGTTGGTGAATCTGTTGACATAAAATCTGGTGCCTTTTCAGTCCCCAAACCTGAAAGCTCAAGCAGGTCTGTATGATAATTTGCCTATTTTCTTTTTAATATTCTCCTATTGTTGAAAAGCATTGTTGAAGGCCCTTGGTTGCTGCATTTATCTTTTGCTTATGTTTTCTTTATAAAAAGAGATTTTAAGTGTATAAACAAACCTAGGCTTCTGAAGGATTTTCCTTCAAAGGAATGGGCAAATGGATTGGAACTGTATGAATATCTTTCAGTTGGTAGGGGATATGCATGTCCAAAGACCATGAAGGGAGTTATGACCTAATACCACGAAGGCAGGTTGCCTGTAAATGTCAGTTTAAAGTGCTCACTTGAGTGTGGCAATGAAAAATTAAGCTATCGTCTGTTGGAACCTTTGTATAGTTCAGCGTGGGTTCTTGTGTGAGCAGTTTTTGGATTTATATTTTCAATCTTCTTTGCTAGTGGTGAATGCAGTTAGCAAAAACAATGCAATATTAATAGATAAAGCGTATATTTATTAGCAAAGAATGAAAGACAATTGAAGACCTTCGTACCGTGGTAAGTTAAAACAGATGGGACAAATTGCGTAGAATACCTTTAAAATTATGGTTTCCTTCTGCCTTAATGCTTGTGTACTTTTGTTCCCCACCAGAATTTCATTTGGTCAGGGTACATCTAGTACTGGAGGTTATGTGGTGATTTAGGGTTTGAAAAATGGGGTTGAGGGGCTGCTCCTGTGATGGGTGGTGATTAATACAAGCTCTTAACTGGACAACGAAAGAGAAAGTCCTTTTCTCTTTCGTTTCAAAATGTAATCAGTGGTATCATGTGGAAATCTCAATCATTTGTTCTGCATTGCTGTCACTAATTTTTATGTTCACCAAAAAAGTACTGTTTTATTTATTTATTTATTTATATATCAATGTTTTCATCTGCAGTGTATCTGCCGTTGTAGCTGCTGCAACAAATTCTGTACTCAAACCACTTGAATCGGATAAAGCTGATAATAAGAATAATGCTGGAGTCTCTTTTAGGATACCTGAAACTGCTCTGTTCTCTGTATCATCAGCACCATCAACCACAGGCATATTCTCCAATGGCATCCCTTCCAATATTTCAAGCCTAAATAATGGGTCAAGCCCTCCATTTTCTCCCTCCGTTCCTTCAGCATTTTTTACAAGTCCAAATTCATCGGGTAGCATGACCCTCACTGCCAACACAAACATTGGTAACAACATCGCTAGTGCAACTGCGGTCACCACCGACAGTTGCAATGTTTCTAGCTCAGCTCTAGCACCTTCATTTTCACCTGTGCCTAATTTCGAAGTTGAATCCTCCACTGCCTCAACTGCAGTAACCACCAACAGTAGCAACGTTTCTAGCTCAAATCCAGCACCTTCATTGCCAGCTGCGCCTATTTTATTTGAATCCTCCACTGCTTCAGTTGCAGTTACACCAGTTCCAGTAAATTCTTCCTTAGACTCTTTTGAAGGAAAGAACAAGGAAGACAAGGGCTTTGGTAATCTAAGCAGCACCTCTTTTGCTGCCACATCTGCTGCCATTCCAAGCACAGGGAGTGGTATGTTTGGATTTGCTAGTGGTGGTGCTGCTACCACGTCTGCTGCTAACCAGTCCCAGGGTACTCGTTTTGGTGCTGGCAGTGGATCTGTTCCTATTTCCCAGCAGACTGGAATTGCATCATCAGCAGCCTCACCATCATTCGGGTTGTGTGGAAGTACTGGACAGTTTGGCTCAACCTCTGCTCATAATCTGTTTAGTTCAGGAGCAAGTACTGGACTTGGTTCTTCTGCTCCCTCATTGGAGGCCAACTCCAGTAGCAGTACTGCTCCTGGCATATTTGGTTCCAGTTGGCAATCCCCTAAGTCTACTGCATTTGCTTCCACAACATCTTTGTCAGCTGGGTTGTCGTATGGAGCATCCTTGGCTACTTCTGCACCTACTGCATTTGGAGGGTCCTCGACTGCTGCTACTACTAGTAACACGCCTTTTGTCTTTGGAGGATCCTCAACTGCTGCTGCTACTACAAACAGCGCACCTATGGCGTTTGGAGCATCTGCAGTTTCTTCTACAAATACCAATGGGGCATCTATGATGTTTGGATCATCCAATGGCGCATCCTCAACTTTGATGTTCCCATTCACTTCATCTGCAGCTAGTACTGCCCCATCACAGCCTGCATTTGGGAACCCAAATCCTGCTTTTCCATTTGGTTCCTCGGGTAATAATGATCAAATGAACTTTGTAGACAGCATGGCTGAAGACACTAATCAGGCATCTATGCCTACAGTCCCAGTATTTGGTCAGCAGCCTGTGTTTGGTCAACAGCCTGTGTTTGGTCAACAGCCTGTTTCAAACCCACAGTCTGGCTATGTATTTGGATCTACACCTGCAGTCCCAGCGGCAAATCCCTTCCAATTTTCAAGCCAACAGAATCTAGCCAACCCACAGAACCCTTCACCATTTCAGGCTTCGGGCAGTTTGGGTGCAAGTCAAGGGGGCAGCTTCTCATTGGGCACTGGTGGTGACAAGTCTAACCGAAGAATAGTGAAGGTTAAACACAACAGGCCGCGGAAGAAGTAAAAGCATCAATGGTAAAATGTGGGTGGTGTGGTTGTTGTTCTCTGTTCTCTGTATGAGGGTGAATAACTTTAATATGCAAGACTAGATACAAGAGATTGCTGGTTCGATACTGATGAAGGTATAATTTTCCTTCTGTGGTTAGGAAGATCAGACTATTCCGTTTGCTCTACATATATATTGTTTCCCCTTTTCTTTCTACAATCGAGCCAAATTTTCGTGGTTGCAATGAGAGGTTTTTCACAATTTTATACCAGTTTGTAGTCGGAACATTTATGCTTTTGTATTAGTACATGTAGTAGGTGAATGTTTTTGTATTAGTAAGTGTAGGTGGTATTAGGCTTTCTGGCTGGGCAAATTGTGTTAGCAACTGTTTTCTGTGTACTCTGCTATTTGTAACATAAAAGGAAACAGCTGTGAATGTGTCCAAGCTTATCTGCTGGCCGCCTACTGATTTTTCCCAGGAGGCAGGGGATACATGATGCAGCAGTGAGCACATTACTTGGGTCTTAATCAAATTAGCTTCTTTCCAAATAAATATTTTATGCATTTATTTTAGGTATCGTGTGTTTTGCTCGCATTGAATGATTCTGTTGTAAGAATGTGTCTTTTGCTTTGTGTTTTCATGTGCTGGGATGCTAGCATGTGCGAAAGGGCTACGCCTGACGCTAGCATATTCGATTTCATGTTTATATTGGTGTTGACTGATATTGAAGAGTTAATGCTAGAGGGGAAGCAGATTTCAACATTGTTCTTCCCAAATGTGCTGTATTTGTATGTGTCTGGCATAATTTGTTCCATCACTTGCCTTCATTCATTTAGTGATTCCATTTTGAGAAAAGTTTTGGTAACTGATATTTTTCTCAGTGCTCTCTTCCCTGGTTAGACGGTTTTGTCCTAGGCATTGTATAAACCTGACTGAGCATATTTAGATAGAGCTGAAAGTAATTAGTCTTTAAGAATTTCACTTGAAATAAGTAGATTGAGTTTGTGTTATTGTCCGCAATAATCAATATAAGTTTGGCCTGGAATCCAGAATTTCATCAAACTAAATGTTTAGCAAAAATTAAGAAGCAATGCTGTAATTAGAGGGTGGATAATACGAGGTGACTATAGAGTTAAAACGTACATGGATGAACGACGGAACAGAAAGTCTTATTTAAGGGGACTATAATGAGCCACATATTTTCATTTTCTAAATCATGCTTTAAATATGAGTTATTTTCTTATGAATTCTGCACTTCCAGTTCCAGGGCAATTATTTACTCCAGCATTGTGTTGCATTCTCTCCACCTCACTGAAACAACATGTTCAGCTTCAACCTAATGCATTTGGAAATTGCATAGAATTCTTAAATGATGGAATTTAGATATCCATCGTTTAAATGTCTGGCAATTAATAATTTTAGTGTTTGGATTTATGTATGTCAGATTTTGCGAATGATAAAAATTACGAGGAAAAATGAATTGTTGCTAAATAGAAATTGCAAAATGACAACTCTTTTGGTAGAAATTAAACTTGGTAATCTAGATCCCCAATTTTCACAAATATTTCGGCACGTCATTTAATAAGTTCCCTGCTTAAGTTGCCAAGCAATTAAAATATTAATTGATGACTTTTAGCTAAATCATGAGTTATTTTTCTAAATCCAAAAGGGAGGCCAAGAATTTATAAATGATGGAATTCACAATGATACAAATCAATGTTCCATAATTTGTTTACCTTTGCGTCTTCATCTTTTCGAAAACTCATAACCATTCTTCTGGATCTTCAGTTGTCCCAAGGTCATCCAATATAGGTATTATATTCATGATAGGACACGAAGCCAAATGGTCTTGACCATAGCCGCCGTGGGCGTGGGTCCCGAGGGCAACGACCAAGGGCCCTGAATGTTTTACATAATTGTTAGGACCATATTAAGGGCCAGTTTGGCATTGCTGTGCTGTGAAAATAATCGCTGTCAGATTTGCTGTGAGAGAAATCAGCTGTGAGAGAAAACAGTTTGGCGTTTGGTAAACTTTTTGTTATAAGTGCTGTTTGTACAATAATCAGTTTCTGAGTGTTTGGTAAATTTGTTTGTAAAAGTGCTGTAAGCTGTGTATAATGACTAAAAAGGGCATTATGCTGAAATGACTTTTTTGTTCAAGTGTTTGGTAAAAGGAAAAGCACTTTCACTTTAGCTTATATAATATTTTTTTATTAAATATGTTTCCATCACACCCTAAAAATTATTTTAATTATAAAATAAATAAAGTATTCCATTAAAAATAAATATATTGTCAATAATATAGTTATAACAAAAATTAAACTAGTCCTAAACAAGCAATCATATACATTTCTAAGCAGATGAACTCACTAAACTTGTGGCTATATTATTTCTCAATGCCTCCATTTCTTGTGTTACAGAACCATCTTCTTGTTGTGCATCAACCTCTCTCTCAATCTCTTCATCTTGAGTACCATTTAGGTCATCTTCACTTTCATCAAAATGACAATCACGTTTGGCATGTCTTCTTATATAGTTATGAAGTGCCATGGTTGCAATAACTATTTTGACTTGTTTTGCAAAAGGATAACTAGGCATGTCTCGTAAAATACTCAATCTCTTTTTCATATCGTGAAATATGTAGGAATTTTAGGAATCACAATCTTGAATTACTCATGAGATAGACCCTATCATATAATTAAAGTAAAAATTGGGTAAACCACATTGTCAAAAGAAATCTTACAATAAACTGACAAGTAAATGTATTCCAGCAATAAAAGTTCCCAAAACAGTGACCACATTTTGGAAAGCATGCTCTGTGTGAAACGGCGCACTGATATAAATTATAATCCAAAAGTCTCATACTCTCCTTCAATCATTTTGTTTTTTAGGATACGAAATACAGAGTATTTCATAAATATCCAAGTTCTTATTTACACTGCTAGTGGAAACTAGGCCCCTAAAACAAGAAACAACACCGAATAAAGTCACTACCATTTTACGGTTTAGGGTTGAAAGTCACTATGATTTGAAATGCCACCAAAACTGTCCAAAGTTGAACTATACGCCTCAAATAATCCCAGCCCCAAACTACCACTTACTGTTCAAAGGCTTTGTCATTCAACTCTACAAAATAAACCAAAAGGTTGCCATCACAATAAAATTTCATAACACAGCTTTCTTCCCTCCTCAGACACACATGAAAATAAAACAAGCTTTCCTCAACAGTTTCAACGATATGATCAAAGCACATTAACTATTAATGACCCAAATATCTTTCAATCAAATATTATATATAACGTATAGGGAAATGTTTGGGATAGAAATATTTCAATTGTTCAGGCTTGCAAAGCTGATATTCACTAGGAAGGTTTGTATGGACCCCTCTATTAACTAAGGTACATGAATTAGTTTAGAAATACCAAAACTCTTATATAATTAACAGTATTAACCAGAAATAGAAAGCCTCTTGAACTGTGGCAACACTTGACTTTCTTTATCTCTATCCCTAAACTAATAAAAAGAATTCACCTAACCAACTTGCAACTCAATAAGATACCAAATAACAGTGGCTCACTACTGATATAAAAATTCATCTAGAACCCAAAATTCCAAAATGAAAACATAACCAATGAATCAATGATAGTTTTTCAGCATACATATATTAGGAAGACAAACAAAACAAGACCATAACAAAATCTGTCATATTAACACGAATGCAAGCATTTCAGGACCATTATAGTGAAATATAAAAAGATTTAAAACCACTAAGAGGGGTTTAGAGCTTTATTCTTTGGAGGTTATGACCAAGATAATATAGAAAATTCCAAGAAAAAAATACTGATGGCCAAGATAATATAGAAAATTCCAAGTAAAAATTAGAGCTTTATGCTTTGGAGGTTTGACCCCCTCGAAATCTATTTGCCCATAACCAAATAAAGAGAAACAGCAAGAGAGAGAGTGAGTAAGTGAGGAAGGCTGGGATATTTTTTGCAAGCGAGACAAATAGTAATAGAGCAACAGACAAAGACAATAGGGATATTTTTTGCAAATCGGGCAGGACTGACTTTCTAATCTAAGCCCATTTTCTTGGGTCAGTGGTGATGTGCGTTTTTGCTGTTGGTTTTCTATATCACGTATTGGCATGAGAATGACATTTTTTCATTTGGGAAGATAGTTAAAACCCTAGAAATTAAAGAGAAAGAGGGAAGATTGAAATTGAAAAAAAAATAAACATAATATGCGTCTCTTACCTGAGTCTTGTGGCTCAGCAATGAGCTTCAATGGATCCAACAACAAAAAACCGTAGGCAGAATGGAAGAGAAGGAGAAGAGTGGGCTCTGTGAAGAGATTGTGTGAAGAAGCAACGTGATGTGAGGGAAGGAGGAAGAGAGAGCGTGAAAATAGATTGGGGTATTTTCGGAAGTTGTAAAATTCATTAAAACTCAGCGCTCCCTCAAATCTGATTACCGTATAATCAGAAAATGAAAGCAGGTCATCAGCTGCTTTCATTTATTGCTTTCTCTCACAGCAATTTTTAACAATAAGTGATTTTCTCATAGGTTACCAAACGGGCTGGGCTTCCCGAAATTTTTTTAAAATCACTTATTACCCCAAATAAGCAATGCCAAACAGGTACTAAAAGTAATTTTTGGAAGGTTCAAAATTTTAAGGTCTAAAATAAGAACCACTTCAAATCTTTAACAAAACAAAGGCCCATATTAAGAAATTATTAATTGGCTTTAGGACAAGAAATATGCAATTCATCAAACATTTTCTTAAAGAAAATATTTAATTCTTCTAGTTTGATGATTTTTGTTGTTGTCAACCATATGATGGTTTGCATTTGTTATTATAGTTCAATTAAACTACTATATTTAAGCCAAAATAAAAATACATGTGTATTATACTTTTTTTCTTGTAAAACTATGATTAAATGTAAAAAGAAATTAAGGGCCTCATTTTAATTTTTGGAACCCCACTCAAAACTCAATGCTGGTCTAGTCTTGACTTGCAGACCAATGGTTTTAAGTTCGAATTCCATGACACCTTGGTAGTGTGTATGTGAGAAACCCCTCATTAACCTTATAGTTTAGACTATCACTTGTATTAAAAAAAGGTCAAAAAATATTATTTATAATTATTCGAATCAATGTTGTGGCAGAACTGGTGCTGCAGTGAAGGTTATGCGGGTGGTGGGATACGATGCTATTCATCAATTTTGGGACTTTTGGTTCACTAAGTCAATATTATTATTATTTTGTTAAATTTGTTTTACCAAATTAATTACTCATAATTAATTCATTTTTTTAACATAATTAATAATTAATGGAAATATTTTTTGTTGTTGAAACATTGGAAACTTGATCATTGAAAATTGATGATGGTTTTTGCCACATCATTTGGGACTGAATTTTGGTGTCCCAAACATTATTATTTTTTTAATTGCATCCATTTAGTGTACATAAGTCAAATAATAAGTGGAAAAAAAAAAAAGGTCAAATCATAAGTGCAAAGAGAAACAACTTTAAGGCCCCATGTGTTTTCCTAAGGCTTGGGAAATGGAAGATTCCTTTCTCATGTTTGGTAAAGTTGGGAAAGCAACCGGGAAATACCACTTTATTTCATTTCCCATGTTTGGTTTGTGTAGGAATGTAAAACAAAGTTTGTTTAATTTTTCAATTATACCCATATTAGACAAAAATATATAATAAAAAAATTGCATTTAATGCTCTATTGTAATTCTAAATTGTTAATGGAGACAAAATAGTCATTGAAAAGGTACATTTAATGCTGCCCTTAGTTTCCAAGGGAAAGGAAAAATGAAACCCAAGGGGGGAGGAGGGCTTCATTTTCCCCCCCTATTTTTTCATGTGTCAGGCAACCATTTCCCATGTCTAGACTTACCAAACATAGGAAAACATTTGATTTCCCATTCCCAAGCCCCATATCCCATGAACCAAACGTCACCTAAGAAATAAGTCTATTCTGAATAATGCAAACCTTGAAATTGCTAGATTAGGTATAACTTATGACTACAGTTATCAGTGGACCGGATTTTGATCCGAATCCAATGAATTTAATAAGAGATGGATCTGGAAGTATAATCCGATAATCCAATTATGTTCTGAATCCGTTTACCCATTAAGTTAACAGAATATATATAGATTTAGCCTACTCTATTTCGATAATAATCCATTCCGATTTGGTATTTTATATATATATATATATTGAAGGAAACTTTGCATTTAATGTCTTGGAAATGAATTTAACCACAACATATAATACAAAACATTCATAATGGCGGATTAATTTTGCTTATTCTAATTGAGTTAAGCATTTTTCATTTTAACCCAAATATCTTATAATCTAGTCTTTTTGGCCACAAATAGAAAAGGGAGAAACTTATGAGAGTTTACCCTTGACGACTATTTCTTGGACAAGCCAAGAATGAACACTTTTATAGGAGAATGTCTTCCTTTCTTCCTCTTCTGCAAGCTCCTCAACCCAAGACTCCAAGAGTGAAGTCCTCTACCTCACTACACCAAAATGGACTAGAGATGAAGAGAAATCAACCTAGAGAACTTAGGTGCTAGTCCTTCTCTAGGTTGGACCAATTTGTGGCTAAGAAAGATGAGAGGGAGGATGTCTCTCCTATACATAAAAAACCCAAGAGTGGAATGCCAAAAACCCTAACTAGGTTTTGAGTCACCTTTTGGCTTTTATAGGAAAAGCACATAAAGGAAGGGAGAGAAATTCTCTCCCTATAGCCGGCCATGATGGAGGGAGTGGGCTTCACTTGGGTCCTTGGATTTGTGTTGTCATACAACACTTATCCTTGGGCCCAATAGGCTTTTGGGTATTTTTTTCATTCTATTTAAATCATATTTAAAGCCCAAATCCAATTCCTTATGTCAAAGTTAATTCCATAATCAACTCTTAATTATGAATTATGGTTTAACTCTTAAACCACTATTATGGTCTTACTAGTTTGACTTGGTCAAATGCTCTGGTAAAATATGTTGACTTTGACTTGATCGTTGACTTTGACCTTTGACTTCTGACTCATAGTTTCTTTTCTCTTCATTTGTACCTCTTATCTCATTTCTCGGTGTGCAATTCGTAGGTTTCTTTTAGCAAGGTAGTGAGTTTACTCAACTTCTCTGAGTTGACTTGTTAATTAAATCTCACTATTTAATTCTTCATATTAGTAAATGTCATCATTTTAGGACTTCCACAAACCATAATTGACTAGCAACATGTCATGGTTATTCAAGGTAAATAAGGTGTAGGGAAGAACTTATTCAAATTGGAATGATAGTTCAATTGAATCTTTCGCTTATACAATACTCCTTATTCACATTATTAGATTTTGGAATCTAATGTTGTTTGTACCATATCTGACCCTCCACTCGTACAACGACACGTGGATCTTAGAAACTCGCCCAAGTACCCAAGGCCTTGGACAATCGGCATCGACCACCAATGGCATTGTCTCAAAGCTGCGAACAGCCATTACAGGCCCAGCTCGTCTACAATCGGCATCCCTTACCGATTGTACAGAATCAACCTCGAAGTATCCGCCCAAAATATCTAAAGACTCGTGTCGACCTCAGAGGGCCCTCCCACGAGTCCCACATCGAAAATGAGTACTAAGAGCATACAAAATGCCCTCTATAAATAAGCCCCTCCACTACAATACAGGGGTAAGACTTTTCAGCTTGACTTCTATACTTTTATATGGTCAACAACAAGAGCTCTTATAAACAATCTTACTTGAGCATCGGAGGGTCTTAGGCTGGTTCCACACCGGTTCCATAGACCTCACGAACCTCAAACTCTCTTCTATTCAGGATCTGCATCCAAGGACAAGAAGGATCTGCATCTATCACTCAATCGATCTGCTAGATCGTCCTCATCACTTGTAAGTTGCACTCATCTCTATCTGTTCAGATTTTGCGCCAACAGATTGGCGCCGTCTGTGGGAATCACTTATCGATTAACCCATATCTCAAAAGCTCCGAGACCAAAAAATGAATCCATCTTCGGTCCTCCCTTCCGATGGCCCTATCCTCGGCCTCGGCGGCGAGCCAAGTCTAGCTCCCTTGCTTCAGACACCACGAACAGAAACACCTGCTCGACCGGCCACCCTGGAGGCTCGAATGGAGACCCTACAGCAGGATATGGCAAGAATGCAGGAGCACAACAATATTCTCGCCTC
Organism: Prunus avium; assembly: GCF_965620075.1. Classification (NCBI taxonomy): domain Eukaryota; kingdom Viridiplantae; phylum Streptophyta; class Magnoliopsida; order Rosales; family Rosaceae; genus Prunus; species Prunus avium. The sequence goes on along the minus strand of NC_142285.1, from coordinate 22,088,416 downwards.
GAAACTGGATGACACCCAGAGGCAGCTGCATCATCAACAAACACTCTCCGCCCAGTTGCAGAACGATCGGGAACCAACCACACAGCTTCGGCAGAAGAAATCGTTTAAAAGCGTACGGAAGCCCACTGTCCAGGATAGAGGGAAGCAGCAGGCCGCACACGAACCGACTGTCTCCCGAAGGCTGTTCGTGCCCACTCCAAAGGAGCGCCATCCCGAATATCGAGTTTATTCCGATTGCCGCGATAGGATCAACGATTGGCGGAGGGAACGGCAGTCCTCACCCATCCAGGTCCGGGCGAAGCTCGACGATCCACGCCTGGAAGCACTTGGACCAAAATCCCCCATACGGCCAAAGGTACAGTACGATCGGTCTGGAAGAAACGGACGAATCGGATTACGTTCCAACATCTCCAGGAACCACCATCTCATCAGCGGGGCCCTCTACACAACGCTACAGCCACCGATCGAACCAGGACAACGATCGGCGAAAAGGAAACTACGAGAGAAGCCCCAGCCGAACGGCAGACCAAGAAAACTGAGGTCACAATGCTGACCAACGCACGGGGAACCGAGCGATCGAGCCCTTTGGTGACGATCTTCCCTCTACCGATCCGACTATTCGTCTCCTCCTACAGAAGATGAATCGCATTGAGAAGGAACAAAACCAGGCTCGGACACCAACGTGGCGAACGGTACAGCCAGGGCCATTCACCAATCGAATCCGGACATTCAGACACGAGAAAGAGGTCCAAGCACTCCGCATATCGTTCTACTCAGGGGTGGAAGATCCCGTTACCCACATTCATACCTTCCAATCAGCTTTGGGTTGCAAAGGACTGACGGATGAAGGCCAATGTTTGCTATTCCCCTCCACCCTGACCGGAGCCGCTCTGAATTGGTTCTACCGAATGGAACCAGATACGGTTGACACTTTTAATCAGTTGAAGCAAACCTTCCTTAACCATTTTATGATTCAGACCGATCGCCTGTATTCCGCCGATGACCTCTATACCGTTCGGCAGCAAGACGATGAGCCATTGAGAGAATACGCGGCTAGGTTCAGCCATGAGTACTCCAGATGTCCAGAAACTGACGATAGGGCAGCCTTCGGTGCCTTCAAAAGCGGCCTTCGGTGCCTTTAAAAGCGGCCTTCGGTTGTCTCAGTTTCGTTATTTGGTCCACAGCAGCAACTGGACCACCTACTCCGAATTAATGAAACATGCAGCTATCCACGCCAAGGCCGAGCACTTCAACTCCAAAGGATCGGCTTCGGCCCTACCAAACAAAACGGTACCGACCGGTCCGCCTTCGACACAGCACTATGACCGATTCCCGGCGGATCCGGCGACAAATCAGGCCCCCTACCGAACGGCACCCCCTGCCCCTGCTTTTTCCGCGCCATGAAACAAACGGAAAGACCACTTCCGAGATCGGCAGGACACCAACAAAAAGGGCAAGGACTCCGGTAGGCGAGGCGACTTCGGCGACCCGAAGAGGAATCGGCCAGAGGAAATCTTCACTTTGTTCAACACTACTTATGAGCATGTTCTCCTGACCGAAGGGGACATAATACCAAAACCGAACAACCGGAAGCTTCCTCGGTAGAGCGAGAAGGACACCGGTGTGTTCTGCCGATACCATCAATACAATGGCCACGACACAGAATCGTGTATCGCCCTTCGGAAAATTGTAGAGCGCCTCATCAACGAAGGAAAGCTGGATCAGTATTTGAGCACTAAACCAGCTTCGGATAAACCACCGAATCGGCAGATCAATATGATTAGTGGAGGGACACCCATCGCCGAAACTAGCAACCGATCTGTCAAAGATTATGTGTGTGCCGTTCGGTACCCCCAGATCCTCAGCGTAGATGAAGGCCGCAACAACAAAGTCCAGCGAATCGGTTGTGAGCCTATTACCTTTTCCGAAGAAGAAGAGCGAGGCATCATCTTCCCCCACTCTGATCCCATGATCATCCGAGCCGACATTTTAGATTTCGACGTAGGCCGAATCCTCATCGACACCGGCAGTTCGGTCAATGTACTATTCACTGACGCTTCCAATGCCCTCGGCATAGATCCGCAACATCTGAACAAGGACATCACCCCTCTCCTAAGCTTCTCTGGTGACGTGATCGAACCAATCGGCAGTGTCCTACTTCCGTTTGCGGTTGGCACCATTCCCAGACGAACGATCATCTATACTCACTTTTTGGTGGTCGATTGCCCAACAGCATATAATGCCATCATCGGCAGGACGGCGCTCACCAGAATGAAAGCCATACTGTCACCACACATGCTCCTCCTCAAGTTCCCCACCCACACTGGCGTAGGCCAAGTGCGAGGGGATCAGTTGAGTGCACGGACATGTTACGTTTCAGCAACCAAAGGTTCGGCACGAGCAACGCCTCGCGAAGCATACTCGGTAGCTGCTAACGCTACTGTGCCGAATGGCAGAGGGGCGGAAAAACCGGATGATCCCAGGGATGAAGCTGTCACCCCACAAGCACAACCGTTGAGGATTTGGAATCGGTCGTCCTCTCCGAAACAGAGCCCGACTGACAGATTCGAATCGGTACCACCTTGAGTCCGGCACTACGTACCGACTTCATTGCCTTCTTGCGCGCCAATACAGAAGTCTTCGCTTGGTCGTACGATGACATGCCTGGCATCGCCCCGAGCGTCATCAGCCACAAGCTCAGCATCTGCCCCACTTTCAAACCCATCCGGCAGAAACGGCAGGCTTATGATACCGAACGGTATGAAGCAATGAGAATCGAGGTGGAGAAACTGCGAACAATCGGCTTCATCCAGGAAGTCGCTTACCCAATTTGGCTGGCCAATTCGGTGCTGGTCAAGAAGTCGAGCGGTGCCTGGCAAATGTGTCAGGACTACACCGATTTAAACAAGGCTTGCCCCAAAGATAGCTTTCCTCTGCCAAGGATCGATCAGATGGTAGACGCAACGGCGGGCCACGAACTTCTTAGTTTTATGGACGCATACTCTGGCTACAACCAGATATTCATGAACTCTGCCTATCGCGTGCATACGGCATTCATCACCGACAAAGGACTTTACTGCTACAAAGTCATGCCATTCGGCTTGAAGAACGCTGGGGCAACCTACCAGCGCTTGGTCAACAAAATATTCTCTGAACTCATCGGCACCTCGATGGAGGTTTATGTGGATGACATGTTGGTCAAAAGAAAAACCGCCGATTCTCACCTCCACAACCTCTCTCCCTCATGTTCAGCGTCCTAAAAAAGTACAACATGCGGCTCAACCCAAGTAAATGTGCCTTCGGCGTCTCCTCGGGCAAATTCCTTGGCTTCATGATCAGCCAACGAGGCATCGAAGCCAATCCAGAAAGAATCAAGGCCCTGCTCGACATGCAGTTTCCGAAGACTCAGAAGGATATCCAGAGCCTCATGGGGCGTGTCGCCGCTCTTGCTCGATTTATATCCAGGGCTACCGATCGGTGTGCCCCTTTCTTTAAAGCCCTCAAAGGAAGCAAACGGCAGGTTGTCTGGACCGCCGAATGCGATCGCGCTTTCCAAGACCTCAAGGCCTATATGAGCAGGGCGCCCCTGTTGTCCACCCTCTCCCTGGCAAAGAGTTAATTCTCTACCTATCAGTATCGGCAACGGCATTAAGCTCCGTGCTCATTCGCAAGCCGAATGGCATCGAGCTTCCAATTTTCTATACCAGCCACGCCTTGCAGGATGCCGAGATTCGGTACCCTGAGCTGGAAAAGCTTGCCTATGCTCTTGTTCTCTCAGCACGCAAGCTTCGGCCGTACTTCCAGGCTCATAGAATTACCGTTCTCACCAATCAGCCACCACGCCAGATATTACAAAGACCGGAGACATCAGGTCGGCTAGTGAAGTGGGTGTTGTTAATATTATGTTAACTCGCAATTGTACGGGGCAATTAGTAGTATAGCAAGACAAGTACGAGGTCGTACCCACGAAGACTGAGAAGTTAAAACTAGTTATGTACTTAGATTACCAAATTCAAGAAAGTAGGAGGTTATGTCTAAAACAGAATTTAGAACAAGAGTGGTTGTGATTGTTGAACAAAAGAAGCAAAATGAAATTGCAAACAAAAACAAGTAAACAAATGTAACAAAGAGTGGTTTTAAGAGTTGGAAAACAGATTTTGAGACTAGGGCATTCGAATCACCATAACAATTCAATTCTGGGTTATAAAGATTCAAGTAACAAGTCTAATTCAGATTCAAAGATTGATTCTAGCTAAAGTATGATTAGGCCATGGTGTTTGGTCCTAACCTTGTGTTCCTAATTCCCTAATTTGATCATTTGTTGTCTAACCTAAAATTAAGCATTAGGAACCCATTAAGCATAGAAGAACATTTTAAACAACCAAGTATGTATCTAATCCCTGTTGTCGAATGTCCATACATACTCTTCCTATTCATAGTTCAATTCGAATTAAAGCATGGTGTATACTCTTAATTCAAACCAAGATAGTTAACAAACAAGTTCTAATGGTGATCAATCATTCAAACAAGCATGTTAACTTATAAGCATAATGAATAAGAACATGAATCATGAATCAAACTTGAAACTCCAAACTTATAAACCCAGAATATTCATGTTAGGTTACATCGAAGCCCTAGTTATGGATTTAGCTACTCATAATGGAAAAGAGACTTGAACAGAAATGAGAAAACATAATGAATGCAATAAGAGTAGAAAAACCCTTTTTCTGAAGTTCTTGTGGTGTCCAAGGCTTCTCCAAGTGCTTCTCCACTTCTAATGCTTCTCCAAGAGCTTCCCCACTTCTAGAAAGATGTATGAAGGATATGGAGGTGATTTGGGATGAGTTTGAGTGAGTGGTGATGGCTAAGGAAGATGAAATTCGTAGGGAAATGGAAGAGAAGTTTGCTGGAGTTGTTTTGGTGATTGTTGGAGTGTTTGGGATTGTGAGAGTGTTTGAGGATGGTTGGAGTGAATTGTGGGGTTGTGAATCCCAAGATTTGTTGTGTCTTGAATGTGGAATGGATGTGGTATTTATAGGGAGAGGGGAGTGATAAATCTGAATTCAATATGGCTAATGCATTCAACACTTGCATTATACAATCTAAATTGGTTGATGCACTTCACTAATGCATACAACACTTGCAATATAAAATCTGAATTGGTTGATGCACTTCACCAATAAATCACACCAGCAGCCCTAGCTCATCTTCATGTCACCATGACCAAGCTTCCAACAAGCTCAATAGCTCATGCCTAGCTCACCATGACCAAGCTTCCAACCAGAAACAATAGCTCATCCTGAGGTCAGCATGACCAGCAACTTCAAGGGCTTACTAATTGGGCTTCCCTTAAGCAAATTAAGACTTTAAGCACTCAAACTTGAAGTTCAGAATGTCTTCTTTCCAGCCATATATCATTTGGGCCAATCCAAGGTCGGAGGAGGAAGTTAAGGCCAAAACAAATTGCTAACTCATTTTGCGCGCTGATAAAATCCATCCTGAGCATGGCTCTGTGTTTGCTAGGTAACAGACTCCATATTTATCCAATGGGGCTGAATTTTGGATATGTTATAGTACACACCCATTGGAACAACTCTCATGAAGAATGATGCCTCATCCGAGCTGTGTAGATTGCTGAAACAAAGCTTGCAATATGACCCACGAAACTGGACTGGCAAGAGGCTGTAGGAAAAATGAGTTTGTCTTTAAGCTCTTCTTCCATTCATCCAAATTAGGCCTTAACATGCTTGAATTGCATGAATTATGCTCTCTTGCTCTATTGGCCTACAAAACACACAAAGGGAGGGAAATAACTTAGAATTATAGGAACTAAGCAAAAGAAGTAAGTAAATTGGGCATGTATATGTATGAAATTATGAGCTTAACACACCCCCAAACTTAGATTTTGCTAGTCCTCGAGCAAAACAAAAGAGAAACAAAGATAAAAACAAAACAAGAAGTTAACTAGACCACTTTCGTAGGTAACTCGATTGCATTGAGCGTATGCAACAAGCCTTTAAACCTCTAGGCATCCCTAGTAGGAGGAGTTGTGTCTCCTGAGGGTTTAACAGATACGATACCCACAAACGTTTTTCTAACTCTACAAAACAAAATGGTTAGAAAAACAACTTTGAAATCAACTAATGAAAATGAAAGAAAGTTTTAGTCATACCTCCAACACCATAGAGTTGCCAAGATAGGTCATCAATCAGTGTGTACAAGTGGAAGCTATAGCTCAAAGGCACACAGTTTCAAAGCAAGCACACTCAAACCTTGAATAGAGAACATGCTTCGACTCTAATTCTCACAGATAACACTCAATCACTCAGAACCTATGTTTTAATTCTCTCAAGAAAGCATAAGTGAGTGTATGAAATAGAAGCACAAATTTGGTTAGATCTCATGAAAGGAATTAAATACTAAGAATAGAGATACACACATACTTACCAGCACCCATGAATACATCCTCAAAGATCAGCTAGGTCTTTCACAATGTTGTAATGAAAGGCTAAGGTTTAGGGGAAATGGAAGAATTGGAAGGAAAAACAAATAACTTAAGAACATACCAAGGTTGCATGCTTCATTAATCTGCAAGGCATCATTGATTTAGATTGGCATGGCAGCAAAATTCATGGTATCACCTGGCATAGACTTTATTTTTTACACTTAGATCAAATCGAAACACTTTCATCTTCGTTGATTTGATCTGCATCTTCATTAACTTCATTGCACAGATTCACATCATCTTTATTTAGGTACATGGCTGCAACTTCCTTGCTTCAAACTTTATCTTGGCACACCTTGGTATATTTCTAAGCTATAGGGTATGGCTACAATAGGTCAAGTATCTCAGATTGAGATACAAAGGTAGGGAAATGATGAGGGTGATAGAAGAAAAGGCTTTAAGTGTTTGGCTTCAAGAGGGTTGATGGAACACACATATAGGTAGGGTGAAAAGAAAGCACATAGAATGGTTATGCACACATAGCCTAGCATCACTTCAATGAGTTCATTCATGAATGAGAGAAAGCACATGATATCTGCAAAAGAGAATCATCCTTAGTATTCAATCAAAATGGAATAATGAGATCAATTAGAGTGAATTGAAGAAAATAAGTATGGATGAGAAATAGAACACTTTAAACCCTCTCAAGAAAGCAATTAGGCTCGATATAGCTCACTAGGGTAGTCTCCACTATTTTCCTTCAAGAATTTGAGCGTGGTACTTTAGCCACCAGAATTCTAAGAGCAAAAGCTTTGTGAAGTGCAAAATTCTGATATGAAAACCTCAAATAGCAGCTCCATAGCATTGATTGTATGACATTCTTTAAAAAAAAATAAAATAATAATAATTAAAAAAAAAAAAAAAAAAAAAAAAATACTGACAAGAGAACGAAAATTGAAAACACAAATGGATAAGAAAATTGAAATTGAAAACCTTCCCCCCAGACCTGAATTGAACATTGTCCTCAATGTGAAAGCATACAAAAGATGATTGAGAACAAACAAATGATAAAGGGAAAAGTTTAGAAGAAGGTTTAGGAAAAATAAAAAAATAAAAATGAATATATAAGCAACTCATGGATGACCAGTTAAGGGCCTCAGAAAACACAGCCAGGGGATCCGGGAAGGTTGGAGGGGTCACAATGGTCCCGCTTAAAACCCAAACTTCTTAGACACCGAAGGTGTCGCCTAAAGAACTCCTAGACACTGTATTGACGGAGGTGCTCACTGGGGTTACCAAAAGTTAGCTTATATGAATTTTTATTTTTTTTATTTTATATATTTATTTATTTATAAAAAGGAACATAAACTTAAAATGACTAAAATAAAAACAAAACAAGTAAAGAGAAAGGATTGAAATGCTTCCCCTTGATGCGATTAGGTCGATTGCTACCGAGCACCTTCTTCTTGAACACATGGGTTGCCTCCCAAGAAGCGCCTTAGTTACTGTCTTGGCAAGACATTGTGCAATCAGCTAAGTTGATGGTACGAAGGGAAGTTGATCTACCACATGGCCAGTTTGGATGCCAGCTGAAACTCCCTCATAGAATGGCTTTAAACGTTGTCCATTTACTTTGAAAGTCGAGCCATCTTTAGGGTTTTGAATCTCCACAGCTCCATAGGGAGAAACATTGACCACGGTGAATGGGCCTTGCCATCTAGACTTCAATTTTCCTGGAAAGAGACGCAAACGTGAGTTAAACAAAAGAACTGACATACCTTTGGAGAACTCTTTCCGTTGAATGTTTCTGTCATGGTAACTCTTGGTTCGTTCTTTGTAAAGCTTTGCATTCTCATAAGACTCATGTCTAATTTCTTCCAATTCATTGAGCTGAAACTTTCTTGCATGGCCTGCCTTGTCTAGATCAAAATTTAACTTCTTGATGGCCCAAAAAGCATTGTGTTCAAGCTCCATTGGCAGGTGACAAGCTTTCCCAAACACAAGACGATAAGGGCTCATTCCAATGGGAGTCTTATATGCAGTCCTATAAGCCCATAATGAATCATTGAGCTTAGCTGCCCAATCTTTCCTTGTATTGTTCACCACCTTCTCCAGGATGTGCTTAATTTCTCTATTGCTTATTTCCACTTGACCAGAAGTTTGCGGATGATATGGTGTAGAGACTCGATGGGTGATGTTGTACTTCTTCATGAGTGCTTCGAATGGCTTGTTACAGAAGTGGCTGCCTCCATCACTAATGACAGCCCTTGGAGTACCAAACCTTGTGAAAATATTATCCTTCAAGAACTTCAGCACCACCTTATAATCATTGGTTTTGGTGGCTATGGCTTCCACCCATTTAGACACATAATCAACAGCAACAAGTATGTAAGTATAACCAAAGGAAGATGGGAATGGTCCCATGAAATCAATACCCCACACATCGAAGAGCTCCACAACAAGTATGTTATTCAATGGCATTTCATTCCTGCGACTTATGTTCCCCATCCTTTGGCACCTATCACACTTAACACAAAAATTAAACGCATCTTTGAATAGAGTGGGCCAAAAGAAACCAGATTGCAGAATTTTAAGTGCTGTTTTCTTAGCTCCAAAGTGACCTCCACAAGCCAATTCGTGGCTATGCCTAAGTATGCTTTCTTGCTCTTCTTCTGGAACACATCTTCTGATGAGTTGATCCGGGCAATGCTTGAATAAGAAAGGTTCATCCCAGACATAATGTTTCACCATGGAAAAGAACTTCTTCTTGTCCTGAGAAGTTAGATCATTTCTAAGAACACCACAAGCAAGATAATTAACAAAATCAGCATACCATGGCTCTTTGACTTGGGCAGCATATAGTTGTTCATCAGGGAAAGTCTCATTCAAGGGTAGCACTACTCCTCCTTTTTCTTCAACCACAATTCTGCTCAAATGATCAGCTACCACATTCTCACATCCCTTCTTATCTCGAATCTCCAAATCGAATTCTTGCAGCAAGAGAATCCATCTAATCAAGCGTGGTTTGGCATCCTTCTTAGTGAGCAAGTATCTAAGAGCTGCATGGTCAGAATAAACAATTACTTTAGAACCAACAAGGTAAGAACAAAATTTTTCTAAAGCAAAAACCACAGCAAGCAACTCCTTCTCTGTTGTGGAGTAGTTGATTTGAGCATCATTCAAGGTCCGGCTAGCATAATGAATCACATGGGGCAGCTTGTTCTTCTTTTGACCTAAAACTGCACCAATAGCAAAGTCAGAGGCATCACACATTATTTCAAATGGTAAAGACCAATCCGGAGCTATGATAATAGGGGCTGAAGTTAGCTCCCTCTTCAAGGTAGTAAAAGCTTCCATGCAAGCTTCATTAAACTCAAAAACAGCATCCTTAGCAAGGAGATTACACAATGGCCTTGTAATGCTTGAGAAATTTTTGATGAACCTTCTATAGAATCCAGCATGACCTAGAAAGCTTCTAATTCCTTTAACAGAGGTAGGGGTGGAAGATTTGAGATGAGATCGATCTTGGCTTTATCCACTTCGATTCCCTTGCTTGAAATCACATGGCCTAGCACAATGCCTTGTCTCACCATGAAGTGACACTTCTCCCAATTCAAAATCAGATTTGTTTCCTGGCATCTTTTAAGCACTAGAGACAAGTGGTGAAGACAATTATCAAAAGAGGAACCAAAAACTGAAAAATCATCCATAAATACCTCAATGAATCGTTCCACCATATCTGAAAAGATTGACATCATGCATCTTTGGAAAGTTGCTGGGGCATTGCACAAACCGAATGGCATCCTTCTATAAGCAAACGTACCAAATGGGCATGTGAATGTGGTTTTCTCTTGGTCTTCCGGAGCAATGGGAATTTGATTATAACCTGAAAAACCATCAAGAAAACAATAGTAAGCATGGCCAGATAAACGTTCAAGCATTTGATCAATAAAAGGTAAGGGGAAATGATCTTTTCTAGTGGATGTGTTCAACTTCCTGTAATCAATGCAAACTCTCCAACCAGTGACAGTTCGTGTAGGAACTAGCTCATTCTTCTCATTCTTCACAACGGTGATTCCGGACTTCTTTGGAACAACTTGCACAGGGCTCACCCACTTAGAATCTGAAATTGGGTAGATGATTCCTACATCGAGTAGCTTTAAAACTTCAGCTCTAACCACCTCTTTCATGTTGGGATTTAGCCTCCTTTGGGCATCACGAGATGGTTTGCTGTCTTCTTCCATTAAAATCCGGTGCATGCACATGCTTGGACTAATTCCTTTGATGTCTGCTATGGTCCACCCAATGGCTGTTTTATGCTCTTTTAGAACTTTAATTAAGCTCTCTTCTTCATGTGAGGAGAGACCTGCAGCAATTATAACAGGGAGAGTTTCGTTAGCACCCAAATATGTATATTTAAGATTATTGGGAAGAGGTTTAAGTTCTAGCTTTGGTGGGATGACAATGGATGGCTCCAATTTCGTGGATGATGGTCCAAGAGGCTCAATTGGTGGCCTAAAGGATGGTGGGTATGGCGGAAACACTTCTAAGGCAGCCACCACTTCTTGGAACTCCGGTTCACAAAGATCTTCCTCTTCTTGTGTTAAGACAGCTTCTAGAGCATCATTAGACTTTCTCTGCAAAATTTTGGAAGAAACCTCATGATCCACAACATCAATTGAAAAGCAAGAATCAAGAGAGATAGAAGGTTGAGATAGAGCATTAAGCATTTTAAATTCAACAGTTTCACCCAAAACAGTCATGGAGAGGGTGCTATCTTTCACTTTGATGATTGTGTCTGCAGTGGCCATGAATGGTCTGCCTAGGAGAATGGGATCAACACGATCTCCATTTGGATTGTCTTCCATGTCCATCACTACAAAATCAGTAGGGAGAATTAGTGTATTAACTTGAACTAGAATATCTTCTACAATACCTTTTGGATATTTTATAGAATGATCAGCTAGTTCAAGTCGCATTGAAGTCTTCTTCATCCCTTCTAAGCCAAGCTCTTGATAAACTGAATATGGCAAAACATTGATGCTTGCTCCCAAGTCCAACATGGCTCTTCCAACCTTCTTGCCTCCAATGTTAATGGGAATGTCAAAGCTGCCAGGATCATCTAGTTTTGGTGGAAGCTTCCTTTGCAATACAGCACTTACATTCTGGTCGAGCTTTACTCCTTCATTTGGAGCGAAATTGAGCTTGTGAGTTTTCAAGTCCTTGATGAATTTTCCATATGCAGGAATTTGTTCAATAAGATCAAGCAAAGGCAAATTGATATTAACTTTACTCAAAATATCATAAATCTCTTTAAAAGCCTTATCTTGCTTTGCTTTCTTAAGACGGCCTGGAAATGGAATCTGTGGAACATATGGAGCGGGTGGCACGTATCTATCTTCTTGAAGATGTGGTGGCACAAATTTGTCATCCCTTTTATGCAATTGGAATTGATCGGATTTCTGAGAATCTGATTTGGCCTTAGGAGCAGATTGAGAAGTTTTGAGTTGTTCTCCTTCCGTAGCCATGGTCTCCTCGTCTTTATCTTCTACAATCACAACATCATTTGAAAGATTAGAATCATCTTTATTATCAATGATCTTACCTGATCTGAGCACATGAATGGCCTTGGCTTCTGGGTTCTTTGGATTGATCTCAGTTTGGCTTGGCCATTTCCCAGGCACTCTTTGAGTTATTTCAGCAGCTATTTGGCCTAATTGGACTTCCAATTTGGAGATGGCAGCTTGTGTAGTTTGCTGAAAATTGGATTGGTTGATTGCCATCTGCTTCACTATATCTTCCAATGATGATGATGATTGTTGTGGCCTTTGGAATGAAGGGGGATTTGCTTGATTCTGGGTATTTCTCCATGAAAAGTTTGGATGATTCCTCCAACCTGGATTATAACTTTGAGAGTATAGATCATTTCTTGGACCTTGGTTGTAGGAATTTACCAACTTAGCTTGCTCTTGCACAAATTCTGGATATCCAGCCCCAAGTGGACAAGCTGTGGTAGCATGGTCATGAGATTCACAAATGCTACACACTTCCTTCGGAGGGCTTCTTGAGTTTAATGCAAGAAGAGCATCTAGCTTTTGTTCCAGTTTTGAAATCTGCACACTAGAAGCATCATTAGAACCACTAATAACACGTTTACCTCTTGTATCCGTATGTTGGGTCTCCATTGCTATCTCCTCAAAGAGTTCGTACGTTTCTTCTGGAGTTTTGGTTTTAAAAGAACCACCTGCAAAATTGGTGACTATATTATGACTAGAAGGGGTTAGTCCTTTATAAAACATACGCATTTGAAGCTTCAATGGAATCCCATGATGAGGACATTGGTTGAGCAACCCATTGAATTTCTCCCATGCTTCACAAAACGATTCATCATCTTGCTGTGCAAATAACAAGATCTTGTCCCTAAGCATGTCGGTCTTTTGCGTGGAGAAGTATTTCTCCAGGAACTTCTTTTGAATGGCAGACCATGTAGTGAGTGAACCAGGCTTCAAAGAATTCAACCAATACTTCGCCTTATCCTTTAAAGTGTATGGAAACACTCTCATTCGAAGTTGATCTTCTGTCACACCTGTCAAGGGAAAAGAACTCACAACATTAAAAATATCCTTTATATGAGTCAATGGATCTTCATTAGGTAAACCATAAAAGGAAGGCAGCATATTAAGATGAGAAGATTTAAGCTCATAATTTCGAGCTACAGTGGGCAGCAAAATGCTTGAAGGAGATGCTGGAATTGTTGGGATATCAAGTTCTCCCATGAACTCAATGGCAGCCATCATTTCTTCTTCTTCTTGGTCTGAACTTGCTTCCGAATTTGAAAGTGAAGAACCAGGAAGTTCAGTGTGGAGAGCAAGACTTGTAAATGTAGCAAGAGCTTGCTCTTTTGCAGTTGACAACTCCCTTTCTAGACGATTCTGAATTTCAGAGGTCACTCGTCTGGGTTGCAATGATGGTCCTGCGTTCAAAGATCTAGAACGTTGGAACGAAGACCTCACTTGTTCAAGTAATGGATTTTTAGACATAAACTACCTGAAACAGAAAATTAGATTAATTAGAAACACTAAAAAGAATAGGGTAACCTTGGGCACATAACGGCGCCAAAATTTGTTGTTAATATTATGTTAACTCGCAATTGTACGGGGCAATTAGTAGTATAGCAAGACAAGTACGAGGTCGTACCCACGAAGACTGAGAAGTTAAAACTAGTTATGTACTTAGATTACCAAATTCAAGAAAGTAGGAGGTTATGTCTAAAACAGAATTTAGAACAAGAGTGGTTGTGATTGTTGAACAAAAGAAGCAAAATGAAATTGCAAACAAAAACAAGTAAACAAATGTAACAAAGAGTGGTTTTAAGAGTTGGAAAACAGATTTTGAGACTAGGGCATTCGAATCACCATAACAATTCAATTCTGGGTTATAAAGATTCAAGTAACAAGTCTAATTCAGATTCAAAGATTGATTCTAGCTAAAGTATGATTAGGCCATGGTGTTTGGTCCTAACCTTGTGTTCCTAATTCCCTAATTTGATCATTTGTTGTCTAACCTAAAATTAAGCATTAGGAACCCATTAAGCATAGAAGAACATTTTAAACAACCAAGTATGTATCTAATCCCTGTTGTCGAATGTCCATACATACTCTTCCTATTCATAGTTCAATTCGAATTAAAGCATGGTGTATACTCTTAATTCAAACCAAGATAGTTAACAAACAAGTTCTAATGGTGATCAATCATTCAAACAAGCATGTTAACTTATAAGCATAATGAATAAGAACATGAATCATGAATCAAACTTGAAACTCCAAACTTATAAACCCAGAATATTCATGTTAGGTTACATCGAAGCCCTAGTTATGGATTTAGCTACTCATAATGGAAAAGAGACTTGAACAGAAATGAGAAAACATAATGAATGCAATAAGAGTAGAAAAACCCTTTTTCTGAAGTTCTTGTGGTGTCCAAGGCTTCTCCAAGTGCTTCTCCACTTCTAATGCTTCTCCAAGAGCTTCCCCACTTCTAGAAAGATGTATGAAGGATATGGAGGTGATTTGGGATGAGTTTGAGTGAGTGGTGATGGCTAAGGAAGATGAAATTCGTAGGGAAATGGAAGAGAAGTTTGCTGGAGTTGTTTTGGTGATTGTTGGAGTGTTTGGGATTGTGAGAGTGTTTGAGGATGGTTGGAGTGAATTGTGGGGTTGTGAATCCCAAGATTTGTTGTGTCTTGAATGTGGAATGGATGTGGTATTTATAGGGAGAGGGGAGTGATAAATCTGAATTCAATATGGCTAATGCATTCAACACTTGCATTATACAATCTAAATTGGTTGATGCACTTCACTAATGCATACAACACTTGCAATATAAAATCTGAATTGGTTGATGCACTTCACCAATAAATCCCACCAGCAGCCCTAGCTCATCTTCATGTCACCATGACCAAGCTTCCAACAAGCTCAATAGCTCATGCCTAGCTCACCATGACCAAGCTTCCAACCAGAAACAATAGCTCATCCTGAGGTCAGCATGACCAGCAACTTCAAGGGCTTACGAATTGGGCTTCCCTTAAGCAAATTAAGACTTTAAGCACTCAAACTTGAAGTTCAGAATGTCTTCTTTCCAGCCATATATCATTTGGGCCAATCCAAGGTCGGAGGAGGAAGTTAAGGCCAAAACAAATTGCTAACTCATTTTGCGCGCTGATAAAATCCATCCTGAGCATGGCTCTGTGTTTGCTAGGTAACAGACTCCATATTTATCCAATGGGGCTGAATTTTGGATATGTTATAGTACACACCCATTGGAACAACTCTCATGAAGAATGATGCCTCATCCGAGCTGTGTAGATTGCTGAAACAAAGCTTGCAATATGACCCACGAAACTGGACTGGCAAGAGGCTGTAGGAAAAATGAGTTTGTCTTTAAGCTCTTCTTCCATTCATCCAAATTAGGCCTTAACATGCTTGAATTGCATGAATTATGCTCTCTTGCTCTATTGGCCTACAAAACACACAAAGGGAGGGAAATAACTTAGAATTATAGGAACTAAGCAAAAGAAGTAAGTAAATTGGGCATGTATATGTATGAAATTATGAGCTTAACAGTGGGCAATTGAACTCAGCGAATTCGACATCCACTATCACCTTCGGCCTGCCGAGAAGGGACAAGCCGTGGCTGATTTCATCTCCGAAATGACTACATCTGAAGGATCCAATCCAGACAATACCGTTTCGGAATCAGCAGCATCATTCGCCCATCCAACTGAGGGCACATTCATTTCATCACTCCCTCTGTGGACTCTCTACGTAGACGGCTCATCCAACCGACAAGGCAGCGGGGCCGACTTAGTTCTCAAAGCCCCTGACCAAACTACCATCGAATACGCCATCCGATTCCAATTCCAAGCTTCCAACAACGAAGCCGAATATGAAGCTCTCTTAGCAGGCCTTCGGCTCGCCAAGGGAATGGGCGCTCGACAGCTGAAAATATGCAGCGACTCGCAACTTGTCGTAAATCAGGTGTTGACTGAATTCGAAGCCAAAGACCCTTCGATGGCTGCCTACTTGACACATGCCCGCCGATTGCTACATCACTTTGACGCGTTCCAGGTTCAACAGATCCCAAGATCTGAGAACAGCCACGCCGATGCCCTATCACGTCTGGCATCAACAATTGACGACAACGTCGGTCGCCACGTACCGATCAAAATCCTCGATCGGCGCAGCACCACGAAAAGCGAAGTACATGCCATTCGGCAGGATCTAAGCTGGATGGATCCAATATATGCTTACCTCTCAAGCGGCACTTTACCAGACGACAAAACAGAGGCCAAAACTATCCGCCGCCGATCGGCACGTTACTTAATCTTGAATCAGACTCTTTATCGGTGTGGCCTTTCCATACCATTGCTTCGGTGCCTGATCCCGCAGCAAGGAGACTACGTCTTACGAGAGATTCACGAAGGAGCCTGCGGAGACCATTCTGGGGCCCGATCTCTGGCATTCAAGACCATTCGGCAGGGGTATTACTGGCCGACCCTCCATACCGATGCCACCACACTCGTCCAGAAGTGCGATCAATGCCACCGTTTCGGCTCAGTTTCGAAACTGCCTGCCGAACCGCTCACCCCGATTGTTAGCCCGTGGCCCTTCGCTCAATGGGGTTTAGACCTCATCGGCCCCATGCCCCAAGGGAAGGGACAGCTCAAGTACGCCATCGTCGCTGTCGACTACTTTACAAAGTGGACCGAAGCCGAAGCTTTGGCAACAATCACCGCTGCCAGAGTCGAACATTTCGTAGGGAAGAATATCATTTGTCGATTCGGCCTCCCGAACGCGATCATCACCGACAACGGAAAACAATTCGACTCCTCTCAGTTCCGGCACCTATGCCACCAATTCGGCATCAACTTGTTCTTCGCTTCTCCGGCACACCCACAATCGAACGGCCAGGTAGAAGCCATCAACAAGATCATCAACAGGACACTGAAGAAGAAGCTTGGGGCAGCTAAAGGAGCCTGGCCCGATCTCATTCCGTAAGCACTATGGGCCATCAACACCTCCTACCGATGATCAACTGGAGAAACACCATTTTCCCTTGCTTTCGGTACCGAAGCTGTTGTCCCAGTCGAGATCAACGCGCCCTTGTGCCGAACGGCATCCTACAAATCAGAGCAAAACGAAGCCCTGCTCACTCTCAACCTGGACCTCATTGATGAACACCGTTCCCAGGCTCAGCTTCGGAACGCTGCCTACAAACAGCGGACCTCTCGCTACTACGACTCGCGCGTCAGACGCCGATCGTTCAAAGTGGGAGACTGGGTTTTACGCAAAGTTTCTCTCGCCACCAAAGACTTGAACGACAGCACCCTTGGTCCATCCTGGGAAGGTCCTTATGAGGTCGTCACTGTCTGCCGACCAGGCACTTACCGACTGCGTGGTACCGATGGTTAGACCCTCGGCCATCCTTGGAATATAGAGCACCTCAAATATTACTATAAGTAACGTGACCTTCGGTCATCACCCTCTGTACAAGCGCTCGCACCTTAGGTTGTCACCTTCGGTCGTCACCTTTGTAATCGGTTTATTTCAACACAATCCTTATTCTATACATATGGCATTACCATACAGCAATATTATATCAACAATATTCTACATACGGCATGCACACATACAGAATTACGGAATTCAGCAAATTAAACCAAAACCAAGTTGCCATAGATATAAAAGGCCACCGAAGGGCCATCTGTCTTTACAACATGCCATTCGGCATGTTCAAAAATGTTATACAACTCCAAAAATGAGGATTGAATTAACTAAGTCTAAGAGGAGGGTGGATCGGCTTCGGTCGTTACAACATCGGCATCAGCTGACGCAGGCACAGGACCAGTCGACGGCTCGGCAGTAGACACATTGGCAGCCCTCGGCCCGGGATGACCTTTTTCCTCCCCACTGCTTGAATCGGTGTCATCAGTTTCCTTGGGCTCGGCATCCTCACCCTTGTACGCCTCCACCATCTCTTCGGTCACCCCTTCCGGCAGTGGCAGCGGATCCCG
This sequence comes from Prunus avium, assembly GCF_965620075.1. Lineage (NCBI taxonomy): Eukaryota > Viridiplantae > Streptophyta > Magnoliopsida > Rosales > Rosaceae > Prunus > Prunus avium. The sequence goes on along the minus strand of NC_142285.1, from coordinate 22,070,399 downwards.
GAGAAAGTTCAGGTTCAGCTTTTTCTCCGCATTGTACCGTTTGAATCGGTAGACAAAGTCGTCACATTGCTCCATGACTTCTTTGTCTACCAGAAGCGTGAACTCCTCCGACGCTCGGTAGTCAGCAACGGCTTTCGCCTTCGCCTCTTCTACCTCCTTGGCATGTGACCGTTCGGCCGCATCCATAACCACCTCCACCGCAGCCTTCGCCTCCTGCGCCGCCACCAAATCCAGCTCCGTTGCCGCCAGTTTTGACGTTAGCTCCGCTATCTTCGCAGCATTTTCCTCGGCACGCCGATCTGCCTCCTGAATGAGCTTTCCGGCTTCGGCGATCTTTGAACGGCCCTCTTCAAACTTCTTTTGGTACCGTTCGGCAGCATTGATGGCTCGCTTCACGCAGAGCCACATCTCCATATCAGCCTGTAACACATACAAACTCAGTATGCCGAACGCATAACCACTTTGAAAAACAACAAATTAAACACTTACTGCAGCCTAAAGCCGGAAAGCTCGTCCGGTCTGCTCGCGCAACGTCTTCATCGACAGTTGCTCGATCTCTGACAGCTCCATTTGAGCGCCATCGATCATACTGTTGATAAACGGCACGGCCTTCCGAGGGCAAGCAATGTTCACTGGCCCCTCCTCTCCCTCTCCTTCATCATCGGGAATCACCACCGATGTCCCTTCATTCGGCCCCCTTGGCCGCTTCGGCAACGGCGTTGCGTCGAGGGCACCCTCAATCATCCTTTTTCCTATTACTTGGAGGTGGACCTCCCGAACAGTCTCAGCCTCGGCCGCCTACTTCTCCCGGCGGCGATCCGCCACCGTTTGCTCATCCCCAGAGGCTCCTTCTTCTTCGGCCTGGGGGACTGCCCTTTCTTCGGCTTCGGCGCCCCATGCCCCTCCAGCCGCCTCCTAGTCGCCTCGCTCAATGGACGCCCACCTGCCACTACAAAAACACAAGCCATATCGGAAACGGTAGATATGAAAAGGAAGCAGCTCACGACACCTGCCGAACGACATCACTCACTCTGTCTTTTCTCCTCTTCCTCTTCCTCCTTTATCCTTTGGTCGTGTTCTGCTTTGCCGATCAAGCCTGCCTTGTAAAGGTTCCGGAAGTATAGCAACTCCTTGAAGAAGCGATCTTCTTCGGCAATCTTCGTCCTCACCCTCTCGATTGCTTCAACCTCTCTGATCGGTGCAGAAGGCCGTTTCAAGGACACTGAGACACAAACACCGAACGGTTAAAAAAAAAAAAAAACCAACAACACTGCCGAACGGCAGGCTCGACCTTACCGACTGTCAGAAAAGACGTAGGAATCCTCCTCTCCACGATCACTCCCGATGCCGATTCCCAATCACCGGACACAATCACTCGACGCTTACGCCACGTCTTTTGGGAGCTCGGCACCCCAACCACAAAGTGTCCACGCTGCCCTGCCGATAGACAGTTGGACTGCACCCACCCCCCATTATCAGCACTCTTTGCCCTCGTCACACTATACAGTTGGGCAAACTGTTCGTAGCTCGGCTCCCCCTCGCCAGCCATGCTGAACGCCGTGATCGTCCCGAGCAACGTAATCCAAAAGTTTGGATTGTACTGCCCTGGTGCATACCCGATCGCAGCCAAAATCTTCTGCACCGAATGTCTCAACGGTAGCCGAAGCCCATGCTTAAACACGTCGGTGAAGAAGACTACGCCCTTGTCATTATCACTGAGCGACTCTAAGGGCCCCGGAATTCGCATTCCTACCGATTCAGGAATATTGAACTCCGCCCGAATCTTCGCCAACTTAGCCTCAGTCAGTGTGTTCGGCTCTAAATCATCTACTCCGAACAAAGGTTCCGTGGGCTTCGCCATCGGAATCCGTTGCCTCCCCCTGACAACCCTCAACACCCCTTCCCCTGGGACGGCAACGGACACCCCACCCCCATCGGCCTCACGACCCGAAGTCGAAGGCTCACCATCTTCAGGCACTCTCGTTGAAGTGCCCCCTGCCTCGGCACGTACTCTTGCCCCCTCCACTATCTCACAGCTTGAAGAGCTCCCAGAATCGGTACTCTCACTCCCCTCGGACGAACTCCCCAAGGACGATTCGTTCTCATAGGCCCTCGGACTACGCCTACCCTCGGATTTGGTATCTGACATCTACAAACACAAACGAAGGGAAACTAAGTGCTATGCTAGAATCAAAATCTCGTTCTACCTCCTAAACACTTATGTTCATACTTGTTCATGCTTGTTCATGCTCGTTCATACATTGTTCAAACAAACATTCAACGAATTCAACACTTTGATTCATCCAAATGTCAAAACACGGCAACATACCTTGTTTGCACGGTGGTTCAAGTTCGTCGGAAATCGCCTCCGCCTTGTTCACGCTCGCCAGAAATCGCCTGCTCAGCCTTCGCACGGTTGCCAGAAATCGCCTCTCACAAGCTTTCTTCGCTCTAAAAAATTCCAAGTATTTGAACTCTCGTCCCCTCCTCACATTTATAAAGCCGATCTAGCATCGGGAAGCGAAGCGACGCATCGGGATACGAAATGACGTGACGCTTCACAGCCATGCCGACACGTGTCACGCATGCATGGGGGAGACCAAACGTTGTCAGTTGAAACGCTTCCAATCCTCAGAGATGCTTCAACTTCCCGAACGTGGCAGATCTAGCCACCTTCGAGCACAACTCCACTAGCGAACGGCAGGCGCACATCGATGAGTTTTCACTCACATCTCGTGCCGAACGGCAGGCGCACATCGATGAGTTTTCACTCACATCTCGTGCTGAACCGCAGGCGCACATCGATGAGTTTTCACTCACCTCTCGTGCCGAACCGTAGGCGCACATCGATGAGTTTTCAGTCACATCTCGTGCCGAACGGCAAGCGCACATCGATGAGTTTTCACTCACCTCTCGTGCCGAACGGTAGGCGCACATCGATGAGTTTTCACTCACCTCTCGTGCCGAACGGCAGCCGCACATTGAAGAGTTTTCACTCACCTCTCGTGTCGAACGACAGCCGCATATTAATGGGTTTTCACTCACCTCTTGCAACAATCGGCACATCATGCCGTCTATTATCCAAGCTCACTTGCTCGGGCACTTGGGGGACTACATACCACCATCGGCAACTATGAGACCATTGTGTCCGGGTCAGAATGCCGAATACATATTCAAGTCCCCAACCGAGAAGCTTCTCAATCGGCAACTTGGGGGACTACTGTTTGTACCATATCTGACCCTCCACTCGTACAACGACACGTGGATCTTAGAAACTCGCCCAAGTACCCAAGGCCTTGGACAATCGGCATCGACCACCGATGGCATTGTCTCAAAGCTGCGAACAGCCATTACAGGCCCAGCTCGTCTACAATCGGCATCCCTTACCGATTGTACAGAATCAACCTCGAAGTATCCGCCCAAAATATCTAAAGACTCGTGTCGACCTCAGAGGGCCCTCCCATGAGTCCCACATCGAAAATGAGTACTAAGAGCATACAAAATGCCCTCTATAAATAAGCCCCTCCACTACAATACAGGGGTAAGACTTTTCAGCTTGACTTCTATACTTTTATATGGTCAACAACAAGAGCTCTTATAAACAATCTTACTTGAGCATCGGAGGGTCTTAGGCTGGTTCCACACCGGTTCCATAGACCTCACGAACCTCAAACTCTCTTCTATTCAGGATCTGCATCCCAGGACAAGAAGGATCTGCATCTATCACTCAATCGATCTGCTAGATCGTCCTCAACACTTGTAAGTTGCACTCATCTCTATCTGTTCAGATTTAGCGCCAACAAATGTCAAATATGCTGATGTGAATTATTCCTTTATATGATTATCCTGGTAAGATTTTAAAACTTCTTCTTTCAAATCTTATTCACTACTATGCGCAGAGATTTGATCAATCATATCCATTAAGTATTCTCTCTCCTTACTGAGAGTAGAGATTCCTTGTTGTAAATTCATTTGTCTTCATGACTTTATTAAAAGTCCTGATAAACACTTTTAGGTCATGTCTCCTACAACACAATTGTATAGTCTCACGTCTAAGGATTAGTTTGTACCATTGCATTGCAATCTATGAGTTCTAGTTTGACATGTGAGTAAAACTTCTATTCTAGAACTTATGTATTTGATCGCATTCAGTGTACTTGTTCTCTTGCAAGCACCTACACACATATCTAGGTGTTGCTACACTCAATGAATTGAGACCTCGTCATTCTCTACATATAGAGAAGATACTGTGTGTACTTGTCTTGGAGGAATAGTAACGCCTAATTGATACTCCTATGACCAGGACAATATTTAAGATTAGGGACCATGATAAGTCTCGATGTATGCAAATAGTTCTCATGTCTACTTATATATATTCCTAGGACTATAGTTGTTTTACTATTATGATAATATACCAAATACCATGGTTGAAAACAACTGGTCTTTCCCATAAATAACTTAAGAATTCATCACATACGATGTCCTGAACATTAATTATAGTATAATTAGTTGGCTTTAAGGGCATACTACTAATATATATATTATTTTATTTATTTTTACTTACTAAATATATACACTAACAATTTATTTTATAATATAACAAAAGACCAAACGGTCAAATTGATAGAACATATAAATTGGTCAAATTTTAAATCGTTGGGGTATAAATTGACAAAATTTAAACTCCGTGGCCCATTTCAAGAATGACCCCAAACTTTCAGGCTCTAAAATATCATTAGCCCATATTTATTATTATTTTTGATTGCCTTAATTGAAAGGATTGGGAAAACCCAATAAGAGGAAAATGGACAGCCCAAAACACTAAGGGCTCGTTTGGTACACAGGACTATCTTGGCATGGACTATGCTTAGGGACTGTCTTGGCTTGGCTTGGCTTGGTCTAAGTTGGATAACACTTATCCTACGTTTGGTGTACGCTTGGACTAGGACTAGATTTTTTTTTTTCAAAACTATCTATGTATATGTATATATGTATAAATACATGTATTATGTATGTGTACATATGTATTTATAATATATGTGACATGTATGTGTATATACATGTATATATGTATATTATAAACATATATATATATATATATATATATATATATATATACAGAAATTCTCTTATGCGGACATCCGGACGTTATTATCGTGCGGACACCGTGTATTTTGTACTACTCCTCTATGTTTTCCTGCCTGTTTACAATAGGATCCGTACGATAATAACGTGCGGACATCCGGATAAGAGAATAACTGTATATATATATATATGTATTATACCCATGTATATATGTATATTATATTTATATATATATTATAATATATATACATGTATATACATGTATATATGTATATTACAATATATATAATACATATATAATGTATATGTGTATATATGTGTGTATATGTATACTATAATACATACATGGGTATAATATATATACACATAAAAATATATATATGTATATATTATATATTATATTATATAATATATAATATATAATATATATTACATATATACACGTATGCTATTATTATAATATTAATATGTATACATGTATATATGTATATTATAGTATATGTGTAAGTAAGTTTAATAATAATAATATATGTTATTAATTTTACAATATAATATATGCATTTTATACATTGGTGAGCATTTGGACTAGCTAATCCTCCCTTTCCACATGGGATTAGTAGTCCCCTCCTAAGGAGGTGTTTTTGGTGGGCCTGGTATTAGCAATCCCATCTAAGACTAGGATTAGATAAAACAAACATTGTACTAAATTTAGTCCAAGCCAGTCCAAGCCAATCTTGTGTATCAAACGAGCCCTAAAGGAATGGCTTGGATCCCTAGGAAAAAAAATCAAAAAACAAAAACAAAAGGAGTTGCCGACACCACATCGGCACCCTTTCCCTTTTTTTATTGGACTGAACTCCTTCTCCCTATTGTCTCCCTTCCTCTCTCTTTCTTTCATTATTTTACTTTTCTCTCTCCTATTATTTCCCTCTTTCCTTTCCTTTTCCCTCTCTTTATGTCTCTGGAAAAAAACTTTCATGAAACGAGAATAACATTATTTTGCTATCTTTGACTAAGAATGTTATAACATGCGTGATAAAAGTTCCACATACCACAATATTATAACACGCGTGATAACAGTTCCACGTAACATAACATTATTGATCGAGATACAAAAACTGTATTATTCCTGTTTTAACTAAGGGGTTATATTCAATTCTAACTTTCAAAGACTTTTTTTTAAAAGTGCATGGCTTTCATTGAATTGACAGATTCTTAATGACTTTCACATACTTTATAATGTTAAGTGACAAATGTTCATATACTTTTATCATAGAGTTTTAGAGACTTTTATCTAAAAAGGATACAATTGTGTAAATGCAAAGAAATATTTTTCCTTCATATTTGAAAATGACAAAAATGATAAAGTACAATTGAAAATGTACCATAAGGAAATAATTGTCTTTCAGCTTAGCCATGATTCAATGAAAAAAAAGATTAGCCATGATCCATTTTAATGATGGTGAAATAAACTATAATGCAAATTCCTTTTGAAATTTCATTGCTCATCACCGTTGATAACCGTTATCATTTTGCATGATATCTCTCCACATATCAAAAGCTATACTAACTTTCTATTTATTAACAATATCTAGTTGTTGTTCTTGAGTTTCAAAAACTTGTTCCACATTATCTCCTTCATTCCCTGGTAGTGGTGAAGATGATGAAGATTCATTCTTTGGTTCAATAGGAAATTCACAATATTTGGGGTTTCTTTAGCTTCCCAAAACTACAAAGTCAATAGGAAATTCAAATGGAGCCTTAACCATGAAGAGAGTGTACTTCTCACTGTTTAATGCTTGATATAACGAAGGGAATATATTGGAGAAAGAATTGGAGATTTTTTTTTAGTCTCTTTAGCTTCCCAAAACTACAAAGTCATCTGTAAATTAGCAAGACTTTGGGTATTAAGAATTAATAAAAAGTCATTTATTTAACAAAGTTTTCAAAACTCATTAATTTTTTGGATACAATAAAATTTTAAAATACTTTTTAAAAGTTACAATTGAATACTACTAAACTTTTAGGGTGCTGATTTTCTCACTTTTCTTTTGTCTACTTACACTCCATTTTGTTTTATAATACTTTTTACTATAACATGCAAAGAAGTGTAAGTAGACAAAAGAGCAGTGAAACCATACAATTTCCAACAAAAGAAGTGTAAGTGGACGAAAGATAATTGGAAAAATCAGCTCTCAATCTTTAAACACTATTTAAAAGTCACATTTAAATTCGTCCTCACTTTTAAACTCATTAAAAATTGGTGAATACCTCCTCACTTTAAAAAAGTTAGAATTGGATACACCCAGTTTAAAGAGATATATGCTTTCCCGAACTTTTTCTTTTTTCTTTTTGCTAATACTTTCCTCTTCTTCACTCACTCTCTCCTTGTTTCTTCCATTTTTTTTACCTCTGATTCTCTGCGCGTGGGTTTTTGCAGAAAAGAAAATCCTCTTATTTCTTCACTCACTCTCTCTCTCTCTCTCTCTCTCTCTCTTCACCTGAAGATGTTTATTATGAAATTAGGATCCCTATTAGGATCCCTACTAGGATTTCGACATCAAGGAGGCTTTGACTCATCTACTGATGATGATGATGATGGGGATGGAGATGATACAAAAACAAGAACAACCAGAGTCAAATGCCCGTTTTGCTCCAAATGCTTCAAAGTCAATAATACTACTGAATGCCCAGAACCAAATGCCCGAGTTGCCTCAAAAGCCAGCTATATTAATACGAGTAATTCTAAGTTGAATGTATCATTTGATGAATGGATAGCAGATGCTCGAGACTTCACCTCTGAAAATGAGGACAAGGTTAAAGAAAATGACCCATCCAGGATTAGAGCTCCTTGTGACAGTTCAACTATATTAATGAATAATGGTGAAGATTCTACAACAGAAAAGAAGGGTTTTGTGCCAAATGTTCAACCTGCAGTTTCTACTGCATCGAACTCTGTTTTTCATCCTCCACAAAAGAAAGGGGCATTCAGGATGAGTGTACTTGAGGTATCTTCTATGGTTCCCTGATAATCTTAAGCATCTTGGGTTATTGTATTCCTTATCGTATGCATATTCATGGCTTCAAATTGATATATTTGAACCTTATGGGTATGGTTTGTAGGATTATCTGGAGCTGGATGATGACGACAATTCTGAGGTGGAGACTTTCTCGACCGACAAGAGCAGCGTTGCTACTGCAACTGTTACACTGGAGAAGCCTCCAGCTTTCTCTGCTCTCTCTGCTGAGTCTATGCTTGCTGAGAATGGCGCCAACTCCACCGGCACTAGTGCATTGTCGTACAGCAAGATGGTATCTACCCAGCCATCCTTTACATATGATAAAGTTGCTCCACCAGAAGAATCAAATGCTGGTCCTTCAATGTTTGACTTTGGGGGTAAAGTTACTTCAATGAAGGATTCAGATGCAGCTTCTCCTGTGTTTAACTATGTCTCTAAGAGTGTTGACGAAGTTGCACAGCCACAGTTTGCTTTCGCTTCGTCACCCGCAGTTGATGAATCTGTTGACGTAAAATCTGGTGCCTTTTCAGTCCCCAAACCTGAAAGCTCAAGCAGGTCCGTAAGATAATTTGCCTATTTTCTTTTTAATGTTCTCCTATTGTTGAAAAGCATTGTTGAAGGCCCTTGGTTGCTTATGTTTTCTTTATAAAAAGAGACTGAAATGTATAAACAAACCTAGGCTTCTGAAGGATTTTCCTTCAAAGGAATGGGCAAATGGATCGGACCTGTATGAATATCTTTCAGTTGGTAGTTATGACCAGGAAGGCAGGTTGCCTCTAAATATCAGTTTAGTTTAAAGTGCTCACTTAAGTGTGGCAATGAAATTAAGATATTGATGGATGTAGTGAACCAAATTCAAGTTCCAACTCGTTGTTTTACCTTTCTATCTCCAAATGAGGATCCTCAGTGACCAAAAGCATTCCGAGATTAATTTTAGTAACATTTTAACCTCTCCAGGAAATAAACTTACTGTTTAGAAGATCACCACCAGCACCAAAGGAATAGGGTTACCACTTCCATCTTCTGCTAGCAATTTTCTGAAATCTCAATAGTCAATTTCTTTACAAGTAAGACCTACATCTGAATCAATTCAGAAAAGAAGGCAAAACAATGATACTGGGTTGTGGAGCAAGTGCTTGGAATTCCTTTAAACTTATGGTTTCCCTCTGCCTTAATGCTTGTGTACTTTTGTTCCCCACCAGAATTCGCTGGTGGCTATGTGGTGATTTAGGGTTTGAAAAATGGGTTTGAGGGGCTGCTCCTGTGTGGGTGACGATTGATACAAGCTGGACAACGAAAGAGAAAAGAACACTTTTTCCTTTAGTTTCAAAATGTAATCAGTGGTATCATGTGGAAATCTCAATCATTTGATCTGTATTGGTGTTACTAATTTTTATGTTCACAAAAAATTTACTGTTTTATTTATTTATATATCTATGCTTTCATCTGTAGTGCATCTGCCGTTGTTGCTGCTGCAACAAATTCTGTAGCTAGTAGTGCCCCATCACAGCCTGCATCTGGGAACCCAAATTCTGCATTTCCCTTTGGTTCCTCGGATAATAATGATAAAATGAACTTTGTAGACATCATGACTGAAGACACTAATCAGGCATCTACACCTACCGTCCCAGTATTTGGTCAGCAGCCTGTGTTTGGTCAACAGCCTGTTTCAAACCCACGGTCTGGCTATGTATTTGGATCTACACCTGCAGTCCCAGCAGCGAATCCCTTCCCATTTTCAAGCCAACAGAATCTAGCCAACCCACAGAACCCTTCACCATTTCAGGCTTCGGGCAGTTTGGGTGCAAGTCAAGGGGGCAGCTTCTCATTGGGCACTGGTGGTGACAAGTCTAACCGAAGAATAGTGAAGGTTAAACACAACAGGCCACGGAAGAAGTAAAAGCATCAATGGTAAAATGTGGGTGGTGTGGTTGTTGTTCTCTGTTCTCTATATGAGGGTGAATAACTTTAATGTGCAAGACTAGATACAAGAGATTGCTGTTTGAATACTGATGATGGTATAATTGCCCTTCTGAGGTTAGGAATATCAGATGATTCTGTTTGCTCTACATATATATTGTTTCCCTTTTTTTTTTTTTTTTACTATCGAGCCAAATTTTCGTGGTTGCAATGAGAGCGCAAGTTTTTCACAATTTCATACCAGTTCCGTAGTCGGAACATTTATGCTTTTGTATTAGTACATGTAGTAGCCTAGTAGGTGAATGTTTTTGTTTCAGTTCGTAAGTGTAGGTGGTATTGAGCTTTCTGGCTGGGCAATTGTGTTATCAACTGTTTTCTGTGTACTCTGCTATTTGTAACATAAAAGGAAACAGCTGTGAATGTGTCCAAGCTTCTCTGCTGGCCGCCTACTGATTTTTTCCAGGATGCAGGGGATACGTGATGCTGCAGTGAGCACATTTCTTGGGTCTTAATCAAATTAGCTTCTTTGCACATCAATATATTATTTATTTATTTTAGATTTCTTGTGTTTTGCTCGTATTGAATGAGTTTGTGTGTTGTAAGAATGTGTCTTTTGCTTTGTGTTTACATGCGATGGGACTGAGAGACTGTCAAGTTTGGAAATGTGCAATGGGGTTACGCCCGAGCGCGTGACGCTAGCATATTCGTATTTCATGTTTATATTACTGTTGACTGATATTGAAAAGAGTTAACGCTAGGGGGGAAACAGATTTCAACATCGTTCATCCCAAATGTGCTGTACTTGTATTTCTGGCATAATTTGTTCTATCACTTGCCTTCATTCATTTAGTGATTCCATTTTGAGAAAAGTTTTGGCAACTGATAATTTTTTTTTTTTTAGGTCTCACTGCTCTCTTCTCTCTCTGGTAAATATAAGACAAACATGCATATATTATGCAACTTGTAATCTAATATATGAATTTCATCAAACTAAATGTTTAACAAAAATAAAAGCCAAGGTGTATTGAGAGAGTTAAACGTACATGGATGAACAATAGAACAGAAAGTCATATTTAAAGGGACTAAATGTTGAATGAGGCAAATAGCTTCAATTCCTATCTATGCATGCCACAGCTACTGCTGTCCATGTATTTTCTTATGAATGACGTTGTGCACTTCCAGTTCCAGGGCAATTATTTGCTCCAGCATTTTGTTCCATTCTCTCCACAACATGTCTTTCACAACATGTTCAGCTTCAACCTAATGCATTAATCAGATACTAACACGACCCATTTTAACATTTCTTCACTAAAGTTGGATTTTCCGTTCTTCTACGGTAAGAAATTTAAAGGTATTTAGGAATTTATAAATGACGGAATTCAAAATGATGGAAATCAATATTTCATAATTTGTAAACTTATTTTTCTTTTGGGTTATTCGTAGCAATGGTCCCTCAACTATACTCGGAGTTACATTTTGGTCACTCAACTCAAATATTAGTTGCAGAAGTCACTCAATTGGATGTTGTGTTGCACAATTAGTCTCTACTGTTAAGTTTGTGACTTTTTCTGTTTAAAATGATGACGTGACAAGCATCTCTTAGATTATTGATGGGTAAAATGTGACTTTTCACTTAGGATTATTTGTAGCAATGATCCCTCAACTATACTCGGAGTTACATTTTGGTCACTCAACTCCAAAAATAGTTACAGAGGTCACTCAATTAGGTGTTGTGTTGCACCATTAGTACCTACCGTTAGAGAGACTTGATGGTAAGGACTAATGGTGCAGCACAACACCCGATTGAGTGACTTCTGCAACTAATATTTGAGTTGAGTGACCAATATGTAACTCTGAGTATAGTTGAGGGACCATTGCTACAAATAACCCTTTTCTTTTTGTTAAAAATGAAAGACAACCAACATTAAAAAAAACATTGTTTTCTTTCTTCAAAAGATTTCATTTTTATTTCTTTTTTGATCATGCGCTCTCTGATTTTCTCTTCTCTAGTCTTCAATTTCCTGTTTCTTTTGCTTTCTTTGTGGGAATACATCTTTAGGCAACTAATAGATGGGCGACACGTAGAAAAGGAATATTCCTTAGGTCAACATATTACCCTAATTAAATCCTATTTAATTAAAGAAATTATCTTTGATTTTTAAGATGGGAATATCTCCCCATATCAAGGATGAGATTTCCATCAAACCTCCTTGTTTAATTACAATCTCCTATTTAAGAGTAAGAATAATTCTAACCAAATGAGGATTATTCTTCAAACCCTAGCATACAAGAAGCCTATAAATAGATGCCTACACAAGACATTTAAGGTAATTCTAAAGTCACACTCAAAACCCGAGAAAAATCCTATCTCTCTCCTTGCCGTCACCCCCTCCATTACTCTTTCTCACATGGCTAAGTGCCACAACACACAACTCTCACTATGAGAGAAAACTCCATCCATTTTAGATATTGTCGTATCTTTATCAAGATCTAATTGAACTAACTTAGGCATCGGAGAGCCTTTGGCCAACACTCCCCGGTGTGGTCTATTTACTCCTACTTATTTCGTAGGGATCGAAGAAGAGAGAGAAGGAAGATCGAAGGTCAAGGAATCAACCCGCGAATATTCCCCGGGCGGAATTTTGCTCAAACATTTTGATGCTTTCATTGAGAGTGCGAGTTATACTCAACGCGTGCTCTTGAATCAAAGGAACTCGTTTCCTCCTTTTCATTGCTCAACCGAAGCCTTCTAAACAACCATGGCTGGAAGTACGCGAACGAGGACCCGGGCCGCCGTAACAACCCAATCCGGGACCAGGTCACCAAGATGCTGCAGCTTCGAGGTAGCTACCGCGTGCTGCAGTCGAAGCCGTGGCTCAGCCTCTTGGCACCACGATTGTCGCCACAGTGTCATGCCCCAGACCCGGGGGTCGGCGGCAAACCCGCGCCCGATGCGTGAGAAAATAAAAAGAATAAAAAGAAATAAAAAGAAGCCGAAACAGGGGTTTAAAATAAACTTCTTTTATAAAAATAGTTCCAAAATCTTACAACTTTACAATAAATAAATAAAGCTCTATCACTCTCATCTAATTCAGCCTCAACTGGTTTAGTCCTTGTCTTACCCATAAATTCATCCGAAAAAGTAAACAGGGTGAGGGATGAGCAACCACCACTCAGTGAGTAGATTATGTAATATGCCAGTCAAGCAATGCCGTTTTACGCACTCTAGAAAATATCATGAAAAGATACACCAATCCATATGATATCACATCATCCCTTCATATCTCGGTTATCCTTCATAGCATGTAACCAACCACGTGACCCCTATTGGCCTCACTACCCTATGTCCCCGTGTGGTACATCTATCCCTCGGATACTCCAACATTGAAGTTCTCATGTTCCATGAATAATACATACTTCATATTCCAATCAATATATATATATATATATATATATATATAATGTGAAAGATTGCACCAAATTAGACATGCTTGACTTGAAATAGAGATATATTTGTAAATAGAACAAATCCACGATAATTCATGGTTTTCATATTTTATCACAAAATAAAAACTTTTAGAACACATTACATAAACCACTCACCTCGCTAATGAGAACCCTTTAAATAAATTGGCAAGACAACCCATCTACCTATCTTCATATACTACTACTCAAACCAAGCTCTAAGAGTTTCATCACCACTCTCTCTCCTTCTTTCTCTCTTACTTTTTCTCTCATTTCTCATACAAACTTACAATGCTTCACAACTTTGCTGAAATGAGAATAAAAAACAAAGGAATGGAATGGTCTATTTATAGTATAGTGAAGACAGTAGCTACAGTACATGATAATATCCACACCTATGTAAGAACTTAATCTCCAAGTAATATATCAATATGGCCTTGCACTCCAAGTCAAAAATAGATAAGAAAAGAATTATGAAGACACGTTGTGGTGACTTCAATACAAGCATACTAGCATGCCTTGTTGACACCTAACTACCTATTCAAGAATCATTTTACTAATGAAAGTAATACATATAGTATAAGATATATATAATACACACACACACACACATATATATATATATATATATATATATATATATATATATATAAGTAATACACATATATATAATAGAATAGAATATATGTAATAGAATTAGATAAATATTTATTACATAAAACTATATATATAACAATTATTTTTGTTTAATCATTATTTAAGAAAAAAGGGACTCTCAAACACAGCCCCAGCTGCCACAGCCGCTCCTCCTCTTGGACGTCGAGATCGCCCATTCGATGCGCCTCTGCTTCTCCACTCGGTCCTACGATCGAGAACACCTATTCAACGAGCGCCGCCGTGCCTCCTCGCGATCTTGTGGCTTCCATAACTCCGCATTCGCATAGATACGCTACAAGATCTAGTAGCCGCCACCTACTCGGCCTCACGACCGAATTTGATGCTCTCCACCACGGTGGTGCCGCCGTGCCCCATCCCCAGATCACCGTGCCCCATTTGACGTGGATAAGTCTACTACGTTTTTGAATTTTAATTCGTCTTGTTTGAATGACAGTTCTTTACCCTCTAGTTCTTTTGAACGAAGAGCTTTGTGTTGTATAGGACTCTGTCGCTTAATGCTGATATCCTAATTTGTAGGAACAACTTTATGATTTTCAAACTTGTACTTATCTATATAATCATTATAAATACATAGATGCAGCCATATTGGTTTTGCAAGTTTTAACGCAATTTCAAAGTCTTATATGGTATCTAGAGCCTCTAGACTATACATTTCAAGCCCAACATAGGAGGCCCAGAAACTATCAAACCACAAGCATGACTTGGGCCTCGAAGGAATCCAAATTGGGCTTAAACCAAAAATGGGCTTGGCAGGTTTTAAATTAAAAGAAAAAGAGAGCAGCCAAAAAGAGAAACAGACCCACGTGACCCTCTAATTTGGAAAAGTCAACAATTTGAACTGAAGTTAATAAGGAATGAACAGGGGCAGGTAGAAAGAAGACCATCTCTGGAAAAACTCTGCTGCCAAGAGATCAAAACCCGTTTTGTTTATTTAGAGATATTTTCTCTGCTCCAAAAAAGGCACCATTTTCAAAAAGATCGCAGACTACACTTTCTAAAAAGAGCTAAGTAGGAAACAGGGAGTTGCTAAAACTGGAAAATCAAACTTACCATCACAGGTTGAAAGATTGGAAAAAAGAAGGTGAGGTTCCCCATTCAAACAGAGAAGTGACTGTTTTAGAAACTGATCGTTGAGGACTTAAACTGCCAAGATTGATAAAACCCCTTTTCTTTTGTTTTTTAAAATAAAAAGATCTTTCGAGATTTTTTGCATCCATTATTAGGAGAAATTAGAACCCCCACTCCCAAAACATTTCTTATAAATACAAGAGAGGGTGAACAAAGCAAAGGATCACCAATTCAAACAACCAAAAATCAGTCAAAAGATAAAAACTCAAAATGATCATTTGATCTCAAAAGCCTTCAAACAGCGACCAATCAAGACACCCAACTTCAGTTCAGACTTAGAGAAATAAATCATTCAAAACGAGATTTCTCTCGTTACAAATTTGGTTCAGCATAAGTCAAAGCAAGCAGAGTTCAGGTTTTTACAAATATGAAAACCTCAACAAATTTATGAAGAGCCCTGATCAAGCAGGTCAGACACCACAGTAAAGCTCCAGCTCAGTAGTTAGTTCCAGCCACTTCTGCCCCTTCCATACTAAAGAAGTCCCAATTCTGCCCGACCAAAGCCGTTCCAGGGTTTGAAATAAATTGAAAGCTCTGCCAAACTCGAATGTTGGCATCGATTTGCAGCTGAAACAGATCAGTTGAAGTTGTTGACAGTCCAGTCCAGCACAGTCATATCCAATCCAGCCCGGATTAGAAGCATCTGCCCAGGCAGAAATGGAAGCCCATACGTCTTTTTCTCTTCTCGGAGTCAGTTTTTCCCTTTTGAGTCTTGTAAAAGAGAGTTCTGTCTAAAAGTAATCCATTTTCTCACCATCTATTCTGGCAAGAACTATCCGTTTTATACTGTGAAAAATTGTGAAGTCCTCACCAGTCTGAGGCAAGAAAAGAACTTACTTGGGAGATATTCCTCACCCAAATTCACAATCGTTTGTTTAAGAATCAGTAACTTGGGGCGCAAGTTATCTATTTTTAAAGAAGTCTGCTAGAATTTTTATTGCTAGCAGTGGCACGCTCGCACACTAAAGAAAGTTGACTTGTCGACCAATTAATGGTTTTTAAGACAATGGGGAACTTTACCTTACCATCACAGGAGACAAATCAAAACGGGTGAACAATAACCAACTATCCACTTTGGTTGGCTCAATTATCTCCCATTCTTCGCAGCTGTGACCTTTTTAGCTATGTTGATGGCTCGGTGCCATGTCCACCCAAGCATCTCCCAGAAACAAATATTTCTCTACTGAACCTTGCTTATCTTAATTGGGTGCAACAAGATCAGACCATTCTCAATTGGATCAACAACTCATTGAGTTTGACAGTATTGGCTACTGTCGTTCTTTCCCCCATTTCTCGCCAGACATGGCAATCGTTGGAGCGTCGTTATGTGTCCACCACACAAAATTGGATTTTACACTTGCGAAATGAGTTGCTGCGTACTATTAGGGGAGATATGTCCATTTCTGACTTTTTGGACAAAATGAATTCGATTTCAGATAATTTGGCTCTTTTAGGAAGTCCCCTCACATATGATGATCTAGTCTCTATCATCATGAATAATGTCAGGGCATCATTTGAAGTCACAGTCAGTGCCGCACAAGCCCGTGATACTCCGATCATGTATGAAGCTTTGGAGGCACTTTCAAACCCATATATGCATGTAATTCCATCATTTGAAAATAATGGTCATTTAAAAACAAAGTCCACTCACAAAAAGTCCAAAGCTGCTTGACCATGCGAGGGTCTCGCCTGTTGAGTACGTAGAGCCTAGGTACTTATTTAGAAGAACATGAGGATTTAATCAATAAAAGTATCCAACCATGAGCGTTAACCCAAAATCTTAATTCCCAGGACTCAAAGTGTGTGCATGAATTTTAGGGAGTTCCTAGGGCCAATCTAGTACCTTTCGAAGGATGAGACGACCTCGGAAGACTCACTGTCAATCGAGTGATCAAACTCTCCATATTGGTCAATCGAGCCAGCGGGGCCCACGACCTCTGATTTCCTACTCGAAAGTTCCTACAGGTCTAACAACATCTACTAAACAAGTCTCGAAGGTTTGGTCTCGATCGAGCGGTCAGATCTAAGCTAATCGCACGAATGGATGGTGATTGGTCCGCCTAAACCTAAATAATTGGTTCGGAGTATCCGAGATTCAAATTCTCAATCAACAAGTTCTCACAAGATCTTAGAGGTATGAGAAATAACATGATTGAAAATGGAACCTATTGAACGGTCCGAACCTATCTAACCCGGATATTGCATAATAGGCTCAATATCCGTTCGATAGTCAAACGGTAACCAAACGCTAATCCGAGCATACCGTCGTGCTCGTGACGACGTGGGGAGTATTTTAGAACTCAACAGGCCGCCACAAGGTGGCCCGCGGGTTTGCTCCGGACATTTTTATAGTTCACAATTCTACTTAATTTTGGAACAATTCAACAATCCACAAAACCTCAAGAATCGAACCTCTAAAATAGATTTCCAGAAATCAAACATCTTAAATATTTACCTCACTCCTTTGAATTGGTCTAAAATCCTCAATTCACCTCTCCTAACAACCACCAAAACAGCACTTGGAAACAAAGAAGCCTATTTTAGTTTGTACCACTTCTGAGAGGGCTAAACTTGCTGGATGACTAAGAATTTTGGATATGTATTACAGAATTCCAACAACTTGTGTCAAGGAATCTTACTCATATGAGCAAGGGAAATCAACATGTAAGACAGAATCCGAGCCTATATCAACAGAGAAGACAAGGACAAACAGGTTACACCTAGACACATCTTGAGATGGCTATACTTCTTGGATGAAGCTCAAATTTTGATAGATTATAGCCAAGTAATAGATAAACAAGTTTGATGAAGGGCAATATGCCATTAGAGCAAAGGAAGCTAAATGCAAGAGTGAATAAATTCACACTAGTGTGGAATTAGCATACAGTAAATAAGAAAAGACTCGTCTCACCTTGAATACGATTTCAGGTAGATTGACATCTCCAATTGCCTTGAATTTTGGATATGTCATAGATCTCAAACGGAGGAACAAATATGACGGAGACTACTTCACCAAAAGAGCAGTGGAAAACAGACATTCAAGGCCAAACCCGAGCCTTACACAGAGTACCAGGTTGTGACGAATAGCTTGCACTCAAACTGAGTGGTAGCTACACTTCTTCGATTGGGCTCAATTTTTGAGATGGTCTAGTAGACAAGCAGATGAACAAGTCTGACGAAGAAGATATTTTGTTTTAAGTTCAGGAGAGAGGGGTTTCAAAGCATGCAACAGAACTTACGGGTTTGGAAGCTATGATGAGTTTAGGGGAGAAGTCTTTAGGGAATGGAGAGAACATGAGCTGGTCAAGAATTTGGTCTGTGGGAATTATAAAACTGACCAGACTTAGGAACTAAAAGAGGTAGGCGTGGGATGGTCTGATCTTGTGTTTTAAAATTTTAACTTCTCCAAAATTACGATTGTGCAATTACACTTCTGTAGATCACAACTTCCTCGTTAAAACTCCGATTTGAACCCACTACATGTTTACGAACTTGTGAGAGCGAGTCCTATGCAATGGTGCAACTCTAACTCCCAAAACTAATTCCGAACAAAAGTGACAAAAAATACCTTTCTTCAAGGGCACAAATGTGCAAAATAAAATAATTAATTAGGACGGGGTGTTACAACATCCATATTTGTTTTGCCTTCAACTTTGGAGGATCCTTGTGCAAAAAAAGCATTAGCCATAAACTTCATAAAATAGCATATATGGATGTTAGTGAAACAAATGAATTGAAATTCAATAAGAATTATAAGGAAGAGATATAAAAAGATTGAAACTCTTCAAGAACCTCGGTTGGTGAGCAAGTCGTGCTAATAACGTGTTATATAGTCAAGAGGATTTTTGGAGAGAAATTTGGATGAAGAGAAAATAGCTATAGAAGAACAATTCTCAAGAGCTCAACTATGAGTTCCTACTCATATAGGCATGATAAATACATAGTTTACTACCATAAGTGGTCATATATATCATTGGTGAGTCACATATTAAGTAGAGTGGTCATATACATCATTGGTCATACATTGTGGGGTGAGTCACTTATTAGGTATTAGGTCTGATGGTGATATCAACTTATCCATGTAAAACATGGATTTACAACAAAAAAATCATTATATATATATATATATAAAAGAATAAGTTAAGAAACCAGAGAGAGAGGGAGACAGAAAGAGAAAGAGATGGAAAGAGAGAGAGAGAGAGAGAGAGGGAGAGAGAGAGGAAAAAAATTCTTGTAACGTGGATAACACTATTTTGCTATTCTGACCAGTAGCACAATGACACATGAAAAAAATTATTCAATGTGTCATTATTTTATTGGCTAGGATAGTAAAAGTGTTATCCCCGTTATATAAGAACTTCTCTTGAGAGGAAGAAAGGGAGTGAGAGAGGACCAACCACTTGATTATGTATCATTGGTTGTGTGGGCTTCACATATGTTCCACGTCATCAATTGAACAAATTTTTTGATAGAAGGACCAATTTGATGTATGCGTGGTAACGTTAAGGACCAAAATCATGTCAAAAAAAAATATATAAAGAACTAAAGCTGATAATTTCGTGAAGGGTAACATTTGTGATAAAAAGCAAAAAAAAGAAGTCCTTATTTGCATTTGGCAGTGAAAAGAAAGGAACAGGGTTTAGAAGCAAAGCTGGTTATTCAGCAGAGCGAAGCTGGCAACGCCGCCCTGACCCAAATGTGGAGGAAAGCCATAGCAACAACAGCAAGAGGCGTCGGCGCACTCCACCACCCATGGCGCACGATAGCACACGGCCACTCAACCGCCGTCTCCCCCTCCGACGCCGTCAACTCCATCCTCCTCCGCTCCCTCAAAGAGCACTATCTCGACGTCACGAAAATGAACCCTCCTCCCAAAATCAACCCTCCGTCGCCGTTCACCGTCGTCCAGGGCTCGCTCGACGGCAACGGCCCGGCGCTCAAGCGGACTTTCGGCGACGAAGAGATCACCATATCAGTGATGCGATTGGCCAATATTGTGCCCGGCGATGGCGGAGAAGACGACGGCGCTGACGATGGCGATGACGTCAACCAGTTGTTCCTGCACGTCGACGTTTCGAAGCCCGGGGAGAAGGAGTCTCTGCATTTTCTTTGTGGGTTGTATCCGGACGCTTTGGGGATTCACTCTGTTTCCATGCGCCCCAAAGCTGATGCTGCGAGCTCTGTTGAGGACGCTTCCTCCTATACTGGTCCTGTTTTTGAGTAAGCCATCTTCCTCTTCTTGTTCAATTTTGGCAATTTGGTATTATATATTAGTGTTTGTGGTTGCATTTGCAGAAGACCAAACCTGGTAATTAGCCTTTGAAAAGTGAGAAGAGCTACTATTTTGTTGTGGGTAATCTTCAACATAATGTTCTTTTGCTGGAAAATTTGGAAAAGAGATTGTTATAGAGTGAATCATATTTGTGATATTTCAGTGAGATTGGAAGCATATACATTTGTTTGCATGTTTAGTTTTCATGGCGGTGGATTAATTAATCTTGATTTTGCATCTTTGCACTTGGCATAATATGGAACTAGGAGCCAGATTGTAAGAGTATAACAAACTTCATTTGTAGCCTAGGATTTTTCTTCTTCATCTTTTTAATAGGGTCGATATGCCTTAAATTCTAAAAGCATAAAATCGTGTATTATGTTATGAAAAAGGATTCAATTATGTGGTAACTCTTCTTCTCGAACAAAAGTAAAAAATCATGTGGTAACTGTCTAATTGGACGGCAAATTGGACCGATACTTAAACATGTGGAAATTTATGCAAGCAAATATTTACAGAAAAGGTTTCAGGTCCCAGCGAGGGTGAACCATATGGTGCTACTTTCCAATGAGTTCACTTAAAGTTGTTTCTTTTTTATGTTTTGTTAAAGCTGCCATTATAAATGGCAACTGCTTGTGGGTCTCGGAAGCAATGCTTCTTTCTGAAATACAGATATGCTTCCCACACTGGGCATGCTTCATTGTTGTTCCTGGCCTTTGAATCTATTCTCCTTTATTCCTTTTTAACTGAAAAGCCAATCTTTTGGCCTCAATGTAGTATCTATTTGATAAAAACCTATGTACTTTTGGTTATCGTATAGACTAAAAATTATATAGATACACAGGAAGAAGGAAATGGAATTAAAACAAAAAGAAGAGAGGAGGATGGCATACATCATTGATCTCAGTGTTCTTCACTGAATAAATTATGTGGATTTTTGTTATTAATACATTGAGATTGCTGGTCTTGAAAACATCTCTAGCTCAACAGTGACTATATTTTTGTGACTGGAGAGTTTGTTTTCTGAGGTTGTAATTCTTGTGGAAAGGTATACAGCTAAAGTTCAGATTATCCTTAAAGAGTTATATGTTTGGCAGCTTCTTTCATGGTAAAATGTTATATAACGATTCTAAGCTTACATTATACCACCACGTTACTCCTAACAATGTCTAATATATTTTGTGGGCTTCTGTTCTTGAGTCATCATACTGTCACATGCGTTTTCTTGTTATGATTCATCCCTCAGTGCTGCTCCGTAATTTGCTTGAGTCACTGAAATATCTCGCCTTCTGTTTTGTAAATCTTTTTGGCTCTTTAGAAATTAAATCTGTAATGTGCTCTGATTTATGCATACGAAACTGATGTATATATGGCTTGAACTGTCCTCCAATTGGCAGGGATCTTGACGAAAAGATAAGGGATGCATTTCACAACTACATAGAAGAGCGGGGCGTGGGTGATAGTCTCTTTCCATTTCTTCGAGCTTGGCTATACGTTAAGGATCATCGTAATCTTATGCGATGGTTCAAGTCAGTGGGAACATTCATTAATGAAAACAAGACAGCAGTTAAGGATTCTTAGTTTCATAAGGTGGTTTAGAAAGAAAGAAAAAGGTATTTAGCAGTTTCAGTGCCAGTTTGATCGCAACACTAATTTATCCTGATATGGTTGGTTAGTACAGGTTAAGTTTTTTTTTTTATTCTTTTTTATAGGACAGGTTAAGTTCTTTGGTATTACTGTTTTGTAACCAACATGCTAATATATATGTTGCTGTGTTTGAATTAGAGATGTTATGCCTATTATGTAATTCTAAATCCATCTCATATTTGATTTCCCTCGTTAAAAGAATTAATCTATATGTTACCGCGGTGTAAGTTGATTAGTATTTTGGAATTGATATTCATTTCTGGTGGCTCCTCTTTAGGTATTTCTTAAATGAATTTTTCGGAGTATAGGGGTTCTGCGCAAATACCACCAAGGAAAAAGTTTTAGCAATGTCACAGAGACTTTGCGACCGGTAGCAATGTGCCTCTGATAGATTCCATCCATTTTTCCGTTAAGGTGATTACATGGAATGCATAATCCAGACGTGCAAGGCTTTTGAAAACAGAAAAAACCAGTATAAGCAGAGAAAGAAATCCATGACAGAAAGTAGATAACACCATAGCCTCTTCTTCCTTGATATTTGCTCATAGCTTGTTCATCCATAACACCTAATTCTCAGTAGCAACCCAGCTATTGTTTCCCTACCAAGCTCAGACAATTCATCAGGAGATCAAAGGAAATGATTTAATAAGCCCTGACAATTCTCTCTAATGTATCCAAAAAAAAACCATACAAACAAGTTGTAAATGTTTTTTTTTCTACAATCAAAGCTCGGGCCCTGAGTTTTTATTCTAAAATCACCATCAGCTTGGGCCTTGAAGTGGGCTGGGTTAGCCTGCCCGCCCTCAGCTGAAGATGAAGAACACTGTAGATGAAGATGGACTACAAAAGGAACAGCAAAAAATGGCTCCCCTTTTCCTTTTGGGAGCTTCGCTATTATACCCAAAATAGATACTGAAATTATATAAAAAATCCTCACATGGAATGCACTTTAGAAACATACCCAAATCCCATTTACTACATAAGAAATGGGTGTTGAAGTTTCGAAAAATTACATGATTGCCACTGATTAACTTTAAAAAAGCCCAATACAAAAAACTCAACAAAAAAGCAAAACTCAAAACAAGACCAGCCTAGATTCTTAAAAAAAATCCCAAACAATTTTTAAATTTTTTTTTCGTGAAAACCAAGCACGGGCTCTTCATAGAAGTACATTGTTAATACTATTTCATAGAACTATCTTGTTAATACTACTATGTCATAGAAGTACACTGTTAATACTCTGTCATAGAACTATTTTGCTAACACTCTGAAATAGAAGTACATTATTAAACAAAAATGAGATCCATAACCTAAATAGTAACAAAAGATAAATCGATCATTAAAGCTTAAAATACATTCCTCAAATCAACAAAAATCCAAAGAGAAACATATAATTGAAGCAAAAGATCAAAAATCCTAAGTTCAAACCAAACAACGACGACGACAACGCGGCGAAATCCCCGTCTTCCTCCACAGCTGAAGAAGATGAGTGGCTGGTGTTGTGCAGTACTCTGGAACAACTGATGAGGTCCTTGGCTGTCGTTTATGCCGAGACAACTTGTGGAGATCGAGATCAAGGTTCCTTTGATATCACTGTAAAATTCCACCAAAATCTCAATTTCATACCTTCGTCCACAAATCTACAAGCAAAAACAAAAAGATGAAGAGCAAAGTATAGGAGAACGAACTTGGAGAGATCGAGATGATCCGATTTGGCGAGATGAGGCTTGGTCCCTTGAAAAAGTGTCAGAGCCAGCAATGGTTAGGAGACATAGACATCCGCACAATCCAAAAAGTCTAAAGAGAAAGATGATTTCAAAACAAGAAATGGAAGAACAAAAACTGAAAATTGGGGTCGAAGATGAAGATGAGAGACTAGAGCTTGTGAAATAAGTTCTGCTCTGGCTTCAACGCTAGATAAAGGGATTAGAATTCCAATTTTATGTTAAAAGGGTAATAAAGGCATTTCATCTTATTAATTAAATTTAAAAAAATGTACAATTGTCGATTTTTGGATTTTTTTTTTGGTGTATTTATAATTTTTAAATGGTATAGTGTTTCTTTATAATACTATGTCTAAGATTGGGTATATAACTAACTTTGTATTTTATTTTTATATACATAAAGTCTTTATCCATAGAAACTCATTATCGAAATTGAAAGGATTTAAGTATGAGTTTTCCTAGGGATTGCAACGGCCTGGTTCTCGATCAGGTATGGAAATACCATTTCCATTATTGTTCTTCGTCGAGGGCTACCTCCTAAACTCACCCCAAATTCTCTATTTTTTATTAAAAAAAATATTTATCCTACATTATATCATTTGGATTTCAGCTCAAATTATCATTCAACGCAATTATATTCAATTGAATTATAAAATTCAACAGAATAACTCAAAATAATCTCAATTCAATTTGACAAAACTAAATAATTATTAATTATATTATATCATAATTATATATGACTATATTATATTACATATTAATTAAAAATAAATATATTATTTATCAAGTTGGGTATGGAGATGGGAATAAAAATTCAGGAGTCCCCATATCTGACCCCGATTTTCCAACAAAATCTCCTGCTATTAAGGACAAGGACCTGATGGAGATACGGCCCGGCTGGGATTTATACCATCCCTAGTTTACCCCTTTTCCTTCCAACTTTGACAAAAAAATAGGAAAAAAAATTGCTTGGGGAAGCTAAAATCCTACAAGCCGTTGGATCTCATTAATTCAGAGCCAACGGTAATCAGTACAGTCCTGCATGGGAGAATTCCTGCAAAATACAAATCCTCGAAAATTCTACCACGGATCAAGTGCATGGATGCGTCAATTATATGGGCTATTGGATGAGCTGTTGTGGTATGTGGGGTAATCTACACCATTGATAGTGAATGACCAGTTAAATGGGTAGCTCCAGGTAAAACGAAACCAAAAAAATAATAAAAAAAAAGAAGAAAAGAAATCTTCTTCTTGGGACTCACAGTCTTTGTTCCATTGTTACTCTTGCTTCTTCAATTGAGCTTCTTGGTTCGAACAACGGCAACTGGCGGATATCTTTTTGTCGATCTTGAAGTCACTATGAGTACAAAAAAAATGCCAATTTGTTTTGTGGGTTAATGGGTTTTTGTTTTGCTAAAAAGAAACCCACTGTAATTTGAGTTTTTTTACATACAAGAAATCCAATTTGATTAATCTCAATATCTTTTTCTTCTTTGATGTTGGACAGTGTTGTTGAAAATTTTGTCTCATTCCAAAAGCATTGGATAGAATTTCTTAATTGCAATGATATTCTGAGCTTTGACATTGAGTTCATCTTCATCGGAATTGTTGTATTATACTGAAGTCTAGTATAATTTTTAGGCGTGAAATTACCAATCGTAAGGGTTTTTTTGCAAGTGGTGTTCGTACTTGGCATGCAATTGGCAAGCTTTTGCATTTTCATAATGCAATTGCCAATTGATTAGTCTGTTATTACAATTAGTGTAATGAAAATGTCATGATATTTGTAGCCTGGCATTTTGGTAATAGAAATGCAAGAGGTACTTCGATATGTCATTTTTTAATCCAATTACCAATTGTTTAGTTCGATTTTGCAATTAGTTTGTTTCAATTTTCAGAATGTAAATAAAATATGTGATTTGTGGATGCAATTGATAAACAGGTAATTCGAATTGCATTGTAAGTTTTGAAATTGACAAACATGTAATTCGAATTGCATTATTTGTCTAACAATTGACAAACAGGTTGTTCGAATTGCATTATAGTCTCGCAATTGACAAACATAATAGTCTCATTTGCATTCCAGTTGCGCTATTGCCATTATCTGTGTGCAATTATGAAACGTAGAATATCTTATTAATCACAAATCTTTCATAATTAATTGTATGTTTATACTTCTACTAAATGCAATTGATGTGTATCCATTTATTTTCATATTAATTAAACCATGAAAGACATGTTCCCTATTTTCAGGAAATGGATGCATAAGCAAAAAAAAAAAAATGGAAATCAGAGTCAAAGCTCCGTACCTAACAGTGAAGGTTATTTTGCGGAGGCTGAGTCACTAGAAGAAACAGAAAATGTCACATCTTTGCGGTATTTGGATGATAGAAAGATTTTACGAGAACTATAAGCATTGCTGATTTAGAGGGGAGGGAGTTTGCAAAATTTGAGGAAACAGAAAGATTTTACGGGAACTATGCTCTTACAATTGGTTTTAGTATAAGAATAAGACGTTTGAGACGTAGCGAGGGTGGAGTTGTGATAGGCAGACAATGGGTGTGCTCGAAAGATGGGAGTAGATCAAAGAAATGGACGAATAGAGAGGATATGGTTTGCACACCAAGGAAAGAGACTAGAGAGAATTGTCGCACTGCATTTGCTGTAAAGTATTGTCCTAAAAGGGATGCTTATATTGTGAATAAATTTGTAAAGGAGCATAACCACCGACTTGCTCACTCATGTGAGGTGCCTTTTATTCTTTTCCACCGGTGTGTTACGGAATCCGACATTGCACAATCTATTTCTATGAGAAAAGCCTCTACTAAAACTAGTCGGGCATACTAGTATATGGTTGACCAAGCAGGCGGATACATGAAAGTGGGGTTCACTAGTAAGGATTTATATAACAGGTTGGATTTTGAGCGTCGACAAGTAGTATTGGATGGTGATGCACAAACAACAATAAGCTACATGAATGCCAAGTGGTGTTTGCAAATTTGTTTTGGAGAGATTCTTAATCTCTACACGATTTTTGTTGCTTTGGGGATGTGTTGATATTTGATAGCACATATAAGACCAACGTATATGACAAGCCTTTAGTGGTGTTTGTTGGTGTAAACAACCATAATTCAACTACAATTTTTGGTTGTGCATTTCTTGTTGATGAGACTGCTACTACATATCGTTGGGTACTCAGAACTTTTTTGACTTCTATGAAGGATAAAAAGCTTGTATTGTTGGAAAAATGGCTCACCTAAGGATACAAGTGTGTTTTGGCGCTGAAAGGATGATTTTGAATCTGTCTAAAAGCGACCGGTCGCAGGACATTTGCGACCGGTCGTTTTGAAGCAGATTCGAAGTCTGGAGGAAAAACTTCTAGCGACCGGTTGCCCATTCCTGACGACCGGTCGCTCCAGTCGTGCTGTGACGTTTCCTTACATGTTTTCAACTGTGTTTTCAATGGCTATCGCTTTCCACAGGATTTCAGAGGCTTAGTGGGTCACTTCTGAGTTAAATGAACGTTGACTACCTGCTGGATAGTTGGGAGAGCACTCATGGCTAATTGGTTATCTTATTTCAAAGAGATCACTCTCCATTTTCTGGTGTAAGTGGGAGGTGGCTGAGTGGAATATCATTTACCTACTTGATCTGACATTTAGTCTAAGTTATTGACTAAAGGAGGAACGTGGAGGACAAAGATGGTGCCTTATCTTATGTCCATTGGCTTGTGTAGGAAATGGGGTGAAGTAAGATAACACATGAGGAGAAAACAAGTTGAATAATAGTAAGTGGTAGAAGCTGGAATTCTGAGAAGAGAGAGTTAGAGTTTTCAGTTTTGTCAAGAAAAACCAAGGGGAGAGCAAGAGAGTTCTCTAAGTGTATCAAGGTGTTGAGCAAGGGTGGGAGAGAAACAGATTGTGAGGGTAGTGTTCTAAGGGGGTTTCCTTTGTAAACCAAAGTTGTAACCTATCTTCATTAGTGAAATTTCTCAAGGTGATCACTAAAGAGGATGTAGGCAATTTGCTGAACCTCTATAAACACTTGTGTCATTTGTGCTTGGTTAATTTCTGTGTGTGTGTGTGTAAGACTCATCCATCATTGAGTTCTTTGTCTAAAGTCCATCAACAACAAGATCTTTAAGGGCAGTGAGTTAGTCATTAATTCACAACAAGTGGTATCAGAGCTGTGTTTGGCAGCTGGAGCTAGTTCTTCTCTTGGAGTGCTAGTGTGTTGAAGATGGCAAGTGACATGGAAGCTGAGAGTGGTAGCAGTTCACAGCATCTGAAGCAACCACAGGCAACAAGCATGAAGGTGGAGTTAAAGCCTTTCACAGGGAAGGAGAACTTCACTCTTTGGCAACGAAGGATGAAGTCAGCTCTTACACAACAACAACTCCATGTTGTGTTGGTTGGCAAGGAGAAGAAGCCAGCAAGCATGACGTATGATGAGTGGGGAGTTCTTGACGAGTTAGCCAGAGGAGCCATCGAAAACTATCTCTCCGATGAGGTGCTCATCAACGTGATAAAGGATACAACGAAGCAAACATGGGAGAAGCTCGAAGAGATGTTTGCAGGGAAATCGTTGTCCAACAAACTCTTCCTCAAGGAAGAACTCCTGAATCTTAAGATGGAGGAGGGAGGAAATCTAATGGAACATCTAAGTAGTTTCAATAGATATGTTGCTGACTTGCAGAGAATGGATGTGAATTATAGTCCGGAGGATAAGGCTCTTATGTTGTTGACATCCTTACCTCCGTCCTATAAACACTTTCGAACCACTCTTATGTTCGGAAAGGTTACTCTTGATTTTGAGCCTGTGGTGCAAGACATCATGACACACCATAGGATGACTCAACGTTCGGGAGAAAACTCTTAAGGTGAAGGTCTAGTTGCAAAGACCGGAGAGAGAGGTCGTTCAAAGAGGCGTGAAGGCAAGAAAAGCAATAGAGGAAGGTCCAAATCCAAGGCAAAGGAAGGTTGTTTCGAGTGTGGGTCAAAGGAGCATTGGAAAAAGAATTGCCCCATATGGAAGGAGAAGAAGAACAAAGGGAAGAATGCAGCAAGCACAGCGGAGGATGTCACAGAAAGTGATGGTGAGCTTTTGTGTGTTAATAGCAATGTTAAAACAAATGCATTGGCTAATTCTTCAAGGTGTTCCTCTTCCGATTGGATTTTGGATTCCGGATGCTCATATCATATGTGCTCAAACAAGGAGTGGTTTGACACGTATGAGAAAGAAGATAGCAGTGAAGTGATGATGGGGGATGGCTCAATGTGTAGAGTCAAAGGCACCGGTACAATCAAGGTGAAGATGCATGATGGGGCTGTTAGGACTCTTGGAATGGTAAGGCACATTCCAAAGTTGCGTAAGAATCTCATTTCCCTTGGAACTCTTGATAAGAATGGTTATTCATTCAAAGCAAATGGAGGGAAACTCATAATCTCAAAAGGTTCACTTGTGATTATGAAGGGAGAAATTCAACCTAACTGTCTATATAGGTTGTGTGGTACAACAATCATAGGTGGAGCAGCTGTATCTACAAGCAAGGACTCGGAAGATGAAACTCAGCTTTGGCATTTGAGGCTAGGGCACATGAGTGAGAGGGGCATGCAGGAACTACACAACAGAAAGTTGTTGAAAGGTGTTCAAAGTTGCAAGCTTGAGTTCTGCAGATTTTGTACCATGGGAAAGCAATCAAAAATAGCTTTCAAGCAGCGAAACAAAGAGGAAGAAAGCACGGGTGTGCTAGATTATATTCACACGGATGTATGGGGGCCATCACCGGTTAAATCGAAGGGTGGAGCTCGCTATTTCGTGACTTTCTTGGATGATTTTTCCAGGAAGGTTTGGGTCTACTTCATGAAGGAGAAATCTGAGGTCTTCACCAAATTTAAAGAGTGGAAGGCGGAAGTAGAGAACCTAACCGGAAGAAAGATCAAGATCCTAAAGAGTGACAATGGTGGTGAATATAAGGACAGCAAGTTCCTTGAGTTTTGCAAAAGTGAAGGCATTAAAAGGCACTTTTCCGTGAAAAAGACACCCCAACAAAATGGAGCTGCGGAGAGGATGAACCGAACTCTCATGGAGCGTGAGAGATGTATGAGAATTCATGCAGGGTTGCCCGAATCTTTTTGGGCAGAAACGGTTAACCACGCTGCCTATTTGGTTAACCGATCGCCTTCAAGAAATCTTGAGTTCAAATGTGCAGAGGAGGTATGGTCTAATAAATCAATCGATTATTCGAATCTTAAGGTGTTTGGGTGCAGTGCATATGCACTTATTCCTAGTGATGAAAGATCCAAGTTGAAGCCAAAGTCTCTTGAATGTATTTTCATCAGATTTGAGAGTGGTGTGAAGGGCTACAAGCTGTGGGATCCAGTGAACCACAAGAAGATACTCAGCAGAAATGTTGTGTTTGATGAGAAGACCATACCTATGAACAAAGTCAAGAATTCAGAGGCAAATGAGGATGTTGTTGAGAAAGAAACAACCATTGAAGTTCCACTCAAGAAGGTGTCAAGAAAGACTTCACGGAAACAGCCAACTGAAGATGTTCAGGAGGAGGTGGAGTCTGACATTGAAGAGGAAGAAGCTGGGCAGCATCAACAACACACTCAAGAAGAAGAAGAGGCTCAAGAACAGGTGGAGCCATCATCTATAGCTCGGTCCAGGCCTAAGAGAACCATCAAACCACCTCAAAGGTTTGGATGGGAAAAGGATGCAGTTCACTATGCCCTAAATGCTAGTGAAGAAGAACCAACAACGTTCCAAGAGGCTGTTGAGAACAAGGAACGGGAAAGTTGGATGGAAGCTATGATGCAAGAGATGGAATCTCTACACCAAAACTCAGTTTGGGAGTTAGTTCCTAAACCCAAAGGTCGCAAGGTTATTGGCTGCAAATGGGTGTTTAGGAAGAAAGAAGAAATGCATGAGAAAGGTGCCACCTTATTCAAAGCTCGGTTGGTGGCAAAAGGATTCTTGCAAAAGGAGGGAGTTGATTATGATGAAATCTTCTCTCCGGTGGTGAAACATACTTCTATACGACTACTACTCTCCATAGTAGCACAAGAGGACATGGAGGTGGAGCAAATGGATGTGAAGACTGCTTTCCTTCATGGTGAATTGGAGGAAGACATCTACATGAGCCAACCTCAAGGGTTCATTGAAGCAGGGAAGGAAAATCTGGTTTGTAGGTTGAAGAAGTCTTTATATGGGCTGAAGCAATCTCCAAGACAGTGGAATAAATGCTTTGATTCTTACATGATGAAGATTGGGTATAGAAGAAGTGAATCTGATTGTTGTGTTCACTCTCATGCATTCAAGGATGGTAATATCATCCTTTTGCTTCTTTATGTTGATGACATGCTAATTGTGTAAAGACATGTCAAAAATCCAGAATTTGAAGACATTGCTTGGAAGGGAGTTTGACATGAAGGATCTTGGTGCTGCACAAAAGATCCTAGGAATGGAGATAAGGAGAGACAGAAATGAAGGCAAGTTGTGGCTGTCACAAAGCAAGTACATTTCCAAGGTACTTGAAAGGTTTAATATGATGGATTGCAAACCGGTGTCTACTCCTTTGGCGGAGCATTTTAAGTTAAGTGCAAAAGAATGTCCTTCTACGAATGTGGAGAAGGAGGAAATGAGTAAAGTTCCATATGCAAGCTTGGTAGGGTGTCTCATGTATGCAATGGTGTGCACACGCCCCGACTTAGCCCAAGCCGTTAGTGTGGTGTCAAGGTATATGGCGAATCCTGGAAGGCAACATTGGACAGCAGCAAAATGGATTCTCAGGTACTTGAAGGGCACCAAAAGGCTTGGGATATTGTTTGAAAGACAACAAGGAAAGGCATGTGTGTCGGGGTATGTAGATTCTGATTATGCAGGAGATCTAGACAAGAGGAGATCCACCACAGGATATGTCTTCACTTGTGGTGGAGGACCGATTAGTTGGAGAGCGGTGTTACAATCGGTTAGTGCCTTGTCTACTACGGAAGCGGAGTATATGGCTTTAACGGAAGCTTCAAAAGAAGCAGTATGGCTGAAGAGATTGGCAAAGGAATTCGGGATAGCTCAAGACTTGGTGGTGATTCTAAGTGACAGTCAAAGTGCTATTTGCTTAGTGAAGAATCAAGTGTTCCATGGAAGGTCAAAACACATTGATGTGAGATACCACCGGATAAGGGATTGGGTGAATGATGGAGACATCACTATAATGAAGGTTCATACAAAGGAGAACGCTTCAGATTGTCTAACAAAGCCAGTCACAACAGCAAAGTTCAAGCATTGTTTGAGCTTGCTCAATCTTGTTATATGCTAAAGATTGAGGTGGAGTTCTTGAGAGTTATCAGGACGATTCTCAAGACATTACAGATGTCCTGGAAGGCAATGATGTCCACAAGGAGTATTAGGCTCGCCATGGTGGAGATTGTTGGAAAAATGGCTCACCTAAGGATACAAGTGTGTTTTGGCGCTGAAAGGATGATTTTGAATATGTCTAAAAGCGACCGGTCTCAGGACATTTGCGACCGGTCGTTTTGAAGCAGATTCAAAGTCTGGAGGAAAAACTTCTGGCGACCGGTCGCCCATTCCTGACGATCGGTCGCTCCAGTCGTGCTGTGACGTTTCCTTACGTGTTTTCAACTGTGTTTTCAATGGCTATCGCTTTCCACAGGATTTCAGAGGCTTAGTGGGTCACTTCTGAGTTAAATGAACGTTGACTACCTGCTGGATAGTTGGGAGAGCACTCATGGCTAATTGGTTATCTTATTTCAAAGAGATCACTCTCCATTTTCTGGTGTAAGTGGGAGGTGGCTGAGTGGAATATCATTTACCTACTTGATCTGACATTTAGTCTAAGTTATTGACTAAAGGAGGAACGTGGAGGACAAAGATGGTGCCTTATCTTATGTCCATTGGCTTGTGTAGGAAATGGGGTGAAGTAAGATAACACAAGAGGAGAAAACAAGTTGAATAATAGTAAGTGGTAGAAGCTGGAATTCTGAGAAGAGAGAGTTAGAGTTTTCAGTTTTGTCAAGAAAAACCAAGGGGAGAGCAAGAGAGTTCTCTAAGTGTATCAAGGTGTTGAACAAGGGTGGGAGAGAAATAGATTGTGAGGGTAGTGTTCTAAGGGGGTTTCCTTTGTAAACCAAAGTTGTAACCTATCTTCATTAGTGAAATTTCTCAAGGTGATCACCAAAGAGGATGTAGGCAATTTGCTGAACCTCTATAAACACTTGTGTCATTTGTGCTTGGTTAATTTCTGTGTGTGTGTGTGTAAGACTCATCCATCATTGAGTTCTTTGTCTAAAGTCCATCAACAACAAGATCTTTAAGGGCAGTGAGTTAGTCATTAATTCACAACATGTATCTACTGTCACGGACGGGGATGAGGCAATGTGCGTAGCAATTGATGAAGTTTTTCCCGACGCAAATAATCGTTTATGTTCATGGCGAATCATGAGGAATGTGAACTCCAATGTGAATAACCCATAAATTGAAAGGGAGTTTAGGTATTCTGTGTGAGTAATGCTATTTGGACACACAACATTGACACACTTAGTTGACACCCGCTGATGTGTCAATGTATCATTCGCTAAACAGAAAACGAGGAGAAAAGAAGAGCAAATGATACATTGACACATTAGCGGGTGTCACTAAGTGTGTCAATGTTGTGTGTCCAAATAGCATTACTCATTGTTTGCATGGTGGTTTGACACTAGTGGTGTTCGAACAACATTAGCAACATATGATAGATCCCTTAATGTGGCAACCCGAATTCTGTAAGTGTCAAAAATTGAATAGAAAAGTTGATATAGATCCAAATTCGCATTGAGGAGTTGAGTTTAATCCTCAGATTTGGTGACTTTGATCCAAATCCTTTACTTTTTTGCCGCATAGGATTACATTCCTTTTTTAATATTATCTAATGTAATCTTTTTAGTTTTCAATTTATAAAATTATTTTTTGTGCCAATATTTCCCTTATGACTTGAATCAGGTAATAGTTATTTATGTGATAATAATTAGCCATTTACAGTGTTTGGCATTAAATTGAAAAGGCAAATACAGCAGACATATCCCAAAAATCACGTTTTTACCTACAATCATGCTCCTTCCATCCCAATCTATTGATTTCTTGCTTCTCTTAGCTACCTATTCGACAGGTATCTCGTCCTACCTTTACCTTGACTAATATGTCGTATTGGTACATATGAATTTTATGTTGTATAATTATAATATGAGCTACCTAATCAACATAGGTACAATATGACTCAGCTACCTAGGTACAATATAAGTCATCCATGGTATAGGTACAATATGAATCGGCTACCTATTTGGCAGGTATAATGAGATACACCTACGCTATTGGTATAATATGACTCATCCCGGCCCCAGGTAAGTATTTTATATAGGTATTTATGTGGGTAGAAAATACTTGTTATAGGTATAATACGAAAATGCCAGGTAGGTGTTTATGATGAATCTTTTCTCATGAGAGGATTCTGAGCCCTGTGGTTGGAAAAATCTTAACTTTTTTTTATCATGGCATATGTGTATAGGCAGCAGAGCTATATATTAATATGGTCCAAGTCTTTCTCTGTGTTTCACTTGTTTTTGGCTTTTTGGGTACTTTTTTTCCAAGTTCAAGTCTTTCTTCGGAGATCAATTCTTGCAAGGAGGACATTTTTTGACGTTTTAAGCTTACTATGGTAATGCTACCTAGACTACAGGTAGGTGTTTTCCACCAGGTTCCTATAATTTGTATACAAAAAAAAGAAAAAATCTTCATTAATAATGTAAGAAATCTACAGAGAATGAGAATGAGCATGATTGTAAGAGTCGCCATGATTGCTGGGATGTGTTGCTTTGTTTTCCTTTTCCATTTAATGGTACTAGAAGTAAATATGTTAAAAAGGAAAGACAAATCAATTGCTTATCTATCCACGTGTTGGCTTAGAGGACTTCTATTGAGGAGTTAATATTGATGTCCTGCATCCATTATATCTTAACAAAATTGAACCTACATCTAAAAAGCCCAAAATTGAATTAGTCACAAGAACATTTTCCACGCAACATATTCTGAAAACTTAAAATGCAATTGGATTTACAAACATCCAATTGGCAGGCAGAATGCGGTAATTGAATATGTCAAATCTAATTGCATAAGTGGAATGCACAAAAATAAGTTAAGAAAAACTAAACATACTCCCAACACTCAATCCAATTGTCAAGGATTTACTTACTTGGCACACACCTGGATTAATGGAACATAAAAACAAAATTATACATACTTAACAAACTTGAAATGCAATTGAATTTACAAATAACCAATTGGCAAACAGAAAGCAGGTAATTGAATATGTGAAATCTAATTGCATAACCATGCAAAAAATTAAGTTGAGAAAAACTAAACATACTCCCAACACTGAATCAAATTGTCAATGATTTACTTAGCATGCACCTGGATTAATGGGACATAAAAACAAAATTATGCATACTCAACAAAATTGAAATGCAATTGGAATTAGAAATATCCAATTGGCAGACAGAAAGTAGGTAATAGAGTATGTGAAATCTAATTTCATAAGTGGAATAAACAAAAACAAGTTGAGAAAAACTAAACATAGTACCAACAATCAATCAAATTGTGAAGGATTTACTTAGCACACAGCTGGATTAATTGAACATAAAAACAAAATGATACTTACAAAACAAAACATAAAAAAAAAAAAATTAATCAAATGAGCTGACAATAATTACCAATATCTACCTTGTATGATAAATAGTCAGTGACTTTGACAAGTAGCAAAGGATCATATGCACTATGGGCCTTGTGTATGTATCGTCTCACCCCGAGCAATGGGTGATCCGCAGGGCTTTTGTGTTTTGGTCGGGAACCGTGCCCTTGCTCAGTGGTTACAATAGAACTGATGTTGTTTCTCTTTACTTTTTTCTGAGAGGGCACCCTAGTAGTTGTGTTACCCTTGAGTTTGCAACGTGTCTGGGAAGTTGCCTTGTTGTTGGCCAAGCGCTCCCTCCCCACTCCCTCCTGTGTTTAACCCATTATTTTAATTCAGCAAAATATAACAACAATTATATTTTAAAAAACTAAAGACACAAAGGTTAATAAATACTTTAACCAATTAATAGAATAAGTAAAATCTAACCAAAATAACAAAAACTTCAACCTATTAACAAAATAGGCAAAGTGTTAAAAAATAAAAACAAAACAAAATAGGCTTGTGAAACTGATCATGTGGAATATATAATTTATATTCAACATAAATAAACCCCTCCGTTTTAAAAAATAATGCCAAAACACCATGCAATAAATTTCTTGGGTAAACGTACTAATATCAACAACTCCGGGCAAGACATATACCAACACGTTCAGATTAACGAGGGGAACAATCAAGGACGAATTTATGCCTAGGCTGGAGTAATATTAAATATGGTTTAAATTTTATAAGCTTATTCCCACTCCAATAAATATTAGCCCACCGCACTAAATAAATATAATAAACTAATAATAGCCCAATTCAAGTAAAGTAAATAATAGCTCAGTCCTCTATTTAAAATAAGCCTACTCATGAAGCATATAGGAAATAATAAACATCAATCCAAACCTATATAAATTTGATTAGAAGCAGAACTCAAGCTAAGGCTCTACCAACTTGAGCTATTCTAATCGTACTGATATTGGGCTACACCCACAGAGAGCAAATATCAAAAAATTTCTTCTATCCCCCAAAACGCCATATTTGAAACTTGAGAGCCTAGAGGAAAAAGCTCTCATTCTCTAAAAAAATTGTACCAACCTATCTTTAGTGGGTTCTTCAGTCTTCGTAAGTTTTTCTCTTTTTTTATATATTCAATTTCCAATTTTAATTGGTGTTGTTAAGTTTTTATGATTTAGGGTTTGGGTGGAAACTTTTGGAGATTGCTGATATATGTTTTATTTTTGCAACTTGAATTATTAATTAGCATATATGATTTTTGGTGTCTAGTATTTCTTGTTAGGATATCATGTCACATGATGATAATAGGCCAGCAAAGAGAGGAAAAACTGTTTATTCATTCTTCAAAAAAAGTGGTAACGATAGAAAGGATACACCTTCTGCATCTAATGTTGATACTTCAATTCCTGAGGAACTTACTGAATTGATAAAATATACAGCACAATGGAATGGTACGTTCAAAGCGATGACATCTTACGAGTTCATATTTATCTTGAATTTGCTAGAAAAAATTATGGGACTTACTGATAGCCTTTGTCGAGCATTGCAGAATAAATCTCATGATATTCTGACTGCTATGAATATAGTTCGTTGTACAAAAGATAGCCTTTGTCGAGCATTCCAGAATAACTCTTCTGGTTTCTACGGCGACTACAGAACAAGCATTTTCAGCTATGAAACATGTTAAGACTGTACTTCACAACAAAATGGAGGATGAGTATCTCGTAGATTCCCTCATTGTCTACATTGAGAAAGAGCTTTCTGTGGATATTGATTCATATTCAATAATCAAAGATTTTGATACACTCAAAGAGAGAAGGGTTCCACTTCACTAGGTGAGCTCTTTAAATTTTTTTGCAATTGAACATATTTTTGTGAAGTTGGACAATGTGTTTGATTTGGTATTTATTTATATTTTGTACCTCTTTGTGTTATATTTGCTTGTAATGTGACTTTGTTTGATTTATAAAATTTTATTTATATTTTTGTTTCAAGAGAAAAAAGGCTTATAATATATCTCCTCTAAAATAAATTATTTAGCCTACCCTTATAAAAATTCCCGGGTTCGCCATTGGGAACAATTTCTTGCCGCTGGCAACGGTGGGTGTCTTGAGAAATTTTTGGGAACGGAAAAATGATCAAAACTCCAATCAAGACCTATACCAACATGATCAGACTAACAAGGGGAACAATTTTTGGTCTTGGAACCCCAAACACGGCCCAAACAGCCGGCCAAACTTGGGTGTTTTGGTTGACTTCTAGAACTCCAAAATCGATCCAAATCACTTACATAAACATCTAGAGGACGAAAAAATAATGAAGAACCATACCTCACTCGACAGAAACGGTGGCCGGAGTCGCCGAAAAAGCTCAAAAAACCACCGGTCAAAATTTGGAAGAAGGGGAGAATTCCTGGGTTGTTTACATTGGAGAAGGGCTGCACTAGGACGAGGAGGAAGAGAGGAACACTTTTCTTGAAGGTGGTGTGGCCAACGGGTGCATGACGGCATCGATTGGTGGTCTGGAAGTCGAACAGTCACTGTAACAGTGATTGTTGCGAAAGAAACAAGAGAGAGAGAGAGAGAAGAAGAAGAAGAAAAAAAGGAGAGAAAAAGAAAAGGCTCGGTACTGTACGCTGAAAATTTGTTTTTGAAAATTTCCATTACGTCCTTTTCGTTTATAGACCTTTTCTCCACCGTTACAACTCGGAATGGGGTGTGTCGCCTGTCTAAGGACTCGTATCGTCAAGCTCTACAAAATGGCATTACTCAAATTTCCAAAATCTTTCCGGAATAAAAAGTGATGAAAATACCCCTACCTAGGGTCAAAATTGAAATTTTACAAATAAATAATCAATTGAACAATGATTTTGGGGGACAGGGTGTTACATGTTCTCTTTCCATGTTGTAACATATTATACTTTATTTTAGGAATTGTCTGCCGCGCAAATCTCACGGCCTGGAGTTCCGGGCCGAGGGGATATGCGTTAACACGCGGTTTCCTGCTTTTGGGTGCGGTGCGGTTTGTGCGCGGGCGTGCCAGCACGGTCTACCGTGCGTCGATGTGTTGATGAGTGTTGGATGGATAAGTGGTGCGCCTGTTTGAACTCGTCTTCCTAATCAAACGATTGTAGCCGAGAGAGGAACTGGTCTCGGCTGTTAGGTTCACGGCCTGAACTACAAGGCCGTTGAGTGATGGTGTTGGTGGTGGGTTTTGGGCAGTGCTCCGGCGCGCTGCTTAGGGAGCGACGGTCGTGTGATATATGGGGTGAGTGAACGAACAACAAGGATGGTGCTCCGGCGCCATGAAAATCACGGGTCGTATGATATATTGATGAATGGATTTTCCTTACAATCTAACACTACTCCTAGGAAAGCAAGTAAAGATATTGAAAGTGCATTACAGGAAAAATAAGTTGCTCCATGGGAGGCTTTGTTTTTGGTGTTAAACCCTTTGAATGTAGCTCGTGTCTTGTATTTATAGGAAGAGTCTCTGGAGGAGTAATCGAGGCTAAAAATCTGCATGGTGGAGCCTGATTGGAGCAAGTGGGCAGTCCAATCGACATTTGGGATCGTGAAGTATGGTGGTGTGACCCTAGAAATCCCGGTGAATCTCGGCCGCTGCTCTTGATCGTGGGTTCTGAGCTTCTGGCCGTGGAGACGCATTTATGGCTTGGATAGCTGGTGAACCAATATCTCAGGCTGTCAGAATTCTTGTGAGAATGTCCACGTCTAATCACTCTGATCCTCATCACCAAATCCTGACTTCAATCACTTCCCACCTTCCCTCATGCATTAAATGCTTCTTTGTGGCCAATGGGTTTGCTGCATTAAACAGGCACTACTTCATTAAAGGAAGCCTGGGACCCTGCTATCACGTGATGATTTGCCTTTAATGCCTTGGCCGTGATTTTGTTCGGCCTCGGCCTAGGCCTGCGTTTGAGGCCGAGATGATCATGCCTTAGCATTTCTTCTTTTGTCTTTAGGAAGGCGAAGTACCCTGGCGAAACGCTGCGTTTCAATTTTTACGAACAAGTGCCAGGGCCGACAGAAGGGGCTCCTTTGGCTAGCTTATGGCCGTGATTTATCAGGCACAAACATTGCCCCACATCCCTGGATTCTTCGGCCTTGGCATGGGTAGGGGCCGAATGGATTCCAAGGGATGGACCCTTTGCATTCCTTTCTGAAGTGATTGACAACTGGGGCAATAAATGCGTAGGCCAGTCGGCGCATTTAATGCCTCAAGCACGTCGTGTAGGCCATCATTGCCCAGGGCGTTGCTTCGCTTTGTTAGAGGAAGCAACGGCCTCTGGGCTTTTGACACGTCGTTGCGCCTGTTGAGCGTGCTGACAGAACGTTACGTCTCTCGAGAGAGACACACCCTTTCGTTTCGAAATCTAGCTCCAATATAAAAACCCAGACTTCCTTGCTTTCTCCTTACGCTTTCAGAATCCTCAGACGCCCAAGCTTTGTCAAAAACCCATTTCTCCAACCTTCAAAACCCATCAAACTTTCGCACCTCCAAGGTTACCAGAGAATCCCTCGTGAGCTCGCGATTTTCCAGAACCCACAGACCTTATTCCCCTTTAAACACTCATCTTAAGCCTGCTCTAATGGCCTCCAATACCCCCACATCTGTTGAAGTTCGGTCCCAAACCTTCCAAACTGAATTCGAGGCTATTTGCCGAGATATTCAGGGCTCGATCCTCCCTGACATCATCATGCCCTGGACTGATGACGATGGTGCCCCCACTGATTCCTGCGTTCTCGGCCCCTCCATTAATGGCGGAATGCCAGAGAGGCTTGTGGCCTATCTGAAGAACAATCTAGTGGATCTTTCGGCCTTTGACGGGGGAGACTTCCAGGACTGGAATGTCCTCAGGCCGCAGCAACAGTGGCCAACCGTGACCCCAGACTTGGAAAAATGGCTGCCGAGGATGGAGCATTTCTTCGGTCAGCAATGGAAAGATCAAGGCATCTACCACTTGATCAAGCTATTCGATCGGCCGCTCGTCATGGATCGGTCGCTCTTGGCCGCAGCCCTGTGCTTCTGGTCGTCGGCCACCAACACCATGAACTTTCGGTTCGGCATGATGACGCCGACCGTTCTAGACATGGCTGCCCTGTTCGGCCTGTCCCCCCTCGGAGTGGAAGTGAACGCCGCCCTTGTTGCTCCCGAGGTGGAAGGGAGCTTTAAGGCTACGTGGCCAACTCTTGCGAGAGTTGCTGGGAGCAAGGCGAAGAACATGCTCAACTACTCCAGTTTTTACAGCAACTTCGGCGTAGAAGACAGCGCTGAAGACGACGCCATTGCCCCTCTCGGCGAGGTTGAACACGCCGCGTTCTTGCTGTACTGGTTGTGTAAGTTCGTGTTTTGCACCCAGGCGGACAAGGTTACCCTGGAGTTCGCCCACCTGGCCGATTACCTAGCGCAGGGCGGTAAGTTAGCACTCGGCCACATCTACCGCACGCTTCATGACATCGTTACTGATGGGATGAAGCCGAAGCACGGTGGTCCACTGTGGGCCTTCCAGTTCTAGCTGCAGGCCTACTTCCCAGAGCTGAGGGGGGTGGCCGCTCCCCAAGACAACGAGCCGCTGGCCAACGCATTTGCTCGAGCCCCCAAGAAGCATAACGCCACGGCCTTCTGCTACAAATTCTTCTACGGCTTGGCCGAGAGAACTGTTACGCAGTTCTGAGTCTGCCTTGCTCGGCCGTTCCCTCTTCTTTTCTTCTTTTTGACTTTTTTGTCGAGGTCCTCGGCGCCATCTTCTTTTGAACTTGCGTCGAGTTGTAGGCGTCGAGTTCCGACTGTTCTGAATTCTCTGAACTCCTGGGCCTCATCTGTGAGTGGCCCTTCTTCTCTTGGCCATGCTACCCGATACTTTGAAGAAATCGAACCCTCTGCTTTGATATTTTACCAGGGTCATGGGCGTTGGCCAAGACATAAGGGGCTATACCCATGGCCGAAATTCCTGAGATACGGCGTGCCCAAAAAACCTTAGGAAATAAATCGTGCGCATTGCTAAGTTCCTTTGACAGGCGCGGCCTTGGGTAATCTAGTGCCCCCAGCTCTCTCTTTATTAAATCGTCTTTCACGATAGGCCGGATATCTTCAAACTGAAACCCTTGACACGGCCTGCTTCGCTGCGCATTGTTTCGCGGCCAATCCTGTCGGGCCGTTTGAGCAACGGGTTCGGCCGTTATGACCGAGTCGGGTAGTTTCAGTGGAACGCCGTGGGTTTGGCCGAGATAATCTCGGTCGGCTGGCCATCGAGGTATGGTCACCTGGTTCTGCTGATCTGTATCATAAAGGGAACCTAGGCGCGTTTGCACTGTCGTCTGAATGGCCAAATCGTGTATTTGCAATGATAGTGCAACAGTCATGCCTTTTTGCTCGCACTGTTGTGGTAACGCTTCGGTCACACTACTTTGGTCGGACTGTGCTTGATCGGCCAAAGTATGGGTTGGGCCGAATTGCTCGGCCGTAGACACCGTAGGACTCCTCCTGAACGCTTTGGCTAGAACATGGAGTGGGCCACATGCTTTCTTTGCCGGTTGGTTTGGTCCGGGACTCGCCCTTGTGGGCTGGGACTGTCCCCAGCTGTCGGTCGGCGGCAAAGAATGCTGGCCGTAGCCTAACGCTTGGGTACGGGAAAAGACGCCAAGGCTGCTGCTTTCGCCGTATGGCTCAATCCTTTCACGTTCCTGGGTTCTATGTCCGGCTCCATGGGGTGTTGCGGGCGAAGTCACCGGCATTCTCTCCTGGAAAAGTGTTCGCAGTTCTGAAGAGAATCTGTCCATCATGGCCATGAAGGATGTTTCCATCCTGCAAGCCTGCCTGGACATCAAATCCTCCATTACTGCTTGTTCCTGTATGGACTCGGCCGTACGATCCGTCATTACTGGAACGTTGGCCGAGATCCCGACCGTATGTTCGGTCTCGGTAATTGGTGAAGTGGACTCAGGAGTCTCATAAGTCATTTCGACGGCTTTGTTTTTGAGCTTTGCATGTGCCCTAGTTTCCACCATAAATTTTTTGACAAGTATCCCACCGGGCGTGCCAAAAGTGTCTGCCGCGCAAATCTCACGGCCTGGAGTTCCGGGCCGAGGGGATATGCGTTAACACGCGGTTTCCTACTTTTGGGTGCGGTGCGGTTTGTGCGCGGGCGTGCCAGCACGGTCTACCGTGCGTCGATGTGTTGATGAGTGTTGGATGGATAAG
Organism: Prunus avium; assembly: GCF_965620075.1. NCBI lineage: Eukaryota > Viridiplantae > Streptophyta > Magnoliopsida > Rosales > Rosaceae > Prunus > Prunus avium. Next base: position 22,027,493 of record NC_142285.1, on the reverse strand, counting down.
TGGTGCGCCTGTTTGAACTCGTCTTCCTAATCAAACGATTGTAGCCGAGAGAGGAACTGGTCTCGGCTGTTAGGTTCACGGCCTGAACTACAAGGCCGTTGAGTGATGGTGTTGGTGGTGGGTTTTGGGCGTTGCTCCGGCGCGCTGCTCAGGGAGCGGCGGTCGTGTGATATATGGGGTGAGTGAACGAACAACAAGGATGGTGCTTCGGCACCTTGAAAATCAAGGGTCGTATGATATATTGATGAATGGATTTTCCTTACAATCTAACACTACTCCTAGGAAAGCAAGTAAATATATTGAAAGTGCATTACAGGAAAAATAAGTTGCTCCGTGGGAGGCTTTGTTTTTGGTGTTGAACCCTTTGAATGTAGCTCGAGTCTTGTATTTATAGGAAGAGTCTCTGGAGGAGTAATCGAGGCTAAAAATCTGCATGGTGGAGCCTGATTGGAGCAAGTGGGCAGTCCAATCGACATTTGGGATCGTGAAGTATGGTGGTGTGACCCCAGAAATCCCGGTGAATCTCGGCCGCCGCTCTTGATCGTGGGTTCTGAGCTTCTGGCAGTGGAGACGCATTTATGGCCTGGATAGCTGGTGAACCAATATCTCAGGCTGTCAGAATTCTTGTGAGAATGTCCACGTCTAATCACTCTGATCCTCATCACCAAATCCTGACTTCAGTCACTTCCCACCTTCCCTCATGCATTAAATGCTTCTTTGTGGCCAATGGGTTTGCTGCATTAAACAGACACTACTTCATTAAATGAAGCCTGGGACCCTGCTATCACGTGATGATTTGCCTTTAATGCCTTGGCCGTGATTTGTTCAGCCTCGGCCTGGGCCTGCGTTTGAGGCCGAGATGATCATGCCTTAACATTTCTTCTTTTGTCTTTAGGAAGGCGAAGTACCCTGGCGAAACGCTGCGTTTCAGTTTTTACGAACAAGTGCCAGGGCCGAGAGAAGGGGCTCCTTTGGCTAGCTTATGGCCGTGATTTATCAGGCACAGACAGGAATGTCCATATTCACAATTTCTCAACATAGTGTTTTTTATTGCAATATATGCATGACAAAAGAGCACTATTGTTAAACTGAAGTAAAACTTAGCATGTATTAAGTTGAACTACAGGAAAATATGAAAAGATCCTATTTATTATAAACATCAATCAAAATAGATTATAAATACTAAATTTCTAAGCTTTCTAATGTACACAGTCTTAAATAAATAAATAACACATGCATACCTATAATTTCTTTAAAATGGAAAACTTATACGTCATTTAAGTTTGACTTAGTAAGTAGTACAAAAAAACTAACATAAAGTAAGCACATATAACACAAACTAGCTCTTGCTTAATGGTATTCATATCTCTAATGTTAAAAAATAGCCAAACTTTGAAGCCCTTTGTTAATAAAAAGAAAGTAAACATACATATTATAATATCATGTAATCATATTAATAACAACAACAATCTTAGATTTCGCTAAATTTTTTTTTAAAAAAATGGTGGAAAATTGTAGCATTAAACTGTTTATGAGAGCAAATACATGTCATCAGTAATAGACAATCATTTCCGATTGCAATTATGACCCATTACAAATATACATCATCTTGCGAGAACTAATGATTGCCCTTGGAAGTACATAATAGCCACCTCAAGCCAACTAATTACCCTCGATAAAAGAAAAATTAATTTCGACGACCACTTATTGCCCTCGGAAATAGCCTATAATTCTCGACAACTTGAAGATGCCCTCGGAAAAAACACAACTATGTCCGATGTGCATGAGATTCGTCGGAAATAAATGTGGTGCCAACATTTCCCTGCCAAATATTAGCTATTTCCGATAGCGAGAAAACCCTTTTCTGAGAGCATTTTGGGTGTCAGAAATAGTAAGCTTGTCGTTGCCAATGAAAGCGACAAACATACAATGTGTAATTGCCATTTGATGTTGCAAAATCATATCGACAAACAGACCTCTGCCTTTTGATTTTCTCATTTTCCATGTATCTTCATAATTAAACACCTAAGCTAAAGATAAAAAACAATGGAGTTTATTACATATAACCATTCTAATCATGCAAAATCAAAAGAAAATATCGGAAAAGAAAATATAAATATTAATGTATTAGAACTCATACATATAACATTAACATAGGTACAAAATAATACATGAACAATATGGTTGTAATGCATATTTCGTACATAAAACCTAAGCCATATATATAGTGGAAGTACTACAATACATGTCATTTTATTGGGGTCAATGGAACCCAAAATCTATTACGATCTCTTGGTGGCGAGCCTTGTGTATCAAATTGTGATTCTAATACATGATACTCAGGTGTCTCAAAGATGAAACCATCGAAGGTGTAACGAGTGGAGCCACTAGACACTTCGCCATATGAGAAGCCCGAGTTAGGGGTTCTATAAGAAAGGACAACTCTTAGTCCCATGTCTAGCACTCAAGGAGGAAGGCAATTTTCTATTCCCAACAGTTGTATCATCTTGTGGTCTAAAACTAGAAAGAAGGTCACTCATGTCACTTGTATAACCCATTTTCCGCTTATCTCTAATCAACAATGCAATTTGGACAGTTTCTTTTGTTGTGACCAGTACCCTTGCACAATCCGCATTGCGGGGCCTTTTTGCCTTTGGTTCCCATTGTTTGCTTCCCCTTTGTCTTAACAACTATGAGGTCTCTTACATTGTTGACTTGGCATGACACATCAATTGCCACATAAGGTGGTTAGCTAAAGTGGTCAATGTTGTGTGTCTAAATAGCATTACTCATTTTTTATTGTCATGTAATTTCTTATTTTAAGTTTTCAAGTTAGATTAATTTCCAAGTTTCAATTACGATTCTTATTCTTATTCATTATGCTTATAAGTTAATATGCTTGTTTGAATGATTGATCACCATTAAAACTTGTATGTTAGCTATCTTGGTTGGAATTAATAGTAGACACCATATGCCTTAATTCGAATTGAACTATGTATAGGAAGAGTATGTATGGACATTCAACAATAGGGATTAGATACATGCTTTGTTGTTTAAAACATTCTTCTATGCTTAATTTAGGTTCGACAACAAGGATCTGATTAGGGAATTAGGAATACAAGGTTTAGACCAGACACCATGGCTAAATTATACATTAGAGGGAATCAATCTTTTTACTTGAATTGAACTTGTTAACTTGATTGCTTGAGACTTAGAATTGGATTGTTCCCAAGTGTCCCAAAACTGTTTTTAAACCCAAAACCAGTTTTAGTGTCTTTCTTCTTTGTTTGTTTAACTTTATGTTTTCAATTCATGTACTCTTCTCAATCATCTTTAAACCTTATGTTCCATTTCTGTTTTGTGCAACAAATCGAATTGAATCAATCTATCATCAATCCTCATGGGATCGACCTCGCACTTCCATATGCTATACTATAGAACGGCTCGTGCACATGTGAGGATGCAACTGAATCAATTTTGGCATAGTTGAATCAACACAACAATCACATTTCATAACTCGAAACATATGACAACACGGAATTCCATTGGATTCAAATAATTTGCATGAACACTGAAGATGTTGATCTTTCTGGTAGTACACCATATTCCAGTTTTCATTGGGTCTTCCAAATTTTGGAAATTTGTAACCACAAGGATCGTCATTGTTTCTTACGGGTTGCACGAGAATTAACTTTGCCTCCTTATTTATCTCATTTCTTATCAACTTGTAAATTTCGTGAGTGAAAATAGAAGCTGCATGTTCCTCTAGAGATCGGAGGTGCGTAAGAATGAGTGGGTGTGAATTCTTCGAATCAAAGTCATCCTTCACATTCTCATTTCTCTACCAACTTCATGCCTCTACCAATTCCATCCTTCAAGTTCTTATGCATACCCTCAACACATTGTGTGGTGGTATTTCCCGAGCAATACGCTTCAGACTATCAACTGTGACAAGTCTACTCTATTTTGTTCTCCTAATACCAGCAGGGCGTTAGCTCAAGAGATTAGTTTCATTTGTGGCTCTCCTTTAATAAACAACCTAGGCAAATACTTGGGGATGCCTATCTTGCACTCTAGGGTAACTCGATCCACTTATAGCAGTTTGCTTAGTAAGGTTCATTGCAGGCTTGCCAATTGGAAAAGAAAGTTGCTTTCTTCAGCTGGTAGGGGCACTCTAATCCAGGCTGTCAGATATACTATTCCCATATATTCTATGCAAACCACAAAATTACCTATTAGTATTTGTGAAGATATGGATAGGTTAAATAGAAATTTCTTCTGGGGAGGAAGTGATAGAAAGAAGAAAGTCAACCTCTGTCAATGGAATCTGTTGTGTAGACCTAAAAACAAAGGTGGTTTGGGTTTCAAGAAAGCTAGGGACATGAATGAGGCTTTGTGTGCTAAAATCGGCTAGAGGTTGCACAACAAAGATAATGGCTTATGGGCTAAGATTTTTGAAAAGAAATACCTCAAGGGTTACTCTATTATTGATTTAATCTAAAAACTAGACATTTGTGCTCCTCAACTTGGAACAATGTGAAGGAAACATACATCTAATGCTTAGGAAATGAACTTTAGCCATAACCTATACAACAAAAACATTCTAAATGGCGGATTCATTTTATTTATACTAGTTGAGATAAACCTTTTTCATTTTAAACCAAGTATCTTAGTCTAGTCTCTTTGAACACAAATAGAAAAGGGAAAAAGGGAATAGATCTTTATCCTTGATGACCTTTTCTTGATTTCTCAAGAATGAACACCCTTGTTGGAAAGACCTTTTCGTTCTCTTGATTTTGACTCATTCACCTTAAGGCTCCAAGATTGGAGTCCTCTACCTCACCACACCAAATCCTCCTAGAGATGAAGAGAAGGCAATCAAGAAGTATGGATGCTAGTCTACTTCTTCATTGGACCAATTTTTGGTTTATGGAAGATGAGATACAAAGATGATCACTCATCAACCAAAGTAGAAAACCAAAAACCCTAGCTAGGTTTTCTCCAACACTTAGCTTATATAGGACAACACAAAAGGCAATTGGGTGGGTATTTGGGGCTCTATTTGGTCCATGGGTCATGTCATCTTATGCCGCTTATCCCTTGGGCCTAAAATCCTTTTGGGCTATTTTATCCCTTTCCTTTTAAATCATATTTAAAAGCCCAATCCAATATTTCTATATGTCAATATTAATTCCATAATTAATCTTTTATTTATAATTTAACTATTAAATTATAATTATAGTCTTACTTAATTGACCCGGTCGAACTATTTGACTTTGGTCAATTGCTCCGGTCAACATGTTGACTTTTGACCGTTGACTTTGACATTTGATTATCAACCATTGACTTGTGTTGCCTCATTTCATTTCTCCTCATTTGTACCTCTAATCACATTCTTTGGGTGTGCAGATTCGTAGGTTCCCTTTTGCAAGATAGTGAGTTGACTCAACTCCTCAGAGATGATATACGAATTAAATTCCACAATTTAATTCTTCCTATTAATAAAGGTTAATTGAAACTTTTTAGGACATCCACAAACCATGGTTGTCGCCTAGCAGCAAGTCACGGTTATCCGAGCTAAATGAGACGTTGTGAGAGAACCTATTCAAATTGGATGACTGTGCAATTGAATCCTTCTCTTATTTCAATACTCCTTATTCACATTATTAGATCATGGAATCCGATTGTCAATATCCTAATGTGAATCATTCCTTTTATATGATTATCCTTTGTAAAATTTGAAGACTTCTTCTTTCAAGTCTTATCCACTACTCTGCTAAGAGATTTGACCAATCATATCTTGGAGTATTCTCTCTCCTTTACTGAGAGTAGAGATTCTTTATTGTACATTCATTTGCTTCAATGACTCTATTGAGAATCCTGATATGCACCTTTAAGCTATGCCTAATTCAGCATGATCACATAATGCCCTCAAAGATTAACAACATAGCCATAAAACATCTATGATGCCTCAAGTCTAAGGATTAGTTTGCACCATTGCAATTTATGAGTTCCAGCTTGACATGTGAGTAAAGATTTCCATGCTGTAACTTATGTGTTGGATCGCGTTCAGTGTACTTAGTCTTCTATAAGCACCTACACACATATCGATGTGTCTCCACACTTAATGACTTGAGACCTTGTCATTTCCTACATATAGAGACGATACTGTGTGTACTGGTCTTTGCGGAATATTGACGCCCGATCAATATTCCTATGACTAGGAACATATTCAGGATTTAGGGATGATGAGAAGTCTCCATGTATGCTATCTCATTACATAACTCTCATATCCACTTGTGTATTCCTTAGACTATGGTTGTTCTACACATTGAAAGATAATATAGGATGATTTAATGTATAAAACAACATTTCTTGCCCATTGATAACATAATATATCTTTTATCAAAGATGTCCTTAATTCTAACTACTACATAATTAGTTGGCTTTAAGGGCATATTTCTAACACAATATTCTTTTTGGAGTTGAATTGCTTGCAAAGGGAATGACCTGGAAGGTTGGAAAGGGTGATTTGGCCAAATTTTGGACAGATAAATGGCTATTTGATACACCTTTAATGCAACATAATGGGTTGTTGAATATACAGGAATTGAATTGCAGCGTTGATAGCTTTTTTAGGAATGGTTGGTGGAATGTGGACTAGTTGAGGAATGCTCTTACTGAAGATTTGGTTCAAAAGATCACTTCTGTCCATGTTGGGTTTGGGAACTCTGTACATGATGCTCAAATATGGGGTTTGTCTTCAAATGGTGGCTTATTATCTGTTAAATCTGCATACTCTATTGTTTTTTAGAGACTTGGGAGATGTTGATCCTTTTTGGAAGGACTTATGGAGAATGAAAATCCCTCCTAAAATACATATCTTCATTTGGCTGGCTTATCAAGGTAAAATCTTGTCCAATGAGCAAAGAAACAAGAGGAATCTATCTTCTGATCTTTCTTGTCTTCTTTGTGGTTGGCAAACTGAATCTGTTATTCATATTCTTAGGGAATGTCCCAAGGCTATGACGGTATGGAATTCTATTTTAAAATTACACTCTTCTCCTCATTTCTTCATCTCTGAGCTAAAACCTTGGTTCTTGGGAAATATGCTCTCTAAGGTTAAAGGCCCTGATGGTATTGGATGGAATGTTATTTTTGCCATTACATGTTGGTATATCTGGAAATGGTGTAACAAGCAGATTTTTAATGTTGAAGTGGATATGCCTTTTAATCCCAGGAAAACCATTTTTACTGCAATTGTTGAGTGGGTTAAAGCCGCTAATGGCTTTGGCGAGAAACCTGACAGAATACATATTTTTTTGGCTTGGGAACATCCTACTATTGACCAACTTAAGCTGAACGTGGATGGTTCTAGAAGGGCTGCCACTAATATTATTGGAGTAGGAGGTGTTATTCGGGACTCCTTAGGTGATTGGATTGCCGGTTTTGCTGTGAATTTGGGCCAAGGTAATATCCTGGAGGCTGAGGTTTGGGGTCTATATTTTGGTCTAAAACTTGCTGTTGAGAAAGGTATCACTAACCTTGCTATTGAAATGGATGCTGCTATTGTCGTCTCACTTGTTCAACAAATCAATTCACTGCAATGCCATCCTCTTGTTGCTTTGGTGCATAGTTGTTGTGATCTCATGAGACAAATTGGAAATTGTCACCTTGTCCACATTTACAGGGAAAAGAATTGTGTTGCGGATTATTCGGCAAATTGGAGTTATAATCTGGACATGGGAATCTGCTTCTTTGATAAGGCTCCTATATGGGTTAGCTCTCTGTTAGTGGATGACTTGCTTGGTTTTGCTAGGCCTTGACTCATGCGTGGTGTTTAGTTGTTGTTTTTATGGGTGTTTCCCCCTTATTTCACTAAAAAAATAAAGGGTTAATTACAATTTGGTACCCTGAAGTTGTACCCTTAAGGCATGTTAGTCCCTATCATTTCAATTTTAACAATCACGTACCCTTAGTTTGTAAATTTTTTGCAATGTGGTTCCGGCGTTAGGGTTTCTGTTAGGTCTCTCTGTTAATTGCCTACGTGGCATTGTGGGTCCCACATTTTTTAATTTTTTTTAATTTTAAATTGATTAAAATATGAATAAAAAATCAAAAATCAAAAATTCAAAAAATTTCTCTCTCTCTCTCTCTGCGTTCTCTCTCTGCAATGAACCCAGAACCCAGAACCCAGCCTGCAATCTCTCTCTCTCTTGCTTCCATTGTTTCCTTCGATCTTGGCTGGTCTTTTTGCTGTCAGAAACCTGTTTGAACCTTTTGGATTTTTCATCATCTTAGCTTTTGTCCCATTTTTCTGTTAAAGTTGGGATTTTGGGGTCAAAATTCACAAACCCATCTTGAAATCCAGCTGGTCTCTCTCTCTCTCTCTCTCCATGACCAAAGCCCGGAACCCCAGCCCCCATAACCCACAGAACCCATCCCCCCTACCCCCTCTATTTCTCCCTGCATTCCCCATGACTACCACCCTTCAAACCCCACGAACCCAGAACCCACGACCTCAGCCCCCACGAACCCATAACGCATAGATCTTATGCATAAATTGATCGCGAATCCGAGCCCAATAACTAGTGTTCTTGAGAAACTGGGACAATTGCTCACGAATCTGGGTCCAAAACGTTGACGTCGCCAAAATGCTGAAGCCCTGTTGTTCGGAAAAGCTTGGAAATCCGATGGAACTCCGAATACAGATTGTCTTGGTACGAGGGTACGGTGAAGGATTCAGATTGGGGGGGAGGGGAGGGGGGAGAGAAGAATCGTGTGTTGTTTCTTGTGGTACTATGGGGAAGAAATCGGGAGGAAGGAGGGGGAAGAAATTGCGGGGCGGGGTAGAAGAAACTGGGGGAGGAAAGAAATCTGGGAGGGGGAAGAAATTGGGAGGAAAAGGGGGAAAGAAATTGTGGAATTGGGGGAGAGAGAGATTTTTTTTAAAAAGATTTTTTTTATAAATATTTTAATCAATTTAAAATTAATAAAAATTAAAAAAATATGGGACCCACAATGCCACGTAGGCAACTAACGGAGGATCTGATGAAAACCCTAACGGCGGAACCACATTGCAAAAAATTTACAAACTAAGGGTACGTGATTATTAAAATTGAAATGATAGGGACTAACATGCCTTAAGGGTACAACTTCAGGGTACCAAATTGTAATTAACCCAAAAAGAAATTTAGACAAATAGAGAGCATTATTGTAGATGCTCTTAAATGCAGGCAAAGCCGCTACCTCCATTGTTGGCAATGTAAAGAGAGAGGAGAGGGAGAGATGAGAGTGAGAGAGCTGGTGAGAAGAGGAAGATGATGCCAACGACGATGGAGGAGCGGATGGGGACGCGGAGGAAGGACGACGGAGAATGGCGGTGTCAATGTTGACGCCGACGCCGGTGGCTGCAATGGGGAAGAGAATGGCTTGATTGTTGGTCTAACTAAATTTTCTTTAAAGTGTTAAGTGACATGTGTTGAAAGATAATTGGGTTGGGGATACTTAGGTGTAATGCTTACCTTGGCATAGCCGTGCCATGCAAGTTTTTCTGCCCTCCATGTCACCTGTCTAATTTCTTACTACGTGTCCAATCACTTAACTCCAAATAACACTGTTAACTTGAATTGTTAAAAAAAGAAACTAAAAAAATATTATAAACACCCCAGCAGCCACTGAGTTCACAACCCATCCCCAACAGCCACCGAAGCCCATGGAGAGACATGGAAAATGGGGACAGACTTCTCCAAACCATTTATCCAAATTCAATTCTTTAATTCTCATATTCCTAAGTTCTGATTCATCCTCCTTTTCCTAATAAGTAAACATATTATCATAAAAGAAAAGAAATATGTGGAAAGTATGAAAATGCAGTCTGTCAATTTTAGGAAGTAATTTTAACGATTTTGGTGATCCATATATTATCTTGGAGAATCCAGAGATTCTAGGAATATCAATAAAAGCAAAAGAATTTTACCTGAATTAGCGGGAACAGATACCAGAGGTAACAGTAGAAATATGCACTAGTTGAAGGACACCTTGTGCAATTCCACTTGAATTCTAAGTAGAAAAAGAGACGTTGGTTCTGAGGACTGCCGGCATCTCTCTCTCTCTCTCCCTAGAGTTATTTTGTCCATTCCACAGACGGCAAATTCCAACTATAGAAGTGCATTTAAATTCTAACTCCATTGCACTTCTTTTATCTGTCTCTTTCAGTTTCTGCCAATTTCCTTCATCCCAATCCTAAAAAAATTCAAAACCCATTTCCAATTCTCATCTCGAAAGTCCATTTTATATTTCAAATTTCAATCTCTCTGTTTAATCTTCATTACCCATTTCTTTAAATTTCAAATTCTACCACCCAATGTAGACTCTTTTTGTTTATATACATTTGTCATGTTTTAGCCTAATCCTTGGTATATATTGGCATCCAAGTAGGCAATGGTGGTGAAGATGATGAGGTGGCCACCATGGCCACCAATTTCCACCAAGAAATTTGAGGTAGTTATTGTTGTAGGCAGGCTTGAGGGATTGGATAAAACTCAATTTGAGGGTGAGAGAAGAGCTGTGGTTGAGGTTAAATGGAAGGGCCAGAAGGGTAAGGCTTTGGGGTCTTTGAGACGATCTGTGAAGAGGAATTTCACCAAAGAAGGTGGAATTAGCGATGATGGGGTGGTGGAATTGCAAGAGGAGTTTAGGAGTTTGTGCAGTTTTTCTGGTTATAAAGAGGGTATGTTTTACCCTTGGGAGCTTTCATTTACAGTCTTCGATGTGAGTCTCTCTGCCTTTCAATTCATCTTCTTGTTTTTTTTCTTCTTTTGTTCTGTTTTTTCGGTAGCAGCAGGAAAATCTTTTGTAGCTCGGTTGTCTCTTTTTTTCTTTATTCTTTTTGAGATTGATCATATTGTGGTGTTGTAATTGTTTGTTTATACGATTCTTATGTTTAAGGTTTGTCATTAACTTTTGCCTCAGCCATCATGTGATTTCTTGATGATGTCAATGATTTTGTTTTAATGAATTAGGCTGAAAACAAAGGATTGAGAAACAGAGTTGGTGTTTATGGATCTGCATCATTGAACCTAGCGCAGTATGCTTCGGTGTCTGAGGAAAAGGAACTTGCGCTCAACATTCCTCTTAATGTTCTTGTTGTCTCCTCAGAGTCTAAGCCATCACTTTCTGTATGTACTGCCTATGTTTAAATTAAACTTCTATGTTCATCACCTTTTGTCACGTCACTTTGCCAGGTTAGGTTCCTTTTGCCTTTTCTAAATTTGAATAATATGTCTTATGTTAAGTTCCTTGATAACCGCAGATATCTCTGAGCATATTGGAAATGAGAGCCAATCAAGAACTTTCTGAGACAGTGCTGGGATCAATGCTTTCTGACGAAGCTATTTCCACAGAAAAGGATGAGTTGTCCCCTTTAAAAGCAGGACTGAGAAAGGTAAAAATCCTTAGAGATTATGTTTCATTTGGTAAATCAAAGAAGGCATGCGTTGAGGAAGATAGCAGTGATAGCAGGAGTTCTGCTAGAAGTGAGGATGCTGCGTCCAACTATCCATTTGACACAGATTCACTTGATGATGATGCGCGGGAGGAATCAGAGTGGAGTAAGGAGGACTCCAGTGTCAGGCGGTCAATCAGTTATGAAACGCTAGCCTATGCAAACTTTGCTGGTGGCTTGTTTTACTCCAATACTAATGGTAATGGCCAAGATGACTTTTGGATCCACTATAGCAATCGTAAATTAGATATAGGTGGCTTGCATGTTGACAATTCTAGTGCACCAGTCTGTCGGCTAAACTCGTGGCAGAGTTTCAAGGGAAGAATCCTACCATGGAAGAAGAGGAAATTGAGCTTCAGATCTCCTAAAGCCAAAGGGGAGTCTCTTCTGAAGGAACATTATGGAGAAGAGGGTGGAGATGATATTGATTTTGATCGCAGGCAGCTTAGTTCCTCTGATGAATCCAGTTTTGGGGTACGTATGCAATGTCTCACTGTTGTTTTCTGTACATGTTTTTGCTTGTCTTCATTTCTGTATTGATTTTTTAAAACTATTTTTTCTTTTTACTTTGAAAGTCACATCACACAGAAAGTTCCATATCTGAATTCGGAGATGAGAATTTTTCTGTTGGCATTTGGGAGCACAAGGAAGTGATAAGCCGTGATGGACATATGAAGCTTCAAACTCAAGTATTTTTTGCTTCAATTGATCAGCGGAGTGAACGTGCTGCTGGAGAGAGTGCATGCACGGCCCTGGTTGCAGTCATTGCAGATTGGTTGAAATCCAACAGAAATGAGATGCTTATCAAGTGTGAATTTGATAGTCTCATTAGAGATGGATCATCAGAGTGGAGAACTCTCTGTGATGACGAGGCCTACATAGAGCGTTTCCCTGATAAGCACTTTGATCTTGAGACCATCCTTCTAGCTAAAATTCGTCCTCTGTCTGTAGTTCCAGAGAAGTCTTTCATAGGATTCTTCCATCCTGAAGAACTAGAAAACAGGGATTTTGACTTCCTTCAGGGTGCCATGTCCTTCGATAGCATATGGGATGAGATCAGTCGTTCTGCATCAGAATGTGCATGCAATAGTGAACCTCTGGTCTACATTGTGAGTTGGAACGACCATTTCTTCGTACTAAAGGTAGAGCAGGATGCTTTTTACATAATTGACACATTAGGGGAGAGGTTGTATGAAGGTTGCAACCAGGCCTATATCCTGAAATTTGACAAAGACACAACAATCCAAAGATTACCAAGTGAGGCTAAAGCATCAGATGAGAAATCTGGAAATCAGGTGCGACCGAACAACTGTAAGGAAACTAAAGCTGAAGGGGCTCTTGTATTGAGCCAGAAAGATTTAGAAAACAGTGATGTGGAAGAGGAGGTTGTATGCAAAGGCAGAGAAGCTTGCAAAGATTATATTAAGAGCTTTTTGGCTGCTATCCCTATAAGGGAATTGCTGGCGGATCTTAAGAAGGGTTTGATGGCATCAACACCTCTTCATCATCGGCTACAAATTGAATTCCATTGTACCAAGCTCTTGCAGTCCATGGATGAATGTTCCGTAAAAGAAACAGCTGCTGCTGCTCCAGCAATGGCAATGACTTTACATAGTTTCCAGCAATTGTTAATACCCTGAGGTTTTTTTTAATGAATCAAGAATGAGAGAAGCTCAATGTAAATAAAGAACTGATAACACATTATTTCTTTGTTTATTATTATTAGCAATAACTTCTCATGTACAAGAACATTAATGCTAAGTAATAAATGTTATCTAATATTGCATATACTAATGAAGGTGCATACAAAGCAAGGGGCTTGTAGCTCAAGTGGTTAAGAGATACCCCTGCATCCGAGGTCCTAGGTTCGATTCCCCCCTCCCCAAATATCGCTTGTGTCCACGCACAAAAATTTCTGAAGGTAAGTACAAGGCTTGACAGCATTCTTCCATTGACATCCTTAATTGTCTCATTTACGGAAAGGAATATGTGTGGTGGCGATCACATGCAGATTGTTCCTTCTTCTCTCTGTGATTCCAAAATTCTCAGCCATGTCAAGGGCTTCTGATTTAGTATCATTTGAAAGTTTCCAGTTGAAGCGGTACAAGAGTTGAGCAAGTCCAAGCTCAATGTTTGAAGTAGCAAATGAGATGCCTGGACAAATCCTGTAGGTCCTGCACCAAATGGGAGCAACTCGGAACTGTTTCCTTTGAAGCCTATGGAAGAACCTTCGAAACGTTCTGGCTGAAAGCATTCTGGATCAGCCCAAATTTTTGGATCTCTCCCTATTGCCTATGCAATGACGAGGATTTTGGCCTTAGCTGGTATTATATATCCACTAATTTTGCATCTTTCCTTTTCTTTTCTTGGGATGAAAGGACCCGGAGGGTGTAGTCGACATGTTTCTTTGATGACTAATTTCAAGTAATCTAGCTTTTGAATGTCTTCCTCTTCAATTTTGTTCTTTCCCTTGAATGCTTGTCACACCTCGGATTGCTCCATTACTCTTGAGTTTCTTAGTAGCTCTGACATTGCCCATTCGATTGTTGTTGCCGAAGATTCACTGCTTGCGGAGTAAATGTTCTGAAAACATGGTGAAGTTGCAATGGATTATACTGTTGTACGATAAAAAGGTTTTATTGTTTGACTGTATACAGGTCTTACCATGGCGACCGCTTTGATTTGATTGGTTGTGAGATGAAACTCAGGCTTATTAGCTTCCTCATAATTAAGCAGCGTGTCCACCAGATCTTGCTCATCACCATTGGTGTTGTTACTAGCTTTGCTCTTCATCTTATGTTCAGTGACAATATCTTCAAGAATCTTGTCAATATTTTTATGAATTTTCAGCAATGCAGGCTTTATCCCACTCATGAAACAAAGGAATGTAAGGGAAGGGTACAAATCAGCGATGTTAAAGCCTCCAACAAGAGGTATGATTTCCCCAACCAATGTGGTAAACTCATGCTGATATTTGCACTTGTTACCAAATGCTGCCCTGGAAATCACTTGTCATGGTGTAAATCTTGTCGCTGAGATTTATGCTACATCCCTCAGATGAGGCAATAAATTCAATCAAATCCCATACCTCCTCTTCCCTTATCGATCTGAATGACCAAACACGGTTGAACTTAAGAGCTCCATAACAGTTATCTCCAATATTCATTGTAGGGAGAGAACACCATGCTTGAATGATCATAGGTGATTATTTCAACAGCATACACTTCAGGTCACAGCATGATGTGACCATGACAAGTGATCTCATTTATCTTTAACACCTCTTTAGCTGCTTCAGGCAATGAAATAACGACAGCACAAGTTTACCCAGTTGTAGTTTCATGACAGGACCCTGTTTCTTGCACAAGTTGGTCACAGCATGATGTGGTAGAGCACCAATCAACTGGTGCAAGTTCCCTATAATGTGCAGCTTGTTTTGGCCCTGCAGGCAACTTGCCTTGGACTTTGGATTTCTTCCAATGTCAGAACGAATATTAAGAAGAGAAGAAGCTAAGAAGAGAGTAAAGGATGGCAATTGGAGCGCAGCTGGGATATTGATCAAGAATCCATTGACAAATTTGTCTTCAAGTTTTTATTGGAAAGAACTCCAACTCTGTTGTGGATGCTAGCTAGATGTGGTTATTGTTCTATATACAGATATAGAATTAGTAAAATACAAACGGCTTTTCAATTATTAGCCTTAAAAAATTAACTCGCTTACTCCACAATTTGGCTTCTGCAACCGATCATCAATTTGATTTCTTAATTCTAACCAAATAGGTTTGTACTTTCCTCTTTGGGGATCGCATAAGTTGATACTTTGGACAAGATAAAAGAACAAAATGATTAATTTTAGAGAGATAAGTGGAGGTCTGTACTAAATGAGAAAGACTTACATGCCACGGGGATAGCACTATTTTGCTATTCCCGACCAATAACACTATGACACACGTGATAACACTTCCATGTGGTATGGCATTATTGGCCGGAGATAGCAAAACAGTGTTATCCTGTTGCAACTAAGTTTCTGTCGTACTAAACCAACAAAATGCTGCCTAAGAGAGTCGCAAGTTAAATTCAAAATAAGATTACATCATTCTTCTATTTATTACATCATTCTTTTAGATAGTGCCTCATTTGTTGAAATGAATATAAGTAGTGGCAATCAAATGCAAATTGTTCTTTCTTCTAGCCGTTATTCCAAAATTCTCAGCCATGTCGAGGGCATCTAGTTTAGTCCCATTTGGAAGGTTCCAGTTAAAGTGGTACAATAGTTGAGCAAGTCCAAGCTCAATGTTTGAAGTAGCAAATGAGATGCCTGGACAAATCCTCCTACCTGCACCAAATGGAAGCAATTCAAAATTGTTGCCTTTAAAGTCAATGGAAGAACCTTGAAAGCGCTCTGGTTGAAAGCATTCAGGATCAGCCCAAAGTTTTGGATCTCTCCCTATTGCATAGGCATTGATGAGGATTTTGGCCTTGGCTGGTATTGTATATCCACCAATTTCACATCTTTCCCTTGCCTCTCTCGGGATTAAAGGACCCGGAGGGTGCAACCGAAAAGTTTCCTTCATGACTAATTTCAAGTAATGTAGCTTTTGAACATCTTCCTCTTCGATTTTGTTTTTTCCTTTGAATACTTGTCGCACCTCCAATTGTGCTTTCTCCATTACTGTAGGGTTTTTCAGAAGCTCTGACATTACCCATTCCATTGTTGTTGCTGAAGTCTCACTTCCTGCTGAAAATATATCCTGAAATCATTGTGAAGTTGCAATGAATGATATGCTTGTACAATAATATTAGGTTTTGTTGTATATATTAAAAGTAACTTTAGGGCTTTTTATTGTTAGAGTTTTATTAGTATTGTTATGGTTTGGTTTTTTCAAGTTTTATCTTCTTATTTTTTTGTTCTGAGTTTGCACTCTTAGTTGGGATGCCAATGCAAGAGTTTCTTCGATCGTGCGTGATCGTTAGTGGAGAAGCCCTAGATTGTCTTCATTTGGATGTTAGATCGCTCCGTTATTGTAATGGCTTTTTATGGCTAGTAGCTTTTTTGGCTAAATTATGCATGCAATTCCAGAATTTCTAAAAGAGTACAAAAGCATAACAATAGAGCTTTCCTTTCAAACAATGTTAACAACATCATCCATATGCTTGTATATGTTTCCTTTCCCAACAAGAAAACCTTTTTAGAAATTAATAGTTGCTAAAATACCGAGTTTTAAAATATGAAATTGCTAACAAATCATAGATTTTACCACATGAAAATGAAGAAATTCGATTTAAAGCTGGGGAAATTAGCATACTTACATTTTTCTTTCAACCAAAAGTAAGATAAGGTGGCAGTTGACGCATGGATACCACATAATGATGCATATACCACTAAGCTAGCGAACTACATAATCTAGTTAGGAATTGGTCATTTCAAATGATGTGAAAATGGATAAAATGGATCCTCCACTAATAAAATGGATTCAATTTTTCTTTAGAAATGGAATTCATTCATAGAATCAAAGTAGCGTACACCCGTTAAACCTTCTTGAGAGACAAACCTCAAGGTAGGAAAGAGCAGAGACAAAGCCACAATGGGGTCATTGGAGTCAAACGATAGGCTTTGAGGTCCTCATAAGCCGATTGTGTGACCCCATGGGACACCCTCCAGTTGCTCGACTATTTGCCTGAGAGGAGGAGTGATCCGCAGTGTGAGGAAGAAGAAGAAGAAGCGTTGGCTTCTTTTTTTTTTTTTATATATTTATAAAAAACTTATGAATTCTTTTTAAAATTTGACACCGTTTTGGTTAAGGTGTTTTTTTTAAAATTAAAAAAAACCAATCAGTTATCCCCACCCCAACACAAAAACAAAACCCTTGATACCCAGCCAATCCCAAACCCTAACCTAAGCATAAATTATGATATATAATGTAATTAATTGAATTGAAATTAAATTTATGGCTTGATTATATTGTTTTGATTTGTTGATTAATTGATTATATTGGTTTGAGTTTTGGATTTTTTTTGGTTAATTGGTGTGTTATTTAATTAATGTGATTTATTATTTGGATTAATTTATGTGCCGCTGATGTATTGCCACTATCGTCTGAGTTATGCCGCCGTCCACTACATGTTGTGGTGCCACTATTATTGTGATATTTCGCATTTCAAGTAAGTTCTAAATCCTAATATCAAAATAAGGATGATGTATGTTGTTGATTAGGTGGTTGTGGTTTTTTTTTTTGTTTTTTCGTTAATTGGCATAAGTTTGGTTTGAAATTTTACGGGGTTCATAACATTTACACTATGACCCTACGGGGTTCGGATTCTGGATCCGTCACTGGGAAAGAGTACCACACATGTCATGGACTAACAAGAGAGTCCTACTATGAAATCATAATCCTTTGCACGGCCACAAGATAGTGAGAATATCCGACAGAGAAAACAATACACCAAGAAGAAAAAACACAACCACTAAGCACATCATCTCTAAACACCTTGTTCTTGTATAATAATTTTTAGGCTCATTAGAGCTTGTGTGAGTGTATTAGATGATTTAGTATGTTTTAGGCAACTTAGGAATTTAGAAATACAAGAGATATTGGGGGAGGGATTCGAACACAAAAACTCAAATGCACAAATAATATCTATTAACGACTCGAGGTACAAGCTCACTACCCAATAAAAACAATTATTGCTAGAGTGCAGAGATGGTACCATAATGACGGCTTTGATTTGATCGGTTGTGAGATGAAATTCATGCTTATTGGCCCCCTCATAATTCAGAAGCGTGTCAAGCAGATCTTCCTCATCTTCACCAAGCCTACCAAAGCCTTTTATACTAGCTTCTCTTTTCAGCTTATGCTCCCTCACAATATCTTGAAGAATCTCGTCAATTTTGTTCTGAATTTTCATCAATGCAGGCTTCATCCCACTCATGGAACGAAGAAATGTAAGAGAAGGGTACAAGTCAGCGATGTTAAAGCCTCCAGCAAGAAGTATAATTTCCCCAAGCAATAATGTAAACTCATGTTGGTATTTGCACTTGTTACCAAATGCTGCCCTAGAAACCACATCATTTGTCATGGTGTATATCTTGTCACTCAAATTTATGGTATGTCCCTCCGAGGAGGCGATGAACTCGACAAGATTCCACACCTCCTCTTCCCTCATCAATCTGAACGATCGGACACGATTAGCGCTTAAGAGCTCCATCACGGATATCTTTCGCAGTTGTCTCCAGTACTCATTGTAAGGAGCAAACACGATGCTTGAATGATCATATGCCATTATTTCAACTGCATACACTTCCGGCCTTTGAGCGAAGCTGATCTCGCTCGTCTTCAAGACCTCTTTGGCTGCTTCCGGTGATGAAATGATCACGGCAAAAAGTTCCCCCAGTTGCACACTACAAGAAAAAAGTCATTTCACAACGCGCAATATGCGTTGTGAAAACATATTGACAACATGCGGCGCACGTTGTTGAAGCCGATGTCGTTAAAAGGTGTAGGGCTTTCGACAACACGCGTTGAACGTCGTCGTTTATTTTGGTGCTCGTTGTGAACAACATTAACCACAACACGCGCACGTTGTAGGAGCGATTGACAACAACGTGCCAAGCGTGTCGTCTTATAATATTATGACAACATGTCTGTGCTCGTTGTTGTTTATGTTTTGACAACAAGCAATGCGCGTTGTTATATCAAATATATATGTTTTTTTTAAAATAATTATCAAAATTACCTGATAAAAGTATAATTTATCTATAAATAGAAGCTCTATGATAAACATAAATATTTCCTTACTTCACATTCATAAGGCATCCCAGAATACAAAGCTTTCATTCAAAAGATAAATAAGGAGTTCCATATACATATTACAAAGTTATATTCATCCCAATTATTCTAATTGTGCATGTAGCTGGAAACCACTGCTTGAAGCTCATCAGCATCCTGAAAACCCCATTGCCTGTTGTAATTTGTTTGCATGCCAAAAGAAGACATGGAATGAGAAGTGCCCTCTTCGAAGCTGCCATATGAGACATTTTCTTCTGGGATATTCACTGAATTTTCATAACTCCCATTAACAGAGTTATTTGAATTCATAATTCCATTCTCATAGTATGATGTAGTTCCAGGATTATTGATGTGGGTTGAATTGAATTGTGGCATGGAGTTGGATGAATTTTCTAACTCATGAAACCAACTTTGAGCTGCTTGATTAGGGTTTGCTACAGCAGAGCCATTGACAAAGCTTTGAGCTGCTTGATCCTTGAGGAAAGCTAACTGTGCTTGTAAGTCGACCACCTGAAAATTTCAAACCAAAAGCATATACTCATCAGTTACTTCAACATACAATCTGAACAGAAACCCAATCTGAACATACAAAGGGTACTAAATGATTAACCTGCTGTTGGAGAGCAAAAATATGTGAAACACAGCCATATATGGGATCTTGAAGCCTGGCGTGAGCTGCATATGATATCGACATTGCGGCCGCGCATCGATCGCTCAACGGAAGGGTTGCTAAAAGCTTCGACACATTGCTTGCGCCAAAAATACTGTGGATGGCAGAAAAATGGATATCTCCATCTTCATAGCAGAAATAAGGCGCAAAAATACACCCTCTCACACATTTTCTTCTCAAGAACTTGCAAGCTCCACAGGGAGAACCACAACCAGCCATGGTTCTGATGATCTTTTTTAATTGGTGCAAATGAACTTCGAAAAAATGTTTTGTGCTTCCTACATTATATACGTTTTATGTTGGTGTTTTGTGCCCCGCATTATTGGTGATTTTTGTTTTTGTTTTTACCTCATTAATGGTGATTTGTGCCCCGCATTATCCGCGATTTTTGTTTTTGTTTTTACCACATTAATGGTGATTTGTGCCCCGCATTATCCGCGATTTCTGTTTTTGTTTTTACCCCATTATTGATTGTTTCTGTTTTTACCGAACCTTGGGATCCTACCTAACAAATAATAATAAACCATGGCAATCAGAATAATGTGTAAAGTGATATATTTTAACAGTAAATCCAAAATTCTCAGGCAATCAGAACCATCAAACGCATGCAAAGGATCACTTGAAGAAATAAATTTCTCCACTAGACATGAGACAAAAGAGCCTAACATGAGTAGGCAGAAGCTATCATCGCCCGAGAAAATACAGGGAAAATACCTAACATGATTATTTTCAACGATAGAAAGAGCTGGACTTGCTTTTGGCATGGGGAACATATTCTCATAGGTAGGATATTTTAGTGATAAAGCTAAACAGGCCAAATCTCAAGTGCATAAGGATCGTATACAGAATTTCATACAGCTTATAGTGGCGATTGGAAAGACCAAGCAACTCTAAAAGTAAAACAAACTTAAATAGGAAATGTCCATGCTAATCTAGTTCAAAAATATTATTTTCACATTCAAAGAACCTCATGATGCTTCAGAGAGCAGCCGTGACTTGTGAACATTGCAAAATATCAAACTTCGCTTAATCAACCTTGGTTCTAAAAATCCATAATATAGACAATAGAAATGATTTGCAGTTCACAATACTTCGGAAGCAAAACAACAATGAGGAGCACAAGCCCTCACCTGATATAACAATTTCAGATTTCCCTTTGCAGAAAGTTAGATTGCTCATCTAATTGCATCAGTAACTCCTAAACAGAAAAAGTTCCCATTTGTAGCTCTCATATCAGATATACGAAACAATCATACACCCCCATTGCTACTAACAGATATAATCGCCAGTTAAACAAACTAACATGATATAATCGCTATTTGTAAATCCTAATCCATTAATAAAAAAAGACCAAAATTTGAAGTTATTAGCAATTAAATCAGCGAAAAAGCCCTAACCTTTTTTATGCTCGTCCTTTACCACTGGCTTGATCACGGCTTCTTCCTCGTCATCCTCTTTAACCGCAACAACAGCAGCAGGAGCCCTAGCCTCTCCACCTCCAAGCACAGCCTCTCCTTCATGTCATGGTCCTTAACGATGTGGATCTTGAAGGGAATCTGTGCCTCCTTCAAGGGCCTGGCGAGATCGTCGG
Organism: Prunus avium; assembly: GCF_965620075.1. NCBI lineage: Eukaryota > Viridiplantae > Streptophyta > Magnoliopsida > Rosales > Rosaceae > Prunus > Prunus avium. The sequence goes on along the minus strand of NC_142285.1, from coordinate 22,005,942 downwards.
CACAGGGAAAGAAAAGAAGAAGAAAAGAAAGAGAGAGAGAAAGAAAAAGAAAAGAAAGAAAAGAAAGAAAAAGGGAAAGAAAGAGAGAGACTGTCGGCGGTACAGGGAGAAGAGAAAAGAAGAAGAAAAAAGAGAGAAGAAAAAGAGAGAGAGAAATAGAAAGAGAAAGAAAGAGAGAGAGGATGCGCATGCGCATGCGGGGCTTTTCCCGCAAAAAATTTCACTCTCTTTTCCGTCAATTTTTTATTTATTAAATAAATTAATATAATTTTGACAACACGCTTCGTGCGTTGTAGAACTTAAAACTACTACAACATGCAAGGTCGCGTTGTGAAAATAGCTCTATTCTATATTTTGACAACACACTATACACGCACGTTGTTATAAATTGTATAATACAACATGCTGCTTCTGCGGGTTGTTAAAAATATTGTTCCACAACGCATATGAATGCACGTTGTTGATTACATGTTGTCATAAGTTATTTTTCTTGTAGTGGCAGTTTCATGACAGGACCATGTTTGTTGCACAAGTCAGTGACAGCATGATGTGGTAGGGCACCAATCAACTGGTGCAAGTTCCCTATAATAGGCAGCTGCTTTGGCCCAGGAGGCAACTTGCTCAGGCCTTTGGCTTGAGATTTCTTCCAATATTTGAAAAGCATCAATAAGAAGAAAAGAGAAGCTAAGAAGACAAAAAAGGATGGCAATTGGGGCATCTCGGATATGGAAGAATCCATTGACAAGTTTGTGCTCAACTTTTGTTTGGTAAAGAACTGCATTTCTTGTGTGGATGCTTAGATGTGTGCCCATAGTTCTATATAAATAGCCGTTTGGGATATAAATTAAAGACTAAAAGTCTTTTGGTCTCTAGTTTGGCACTTCTTTAATAGAGCAACCACGTGCCACTCACGTGGAGGGGCAATTTTGTCAGACCAAAACCCTAGGCTAAAAGCTGGTCTCAACCTCTTCACCAGGGCGTGAAAAAGGGCAACCAAAATCTCAAAATCCTCCCTGTCACTATCCCAAATTCCCAGCACCTAACCAATCTCATCTCCTCCATCCCTTTCTCTCTTCCTACATATTCAATCTTCCAAATAACCAATTTCTCTTCCTCCTTTCTCAACTCCCTCCACCATTCTCCACCTCACACCCACCACCACTTAGCAACTATAGCAACTATAGCCATTGAAGGAGACAGTGGCTGTTTTGAAAATGAAGTACAAAAGTGTAAAACCAACCAGTTTTTGTTTCGATGGTTGGAGGGCTTTGCTGGTGTCATGTACTTTTACTTATGGTTTTCTTTGGCTTTGGCTTTAGTTGCTATCGCCTGGTGGTTCTATTTTGTATTTATGCAGGATCGTTTACTCCTGTCTTGTTTCCTCCTTTGGCCTTTCCGGGGCTTTTCTAATGACGTATTTTTCTATAAAATAAAATAAATAAAATAAATAATAAATAAATAAAAATAAAACCAAGAATTTAGTATCTTTCTTTTATGATTGTTAAATCTGATTGCTATTTCACAATGAACATTTGAGTGCTTTTTCTTTTAGTCAAATCTGATTGCATTATACCCAAAACAGGGGTCTTACACTTGCAGCCAAAAAAAAAGCATGTCTGATAACAAAAGAAGAATTAAAGGCCTGTTACAGTATAGCAAAATAAGAAAGTGTTAGCTAGACCAGTTGTAGGTTGGCTACATTAATGTGGTTGGCTTGACTTTGGGAGGCTACTCTAGTCTCCAGGATTAAGGACTCAAGGATTAGGAGCTCAAGACCAGCTACAATCTACCTACTTGTAATTAATATTGAGCTTGGTTAGCAAGCCTACTTCTTGTATAAATTTTTGTTGTAAGTGATCTATATATATAAAGCAAAAGGCAGAGAATGGTAAAACATTCAAAATACCAGAAAATGCCCTTAGTTAATGCAAACATTAAGAATTGAAATTATTAATTAAATGAAAATAATATGGTAAATTCACATTGTATGTTGATGATTGATTATTACTGGGAATGATAAGTAGGAAATCTCCCTGCTACAAGACTATTGGCAAAAGAGTTTGAGATGAAGAACCTTGGTGGACTCAAATACTTCTTGGGTATTAAAGTTGCTTGATCGAAACAATGCATATTTCTCTCTCAAAGAAAGTACGTTATGGAGTTATTGGCAAAACAGGAATGCTTGATTGCACCCGTGGACACTCCAATTGTCCAGAACCACCATCTTGGAGAGTATCCTGATTAAGTACCCACTAACAAAGAAAGATATCAAAGATTAGTAGGGCGATTGATCTACTTGTCACATACCCGACCAAACATTGCGTATGCTGTGAGTATTGTTAGTCAGTTTATGCATTGTCCAAGTGAAGACCATATGAATGCGGTTCTCTGAATTCTTAAATATTTAAAGTTGGCAGCTAGAAAAAGGACTTATGTTTTATAGAAATAATCATCTAAATATCATTGGTTGTACAGATGCATATTGGGCAAGGAATGTCACTGATAGACAATCGCGACATCAGGTTACTTTACATTTGTGGGAGGTAACATGGTTACTTGGAGAAGCAAGAAACAAAATGTAGTTGTCTTATCTAGTGCAGAAGCTGAATTCAGAAGTATGACCAAAGAAATTTCCGAACTCCTTTGGGTAAAGAAATTGGATATGCGCCTACGTCAGAAATGCACTTGCAGTGTGACAACAAGGTTGCAATATCCATTGCACACAATCCAGTTCAACACAATCGCACTAAACATGTTGAAGTGGATCAACATTTCATTAAGCAGAAACTTGAGGCTAAAGAAATTTTGCTCCCAATTTGTCAAGTTAGAAGACCAGTTCGCTGATATATTAACAAAGACAATTTCTTGCAAAGTATTCCACAACTCATTGGTCAAGTTGGGCATTGGCGATATCTATGCACTAACTTGAGGGAGAGTGTTAGCTAGACTAGTTGTAGATTGAATGCATTAATGTGGTTGGCTTGACTTGAGAGGCTGCTGCAATCTCCAGGATTAGGGGCTCAACAATTAGGAGCTCAAGACCAGCTGTAATTAATATTGAGCTTGATTAGCGAGCCTGCTTCTCGTATAAATTCCTGCTGTAAGTGATAGAAAGCAATCAAGTTTTAAGAAACCAGGAAATACATTCGTGATTCTCTCCATCCACTCCATATTTTTCAGATTTTAACAGAAAGTTCACAAAATATTGGGCAACAACCAGAAACTATTAAACTACATTATAAAGTAAAGGCCAACTTCAGTTCACAAAATATTGGCCGACAACCAAAATAAGCAATTTCAGTTGACTTGGAATTTTTCTTGTTTGTTGCTTTTTTTAGTGGGTTCCATCGGGCACTTGAACCTCCCATTTTCCTCGATAGTGGAGGCCTAATGCTAACTCCTATATGCCTTGGGTTCACAGAACTTGCACCTCCCATTTGCATATTAAGAGTTGGTCTTGGATTCATTGATCTTGCACCCCAATTTGTCTTTGATTCACAGAACTTGAATTTCCAATTTGCATATTAGGAATAGGCCTTGGAGTGGGTATAAGGGGAGTTGGTCTTGAAGTGGCAGCATCATTATCACTTTCATATATTTCTTTATCTTTATCTGATTCATCACCACTGTCTTGAAGATCTCTTACTCTCCTCCTACCATCAGCGTCAAAGTCTTCTTCACTATCCTCTTCATCATCAACATTGACAGGTACCTATATCCTATCTTCATTGCCAATATCATGTCCATACACAGACACCTGTATTGTTCCCACGTTGTCATTACCCACTTCTTGCCGGAAATTTGTGAAGCTTGATTAAAAATATCATCAAAATATTCATCTGGAACCTCATCAAATGCTTAGACATAAGGAAATTGTGGAGGGCCAGCATCTGAAAAATCAACGCTATGAGATTGAAAATATTGCTTTACTTTATGTGAATCAAAGCATTCAAAGCTATTAAATAACAAATGGCATGCATATTGCTTTACTTTACGCAAATAGAGGACCATTGTGTTTCCTAAAGGCTTTACTACTGGTTCAAACATGTATGGGACCACTCTCAATACACACACAATATTTTATAAAATTTTCAACCACCATCTCAAGCAGTAACTGCCAAAGCAACAAAGCAATAACTTTCCAAACTCGAAGTTACAGAACAAAACAAGGCCATTGGAACCAAAAAAACAACAAAACAAGGCCACAAAAGAATGGAATAAACAAAAGAGTTGGAACCCACTTATATGCATTGAAAAGTCGAATAAAAGTTATAAAACAGAAAACTAAACCTTTAAAGATTTTGAGTTCACCTGAATTATTGAAGCCTCCATTGACTTCACCTCTCTTCTTCAACATCGTCCTTGCTTCTTTACGGAAACAACCGATTGAAGTTCTGCTAATATTTTTGCACCCTTGATCAATCGAAAACCTAGACGAATTTCACTAAATTTTTAAGAGCCCTAATCCTAATATGCTTCAAAATGGGCAATTTCGCTCACCCTGGGGAAGAGGTAGAGACGAGCTTTTACGTGGGGCTTTGGGCCATGTGGTTGCTCCATTAAAGAAATTGATGGAAATTTTAACATGTAAATATGACACTATAGGATCAAAAGTGGTTGAAATGCCAAACTACAGTGACAAAAAGTGACTTTAAACCTAAATTAACTACAAACATTTTTTCTTCCAAAAATACAAACATTAATTCAATTATATTAATATTTGGGAGGAGTTAGCTCATGATTGCTTAGTTCTGAGCAACAACCAAATATTTAGCACTTTGAAACTGGAAATATAGTTAAGGAATCTATGGTGAAAAAATAATAAGATACCCAGTTGACTGATAACAAAAGAAGAATTCAAGGCCTGCCGATTACACTTTCACAAAATATTGGCCAACAACCAGAAACTATTAAACTACAGTAAAGGCCAACTTCAGTTCACAAAATATTGGCCGACAACCAAAATAAGCAATTTCAGTTTACCTGGAATTTTTCTTGTTTGTTGCTTTTTCTAGTGGGTTCCATCGGGCACATGAACCTCCCATTTGCCTCGATAGTAGAGGCCTAATGCTAACTCCCATATGCCTTGGGTTCACAGAACTTGCACCTCTTAAGAGTTGGTCTTGGATTCATTGATCTTGCACTCCAATTTGTCTTTGATTCACAGAACTTGAATTTCCAATATGCATATTAGGAATAGGCCTTGGAGTGGGTATAAGGGGAGTTGGTCTTGAAGTGGCAGCATCATTATCACTTTCATATATTTCTTTATCTTTATCTGATTCATCACCACTGTCTTGAAGATCTCTTACTCTCCTCCTACCATCAGCGTCAAAGTCTTCTTCACTATCCTCTTCATCATCAACATTGACAGGTACCTCTATCCTATCTTCATTGCCAATATTATGTCCATACACAGGCACCTCTATTGTTCCCACGTTGTCATTACCCACTTCTTGCCGGAAATTTGTGAAGCTTGATTAAAAATATCATCAAAATATTCATCTGGAACCTCATCAAATGTTTCAACATAAGGAAATTGTGGAGGGCCAGCATCTGAAAAATCAACGCTATGAGATTGAAAATATTGCTTTACTTTATGTGAATCAAAGCATTCAAAGCTATTAAATAACAAACGGCATGCATACTGCTTTACTTTATGCAAATAGAGGACCACTGTGTTCCCTAAAGGCTTTACTACTGGTTCAAATGTGTCTGGGACCACTCTCAATACACACACAGTATTTTATAAAATTTTCAACCACCATCTCAAGCAGTAACTGCCAAAGCAACAAAGCAATAACATTCCAAACCCGAAGTTACAGAACAAAACAAGGCCATTGGAACAAAAAAACAAAAAAACAAGGCCACAAAAGAATGGAATAAACAAAAGACTTGGAACCCACTTATATGCATTAAAAAGTCGAATAAAAGTTATAAAACAATTTCGCACAGAAAACTGAACCTTTAAAGATTTTGAATTCACCTGAATTATTGAAGCCTCCATTGACTTCACCTCTCTTCTTCACCATCGTTGTTGCTTCTTTACGAAAACAACCGATTGAAGTTTTGCTAGTCTTTTCACACCCTCTCGTTGCACTCAATCAAAAACCTAGACGAATTTCACAACTACATTTTTAAGAGCCCTAATCCTAATATGCTTCAAAATGGGCAATTTCGCCCGCCCTGGGGAAGAGGTAGAGACGAGCTTTTACGTGGGGCTTTGGGCCGACAAAATTGCCCCTCCACGTGAGGGGCACGTGGTTGCTCCGTTAAAGAAATTGATGGAAATTTTAACATGACATGTCCTCGAATTGCAACAAATATGATACTACAGGGTCAAAAGTGACGAAATTAAAACTACAAGGTCAAAAGTGGTTGAAGTGCCAAACTTCAGGGACCAAAAGTGACTTTAAGCCCAAATTAACTACAAACATTATTTTTTTTCTTCCAAAAATACAAACATGAATTCAATTATATTAATACAAGAGTACAAACATTAATTCAATTATATTAATACATTGTGCGGGGTTAGGTATATTAAGATTTATAATATCCTTTTTATAAGTCATGGTAAGTTTTTTATTTACTATAATCAATTTTCATAACTACTTTATACATGCTATGAACTTGATGATCGATAAGCCACATACAGCTTCAAATGTTGATCATACCGGAGATGGCATCTGGAATCATGGGTATGTTATGCTCTCAGTAATACCTTTATTATGAAATTTTATTTGTATAATACTAACTAGTTTTTTCTTTGTTTTTTTTATACAGGTCAATATATCAATAGGAATGCTTGCCAAAGATACACAACTGTTCTTTCTTTTATTATTGATGTGTAAATTTATGTTTGTCATTTATTTGATGGGAAGATTATAAACCTTTTGTCTTTTTAATGGAGATTATAAATACTTCTTCGATTCTATTTCCTACATCCTTTCTTTTGTTTACTCTTTAGCACTCTAGTTAGCTAGATGATGGCATGATGATTTATGCAAGGAGAGAAAAAAGGGAGAAAATGACAGAAAGAGATAAAAAAAAGGAACAGAACAGAAAGTGAATAAGGAGGGAACGTGAATAAGGAGAAAAAAAAAAAAAGCTGAACGTTAACTACTGTTAGTTGGGTGTTAGGGGTTTTTATTCTTTTTTAATTAGGAGTAAATTGAGTTTTTGTTTTAGGATGATGTGTCAACTTTTAAATCCGTTAGATTAAATTTTAATGAGGTGGCGTATGGAGAACAAAAGTAAAGCAAATCATGGCAAAGAAAATCAGAGCAGAAGATCCGGATCCATATTTGGGAGGAGTTATCTCATGATTGCTTAGTTCCAAGCAACAACCAAATATTTAGCACTTTGAAACTGGAAATATAGTGAAGGAATCTATGGTGAAAAAATAATAAGATACCCAGTTGACTTTGTCCAGAAAAATGTTGACTTTGTCCAGAAAAATGCTGACTTTGTAAATTTTATAAGTATAATGATCCCATTTCAGAAGTCACCAGTGAGCATGTTCTCTTTCAAATGTCAATTTCACCAACAGCTAATACAAATAAATAAATATATCATTATGAAATTATTTCACTAAAAGACAAAAAAGATGACTCATACTAAAATTAGGGAAAATGAAGTCATCATTTCAAGCAATTCTCTCATCTCACATCTACTTTGTTTTTATCTTATTTCTGACTATCTTCCTAATGCGTGTGGTCCTTTCTTGATATCCCAAATTTTATCTTATTTCTGACTATCTATCCTAGTAATACTCACATTTTATTCCCACATCTTCAATTTTTTTCAAGCGCTCTTGCTATATTTCCTTTCTTTAGGTAATTCATTATCACAATATTTAGTAAGTAGGAAATCCTGTCAGCTTTGGCCAAAGACAATGAATCGTTCAGGGTTTGAATGCTGAACAGGTCAACTATCCAAGGACAAAGATCATCAAACAACGCCAAATAGATAAACAGACAAGCATAGTAACCTCATTAATCCTTTGGAAACCAAAAATAGTCAAAACAACCACACAACCTTTCAAGGCTTTCAACTCACCAGGTAAACAACGTCAAAGGCTTTGCGGTAGCTATCAAGAGAATTTTCAACATTGTCATTCCTGAAACAGCAGTTAACATGGTTCAGCAACTAAATCAATTTATGGATCAATCATAACTCTTTGTCTGGCTAGTTTGTCAGATTTGAAAAATAAACTAAGGGGATGTGCAAATGTAACTTCTTTGTTCATTATCTTTCCATTAAAATAAAACAATTAACTTTAGGACTAACATCAAAAGACCCCCTCAAGGTTTGGGGTCATTCTTAATATGGGTCACCGGGTTTTAATTTCATCGTTTTACACCCCATATTTTTCAATTCGGCCAATTTACACCGTCCATCAAGTTCACCGTTAGATTTTCTGTTAAATTGGTGACGTAGCAATTGTGGTACCCACTTTGATACTGATGTGTGAGCAAAAATATTTAAAAAATATTTTAAAATATTATTAAATTAGATTTTTAAAAATAGAAAAAAAAAAAAAAATTCCCCACTAGTACTCTCTCTCGCTCTCTATCTCCTCCTATCTCCATGCCCAGAAATTGAAAACTCCATCCACATCTCCAACCTATCTCCCTCCCTCTCTCTCTCCCTCCCTCTCCCTCCTCTCTACTTCGGTGATGGAGAAGCAGGGATTATCGCTCGGAGAATCGAAGCAGCTATTGATTTCCTTCTGTGCGTCGGTGATGAGCTTGGAGAGGCAATAGGAGGGGATGGCGGCGAGGATGGAGACGGCAGCGACGCTGATGTTAGGGTCGGGGAAGTCGAGATTGATGAGAATTCCGAAGCAGATGGTGTCCCAGAGGTCGGCGGTGAGGCGGGTGGAGCTAATGGGATCAAAGGCGAGCTTTTTGCAGACAGCGGAGGCAGGCGAGGTTGTTAATGTGCAAAATGGTAAACTGATTTAGTATGTAATTGCTGGTTTAGTGTTATACTTAGCTCATAGGCTAAGCTGTTTATAATAGTCAAACGGTTTGTTAAGTCTCATAGGACTTGACTGGACAGGTGTCATAATCTTACTAATAGTGTAGTTGGATGGTTGAGATTGAAGCTAGGATTTGTCTAGCTCTCTCTCTCTCTTCTAACAGTAATATGAGCTGTGAGTGAAACAGCTCCTGATATACCCAACGAAATACAAAAGGCTTTATAGAGCATTTTATTTCCTTCACTCTCTTCTTCAATATACTCATTCCTCCATTTTTATCAAAAGCTTATTAAACACTAACATGGTATCAGAGCCAGGTTGGGTCTGAATTTCTAGGCGTTGTGACTGTGAGGTTGGGCTCGAATCTGTGAGCAAAAGCTCGTTGTGTGATTCTTGAGCTCAAATCAGTAATCTAGACTAACATGTCTGGATCTGGAGGAGGAGAACTTAGGGCACCCATTTTTAATGGTGAAAATTTCGATTTCTGGCAAATCAAAATGAAAACCATCTTTCGTTCGCACGAGCTATGGGATCTTGTGGAGAATGGGTACAAAACTCCGACGAAGGAGGCGGAGCTCACGGAGGCAGAGAGGAAGCTGATGCGTGAGAACTTGGTGAAGGATGCTAGAGCTCTAGGTATCATCCAAGGGGCTGTATCAGATCAAATTTTTCCACGAATTGCAACTCAGGAATCTGCAAAGGCTGCGTGGGATATTCTGAAACAAGAATTTGTGGGTGATAAGCAGGTGAGATCCGTGAAACTTCAGGGTCTTAGGCGTGATTTTGAGTACTCTCGGATGAATGATAATGATTCTTTGTCTGGATATATTGCTAAGTTGTTTGATCTGATAAATCAAATGAGGAGCTATGGTGAGGATCTGAGCAATCAACGTATTGTTCAGAAACTGCTTATCAGTTTACCTAAATCCTATGATAGTATAGCTGCTGTGATAGAGAATACAAAGGATTTAGATACCATTGATGCTCAGGATGTTGTAGCCATTTTAAAGGGATATGAGCAGAGGCTTGATAGGCACGGTGACAATAGTGCGGAGAAGGCATTTGCTAGCTTGAATGTTGGACCGAAGTCATCTCGGTCTAATGGTCACACTAGCAAATCTCAGAGGAATAACAAGTCACAGGGGCAGCAATGGAGTAACAAAGGTGATGGAGGTAATAAGTCTAATTCCTCTGTGAAAAATGAGACTAATAATGCTGGAAATAAATGCAAGTTCTGTGATAAATTGCATTATGGAGAATGTTGGCTTAAGAATAAGGTCAAGTGCCATAAGTGTAACAAAATAGGACATATTGCAAGGTACTGTCATACGAACAAATCTGTCCAACAGGTGAATTTTGCTCATCAGCTTGAAGAAACCGGAAATCTGTTCTATGCAAACCACTCTAGTGCAGACAGAAAAAGAGTCGGTGATGAGTGGTATATTGACAGTGGCTGCAGCAACCACATGACATCAAGGGCTGATTTACTTGTGGATATTGACAGAATGGTAAAGGCTAAGGTTCAGGTAGGCACTGGTGCTTTGGTTGATGTGGCAGGAAAAGGGACACTGATCATTGAAACAATGAAGGGTAAGAGGTATATAAAGGAGGTTATGCTTGTACCTAGTCTAGCTGAAAATTTGCTAAGTGTAGGACAGATGACAGAGCATGGCTATTTTCTTGTATTTGGAGATCACAAGGTTGACATCTTCGATGATAGTTCCTTAAGTAACATGGTGGTAAGTGTAAAGCAAAAGGGGAACAGGTGTTTTCCTTTAACTTTCAACACAATCAAGGAGGTTGCATTGAAAACAAATGTGCAAGAATGCTCCAAGATATGGCACAAGAGATTTGGGCACTTAAACTTTCGGAGTCTCAAGCTGCTGCAGAGCCAAGCAATGGTATTGGGGCTGCCTGAAATCCAAAATGATGAAGTGGTGTGCCAAGGTTGTGTATTGGGGAAGGGTCATAGGGAGCCATTCCCTAAGGAATCAAAGTGGAGAGCCAAGGAGCCATTAGAACTGATTCATTCAGACTTGTGTGGTCCAATGCAAACAGCAAGTCTAGGTGGAAATAAATATTTTATCACATTTATTGATGATTATTCAAGGATGTGCTGGGTTTATTTTCTGAGAACCAAGTCCGAGACATTCCATGTGTTCAAGAAATTCAAAGTAATGGTGGAGCTTCAATCCGGATACCATGTGAAGAGGTTGAGGACTGATTGATCGGTTCATAATTGTATATCATTTTGTACCCTTCTAGCTTATGATTTGGTTATGTTTTTGAGTTAAACTTGTGCTTTTAATCTTTTTTGTGTTTATCTTTCAGTTAATTGACATTTAGGTAACAATGATGACTTTGGATAGGAAATTATGCAATCCATGCATGTTATGGGCTGATTGGCATATGAGGAATATGAGCTTAAAGACAAACACATTTTGGCTACAAACCCTTGCCAGCCCAGTTTCGTAGGTCAACTTCTTGGCCTTGGATCAGCATGCTATGGGGCTCGAATGAGGTGAAGATCTTCATGAAACTTGTTCCAATGGGTGTCTACTACAACATATCCAAATTTGAGCACCATTGGATACGTTTTGAAACCTCTGGCCTTCCTACACCAAGACTGGTTCAGAAAACTCATTTTTCAGCAACCAAAAGGCAACCACATGGGTTGGCAACCAAAAGGCAACCACATGGGTTGCCAGCAAAGGCAGCCACAACTGATCACCTTTGAACCCATGTGAAGATGCTTGAGGTGCAGCAGCAAAAGATGAAGGATGGTGTGGAAATCCATCATGATGTTCCTCCCTCTTAGCCCTATAAATAGAGAAGGCTTCAAGCTTCAAATCACACCCCAAGGGGGGGAGCTCTCAAACACTTCTCTAGAGCTCCCTTCCCTTCTCTCCCTCAAATTCTCTTAGTTTCCTTTCAAGTTGTCAATTGTTGTAACAAAATGATTTTACTAAATTTTCCTTCAAGTTTTCTTAGTTCCACTTTACTTTTATTTGTAATGTACATTCTTTCTTAAGTATTCAAGTTTAATTAGTTTCCAAGTTTCAATTATGGTTTTTGTTCTTATTCATTATGCTTATAAGTTAATTTGCTAGTTTGAATGATTGATCACCATTTAGGCTTGCATGTTAGCTATCTTGGTTTGAATTAAGAGTAGACACCATGCTTTAATTCAAATTGAACTATGAATAGGAAGAGTATGTATGGACATTCGACAACAGGGATTAGATACATGCTTGGTTGTTTAAATTGTTCTTCTATGCTTAATGGGTTCCTAATGCTTAATTTTAGGTTAGACAACAAATGATCAAATTAGGGAATTAGGAACACAAGGTTTTGACCAAACACCATGGCTTAATCATACTTTAGCTAGAATCAATCCGTTAATCTAATTGAACTTGGGAACTTATCTACTTGAGTTATTTTCTTTTCTTTCTTTCTTGTTTTATGTATTTTCTTTCTTGTTATTCTGTTTTGTGTAGGAAAACTGAATTGGATTATTCAATCACCAATCCCTGTGGAATCGACCTCGCACTTACATATCTTATACTACCGAACGGCTCGTGCACTTGCGAGTATCACAAGTTGAAGATGCAGCTGAATCCATTTTGGTGCAGATGAATCGACGCAACACTGATCGGGGAGGAGAATTCATCTCAGCTGAATTTCTTCAGTTTTGTGAAAATCTGGGAATAGAAAGGCAGCTTACAATAGCTTATTCTCCACAGCAAAATGGCGTTGCGGAGAGGAAAAACAGAACCATTGTAGAAATGGCAAAGTGCATGATTCATGACAAGGAGCTTCCCTACACGCTTTGGTGTGAGGCAGTGAATACCTCTGTGTATTTACTTAATAGAAGTCCAACACAAGCTTTGGAGAATACTACACCTTTTGAGAAGTTTAGTGGGAGAAAGCCTGGAGTTAAACATCTCAAGGTGTTTGGCTCGGTGTGTTACTCACTTATTCCTGGAAAGTTAAGGCATAACCTAGAAGCAACAAGTGCCATAGGAGTTTTTATTGGATATGGTACATGTGAGAAGGGATACAGAATATTGAATCCTGCAACTCAGAAGGTTTTGCTCTCAAGGGATGTGGTTTTTGATGAGCATGGCAAATGGGACTGGGAGCAACACAAAGTGAAAGAAATCTGCATTCCACTTCCTGCAGATGAAATGTCAGATATGAGAACAACTGAAACAGAAGAAGAATCTGCTTTCCAAGAACCTGAAACAGAAGAAGAACCTGCAGATGATCCCTCGGTTGATGACACACCTTGAGGTACATAAATCTGAGTGAGATCTATGCAAGTTGCCATTCATGCATAGTGGAGCCTGAGAACTTTGATGAAGCTGCACAGGATGAAGCTTGGAAGAAGGCAATGGAAAATGAGATGAACATGATTGAGAAGAATCAGACGTGGGAATTGGTAAATAGACCTTTCAACAAACCTATAATTGGAGTAAAATGGGTGTACAAGACTAAGTTGAACTTGGATGGTTCGGTTCAAAAGCATAAAGCTAGACTCGTTGCAAAGGGCTATGCACAAAAGCCCGGAATAGATTATAATGAAACCTTTGCACCAGTGGCAAGGTTGGATACTATACGAACTCTCATTGCCTTGGCTGCAAAGAATAGTTGGAAAATGTATCAATTAGATGTGAAATCAGCTTTTCTGAATGGAGTGCTTCAAGAGGAGGTGTGTGTAGAACAACCCGATGGTTTTATTGTGCAAGGAGAAGAGGATAAAGTGTATAAATTGCACAAAGCCCTGTATGGCTTGAAACAGGCTCCTAGAGCCTGGTATGGAGAAATAGACTCTTATCTCATGCAATGTGGTTTTAAAAGGAGCACAAGTGAGGCAACATTATATGTTAAAGGCAGGGGAACCTCAGATCTGGTCATAGTATCTATCTATGTGGATGATATAGTTTATACAGGGAATTCTCAAGAACTAATGCAAGATTTCAAGACTGATATGATGCAGAGGTATGAGATGACAGATTTGGGTTTGCTACATCACTTTCTAGGAATGGGAATTATCCAAAGTGAAAACTCCATTTTCATACACCAGAAGAAATATGCTTCCACACTTTTGAAAAGGTTTGGTCTGCAGGATTGTAAACCGGTTGGTATTCCTCTTGTACCAGCTGATAAATTGAAGAGAGATGATGAAAGTGGAGCTGCAAATGAAGCTGAATACAGAAAACTAGTGGGAAGTCTACTCTACCTCACTGCAACTAGACCAGATATAATGTATGCTGCTTGTCTGTTGGCTAGATTTATGCATTCCCCCACAAATAAACATTATGGAACTGCCAAGAGGGTACTAAGGTATGTTCAGGGTACACTTGACTTTGGTTTGGAATATAAGAAAGGAGAAGGATCAGTTTTGGTAGGCTTCTGTGACAGTGATTGGTTTGGATCAGAAGATGATATGAAGAGTACATCGGGATATGCCTTTACATTCGGTAGTGGAGTATTCTCTTGGGCATCCGTGAAGCAACAATGTGTTGCTCTATCCACAGCTGAAGCAGAATATGTGAGTGCATCAGAGGCAACTGCACAAGCTACTTGGTTACGGTTTGTGTTAGAAGATTTTGGTGAAATGCAGACTGTGGCAACACCCCTAAACTGTGATAACACCTCAGCCATTGCTATCACCAAGAATCCGATCTTTCATCAGAAAACCAAACACATAAACCGGAGGTATCTGATCGGTTCATAATTGTATATCATTTTGTACCCTTCTAGCTTATGATTTGGTTATGTTTTTGAGTTAAACTTGTGCTTTTAATCCTTTTTGTGTTTATCTTTCAGCTTTAGGGAACAATGATGGCTTTGGATAGGAAATGATGCAATCCATGCATGTTAAAGCCTGATTTGGATAAAGGGAAGAAGAGCTTAAAGACAAACTCATTTTGGCTACAGCCCTTGCCAGTCCAGTTCCGTAGGTCACATTGCAATATTTGTTTCAGCAACCTACACAGCTCGGATGAGGCCGCATTCTTCATGAAAGTTGTTCCAATGGGTGTGTACTATAACATATCCAAAATTCAGCCCCATTGGATAAATATGGAGTCTGTTACCTAGCAAACACAGAGCCATGCTCAGGATGGATTTTATCAGCGCGCAAAATGAGTTAGCAATTTGTTTTGGCCTTAACTTCCTCCTCCGACCTTGGATTGGCCCAAATGATATATGGCTGGAAAGAAGACATTCTGAACTTCAAGTTTGAGTGCTTAAAGTCTTAATTTGCTTAAGGGAAGCCCAATTCGTAAGCCCTTGAAGTTGCTGGTCATGCTGACCTCTGGATGAGCTATTGTTTCTGGTTGGAAGCTTGGTCATGGTGAGCTAGGCATGAGCTATTGAGCTGGTTGGAAGCTTGGTCATGGTGACATGAAGATGAGCTAGGGCTGCTGGTGGGATTTATTGGTGAAGTGCATCAACCAATTCAAATTTTCTAATACAAGTGCATCAACCATTTCAGATTTTATAAAACAAGTGTTGTATGCATTAGCCATATTGAATTCAGATTTTTCACTTCCTTAGGCCTATAAATAGAGAGGTTCTCTAAGCTTGTAAACACACCCCAAGGGGGGGAGCTCTCAAACACTTCTCTAGAGCTCCCCTCCCTTCTCTCCCTCAAATTCTCTTAATTTTGCTTTCTAGTTCTCAATTCTAGCTTTCCTTTTGCTTCTTAGTTGTAGTTTATTTTTCTTTGTAATGTAAATTCTTTTCTTAAATTTTCAAGTTGAATTAGTTTCCAAGTTTCAATTATGGTTTTTGTTCTTATTCATTATGCTTATAAGTTAATATGCTAGTTTGAATGATTGATCACCATTTAGGCTTGCATGTTAGCTATCTTGGTTTGAATTAAGAGTATACACCATGCTTTAATTCGAATTGAACTATGAATAGGAAGAGTATGTATGGACATTCGACAACAGGGATTAGATACATACTTGGTTGTTTAAAATGTTCTTCTATGCTTAATGGGTTCCTAATGCTTAATTTTAGGTTAGACAACAAATGATCAAATTAGGGAATTAGGAACACAAGGTTATGACCAAACACCATGGCTTAATCATACTTTAGCTAGAATCAATCCGTTAATCTAATTGAACTTGGGAACTTATTTGCTTGAGTTATTTCTTCCTTGTTTTATTTATTTCCTTTCTTTTTCATTTCTGTTTTGTGTAGGGAAAATGAATTGAATCATTCAATCACCAATCCTCGTGGGATCGACCTCGCACTTACATACGCTATACTACCGAATGGCTCGTGCACTTGCGAGTATCACAAGTTGAGGATGCAGCTTAATCCATTTTGGTGCAGCAGTATCTACACAACAGTATCACTACATCAAAGAAGCTCTACAACAAGGTGTAATCAACTTGATTCATTGTCCTACAAAGGAGCAAGTAGCTGACATCTTCACTAAGGCTTTGGCAAGAGAACAATTCTCTTATCTCAGAGAATTGCTTGGGGTGAAATCAGTTCACAATTTGAAGGGGAGTGTTAATGTGAAAAATGGTAAACTGATTTAGTATGTAATTTCTGGTTTAGTGTTATACTTAGCTCATAGGCTAAGCTGTTTATAATAGTCAAACGGTTTGTTAAGTCTCATAGGACTTGACTGGACAGGTGTCATAATCTTACTAATAGTGTAGTTGGATGGTTGAGATTGAAGCTAGGATTTGTCTAGCTCTCTCTCTCTCTTCTAACAGTAATATGAGCTGTGAGTGAAACAGCTCTTGATATACCCAACGAAATACAAAAGGCTTTATAGAGCATTTTATTTCCTTCACTCTATCTTCTTCAATATACTCATTCCTCCATTTTTATCAAAAGCTTATTAAACACTAACAGAGGTGACGATCTCTTCGAGAACGAATTTGGCGATGACGGATATGTCGCGGCTAGGTGCAGGCTGGAGGGCTTGGAGGAGAGCGTAGTTGGAGCGGAGGTTCGCTTGGATCTAAGCGAAGAGTATGTCCATTTGGGAAGCTGAGATCAACTTCAATCGATTGAGCTGACCTGTTTTAGGGTTCGTTAGGATTTGAGAATTTGGGACATTGAGAGAGAGGAACTGAGAGTTTGGGCAGATTGCAATAGAAATGTAGAGTATGCTAAGCTCTAGCTTTGCTTGTATTGGTTTTTAGTTTGAAGAAGAAAATGATGAGGGTAAAAATCATCAGGCTTCTTGGAGGTTCAGTTGGTTGGCACAGCCGGGTTGGAAATAACAGAGTTCATTGTCAAAAAAAAAATGCACCAGCAACCCCCTCCCTCTCCCCCAACCCCCATAGCTTTCACTGCCACCCCCCTTGCGAACCTTGACCCAATCCCACAGAAAGAAGAAGGCCAAGTGATCTGATAGAGCTAACGAAGCTCATAATTTTCTAGCCGACCTTAGACAAATCCATCTCATCACCTAGGAACAACAAAAATGGGACCAAGAACAAAACCCTAGGACTCTCCAAAATCTCCCAAACCCCAAATATTTCGTCACTCCACTCTTTTTTTGGCCTTTGCTGCGTGCCCTATTTTATGTCTTCCTCCATTTCTTCTCCTTCGTCTTCTTCTTCAAGCTTTGTACTTTACCACAACCCGAAAACCCATAATTCTAAGCCTGCCCACATGTCCTAGAACGACCCGAATCCCGCTCCTCTCTTGCGAGACCGACCTAGACACAGAGACGGTAAGAGAGGAAGAGAATGAGATAGTGAGTCAGGGAAGGGCGGATATGTTGCTGTGGTTTGTATGGCTTCAATGGTGGTTGGGTGGGGAGGTGGTCGGAGATGGGTCAGAGATGTGGGTGGGGTTTTCAAGTTCTGGGCAGAGAGAGAGAGAGAGAGAGAGAGAGAGAGAGGGGAATATTTTTTTCTATTTTTTAAAAATCTAATTTAATAATATTTTAAAAGAATTTTTTGTTATTTTTGTTCCACATCAGCATTAAAGTGGGTACCACAATTGCCAAGCCACCAATTTAACAGAAAATCTAACGGTGAACTTGACGGACGGTGTAAATTGGCCGAATTGAAAACTATGGGGTGTAAAATGATGAAATTAAAACCCTGTGACCCATATTAAGAATGACCCCAAACCTTGAGGGGGTCTTTTGATGTTAGTCCTTAACTTTAACTTCTTGGGCACTTAATGAACAAGTTCAGCTGCCTCTAATTGTTGGTTGCAATGTAACAATATTACAAGTTCTAAAAGTAAAATAGAGGTGGCACTTAGTTTGGCCAAAATGGCTATTATCCAGCTTACTTTTCCACAGAACTAAAAACTGCATTTTGCAGGCAATGCAGAACATAAATAAGATAATAATGACCCATCATGAAGTAAAATAAAAGAGACAAAGCTAACTACCATCTAGCAGACTCAACAAAACAGAATAATCGAACAAGACAAATAAAAAAACAAAATAAATTCCCAAGCTAACAGGAACCGCAAGCCACATTGGCAACTGGCCCCACTTAAGCCATCTAGATGTTCTTGCATCATCAAACCAAATGAACTAATATCTCTCCACATACTTAGCTCTATCTTTCTTTAATGGGTTAATTCATCGTAATACCCTCTTTCCTTGTCTTACCATTTCAGTCACTTGGTCATCCAAGTCATCCCTTTCAATGCTACTTTTTGAACAATTTATGAAGTCCAATATTATATCGATGCTCTTTTGTTTTTTTAATATATATTTTTTCTTCACAGTTATTGAAAAATCAGTTCCCCTACTTTTTGAACTATATTATTCATGCAATAACCGTGAGAACTAGAAAATGAGGATTATGTAACAAGAAGGGCGGAACCCGAAATTTTACAACAGGTGGGCTAATATTTTGTTAACAAAAAAATAAAATAAAAATAAGCCGACCCAAGACCAGCTAAATTGAAACTTTTTGGACTTGAAAGAATTAATTAACACGATTAAAACTAGAAAAATATGGCTTTTGTGTACTAGACCTAGGGCTGCAATTCGGCCGGATCGGATCGGAAACAGCCATTTCAATTTCCGTCCAAAATCTTTCGGAATTCCTTAAACACTTCCGATTCCGAAGTTTCAAATTCTTCAAAACAAATTCGTATAATATTGTTCCGATTCCGAAAAATTCCGAATTTTTTTGAAACTTTCCAATTCCGAAGTTTCAAATTCTTTAGAACAAATTCATATCAATATTATACGTAATTAACAAAAAAAATAATATTAAGATCCCAATTAGGCTTTCTATCAAGAAGCCCAACTAGGCATTAATTAAGAAACCCAACTAGAGACTTCATAAATACTACTAAATAATGACCTGTCGAGCCCACTTAAGATTGTAGGCTGAACTTGAAGTCTATTCAAGTACTGAATTGGGGTAAAGATATTTATAAAGAAGAAAACATCTGCAGTCTATGTTTTCAATCGATGTGGGATTCCAACAACTCTCAGAAATGGGACTCCAACAACTCCAATAACTTTCATAGAAAAAGAACACCTATGCATCCAAAACCTATGGATGGTATATCAAAACCAACTATCCTTATTTTATGCGTTTTTGGTTTCAGTCTATGATCAAAGCCCTTCTCCGTCAAATGATCAAACAATCCAATCAAATTATATCCAAAACAGTCAAATCTTCTCCTTCAAACATCATCATGCTCTGATCATGTGAATGAAAATTTATTGATTCAAATGCTAAAGATGGATTCACATTCATCAATCAATTGATGCTCAAGTTATAGTCAAGTGACCGTCACGTTGGTTTTAGATTCTTGTGGGCATGAACATGTGTAAAGAGTGTTATTGCTCTAGGCAATTGGAATACTACAATTATTAAGATTCACTTAACATACTTATCTTATGTGTTGTATTTCATGTATATATAAAATAATTTTATAATTAAAATTTTAAATGAAGATAGTTTAAAATTTTAAAAATACATACATACATAGAATACAAAATATAATAGTATGATATGATACTCCCTACATTTACCATATTTGTAGTACGTTTGGATATAACAAGCACACATTATGCATATTTGCCAAATATATATTACTATGTTTAGTATATTACTATATATTACCCATAGTCTTAAAGTTATATACTACTATGTTTAGTATATTTTTTTGCCAAGCCTATGTTTAGTATGTATGAATATTTGTATGTGGGTACTAAAATATAACAAATAAGAAATGAAACATATATAAGACCTATAAACTAAAAATAATACAATTTTTATTAGAAACTCAGAATTTTTTGGAATCAAGTTGGAAAAATCGGATCGGAATGGGTTCGGAGAACTTCGAAATTTTTCGGATCAGAATTGCAGAATTTTCGGCATTTATCGGAAATATCGGATTCGGCATTTTCGGATATCGGATTTATCGGAGTCGGATTTTTTTGGAAATATTCGGACCGGAATCGGTCGGAATCGGATTTTCCAATCCAACTTACACCTAACTAGACCACTGTAAAAGTGGAGAAAAACTTGCCTGGCACGGGTATGCCAAGGTAAGCATTCCACCTAAGTATCCCCACTCAATTATATTTCGACACCTGTCAATCACTTTAACACTTCAAAAAAATAATTTTGGTCATCTCTGCTCCTCCATCTCCGCGTCTGCAACTCACACCCCAGGTTTTTCTATCTCCTCTCTCCCTCTTATTCTTTCTCTCTCAGATGTTCCCCTCCCTCTCTCTCCCTCTCTCTCTCTCTCTGTCAACCACCTTAACACTTAAAAAAAAAATTGGTTAAACCAACAGTCAAACCCTTCTCTTTCCCACCGTTACTCACCACCACAGCCACTGGTGGCGTCAGCGTCAAAGTTGACCCCATCATTCTCCATCCTCCGTCCTCCATGTGCCCATCACCTCCTCCTTCGTGGGCATCATCTCCCTCTTCTCACCGGCTCTCTCTCTCATCTGTCTTCACACCGACAACAATGGAGGCAGCGGCTTTGCCTGCCTCCGAATTTGAGGTGGCTGATATCAGATTTCGTGCCGGCCTCCTATGTTCCCAGAATTGACTCGTGGGGTTGGGTTACTTATACAAGGAACCTGCCAATGTTACTGATGCAAACTTTTCTCAAAATAAAAAAAAAATGTTACTAATGCAAAGAGGAGAGATGAGTAGAGAGAGATAGAGAGGAAAACAGATGAGAGAGAAAGAATAAGAGGGAGAGAGGAGATAGAAACCTGGGGTGTGAGTTGCAGACGCGGGGATGGAGGAGCAGAGATGACCAATTTTTTTTTTTTAAGTGTTAAAGTGATTGACAGATGTCGAAGTATAATTGTGTGGGGATACTTAGGTGGAATGCTTACCTTGGCATACCCGTGCCAGGCAAGTTTTTCTCGTAAAAGTGAGCCAGTTGGAATGGGCTAAAATGTCAAAAGACTGAAATTATATGCTGTAAAGGATTGTTGAAAAACCCATCTCTTGAAAACCGAAAAATGGATAATCCCCCGGGTTACCAGGTTTTGATCCACCATACCAGTTTGAATTTCTCTTCAAGCAGGCCACTCATATTTAATGTTGATGGCATATTCATCCTTACAACTAACCCTGTTTATTATGTTTCCTGTTCTGCTAAAAGTATGAGAAGTTTTACATTCGGTCATCTCATATATATATATATATATATAAATGTTTAAACTGTAACTGACTGACCACAAAAAAAAAAATCTATTTCAGGCTTTTAATTGCGACTTTAATTAAAAATACCATTAGATAAAGATAAGAAACAAAAGAAAACGAAAAAAGAAAAACAAATGCGGAATATAGGATTATTGTGTGAGTCTGCATCTCACATGCCCTGTTTATAATGTGACAAAAGGTGAACAAGCATAACATTTGCCCCGTTTATATTTAACAAAATGTGACCATGAATAAGTAAAGAATTTGCCCTTTCCCCCTTTTTAAACCATCTAAACTGACTGTGGTAGAGTTGCTAAAACATATAAGAAAAACATAGAAAACGGAACTGCTTCTCAATAGCAAGCATATTAAATTTTAGAACAACAAAACGTTTGGACGTGAAGCATCCATGCCAGGGAATTTAAAACATGATGCAGTGCAGAAGCAGGATATAGAACATCAAAGGACTCCAGTAAAACAGTTCTTAATATTGGGATTACAGAAATCAAAATTTAAAGAATATTTATGACATAAGTGTTTAGCTATACACCGCTTTTTGGAAGCAGCCTGAACTCATAAGAGTTGACAATGATGTTTCACAAGTAACTAATTAACTACAGTTTTACTCCAAATTCTTTGCAGATTTAGAACAATATATTCTGAAATGAAGAATATATTTGTCGAGAGATATCCATTTTGCATTCTACTTGCTATTGAAGAAGTTGCTTGAAAGATAAGTTAACACGAGTACTGAATTATGAAAAAGTTACTCTTAGATTCATAACTCGTCAATTCTATGATATATATTAAGTATGCAGTACAATAAATTATTACTTACGGAAATCCCACGGAAATTCTATTCTCATAGTTCAAGCCATCAGACATTCCCAGGTCACCAATGTGATCACCCACAAGCAGCACATTTCTTCTCGTCTTACCGAGGCATTCTTATAAGTAGGCGCATCTATATTATCACCTAATCGAGGTGCCTGAAAACGCCCCTCTGCTAATGCCCAAAACAGCTGTGGTTGCCATGGGATGTAAGCTCTGTGCGGCGCCGTCAATGGCTTATTCCTCGCGAAGAAGAAGACCCAACCCTGACTCAACTTTTGTTTTCCTCTAGGTTTTAAGTGAATGATGTCGGATTGAGATGTGTGGGTTTTTTTAATGAAACGATATGTTTCGTGTAGTCTGGTTTCATACAATAAAGACGCTACCTTTTGGTAATTTGATATGCATTTCAATTAGACCGATTGAAATTGATTTTTTTTAGATTAATCTTCATTAGATTCTAAAGGTATTTGGTTGTCTAATTATTTTATTATTTTTGAGCTTTTAATCTTTTTTTTATCGCCCCTTCCCTAAAAAATTTCTAGATCCGCCACTCCGCATTGTCAAGAACGGAACTCATAGTAGTAAGGGACTTGAACCAAACCAAAAAAAATATTAAGACTAAATTACCATATAAGACTGCACAGGCACCATTAACTTATGAAGTACCCAGCTTTCATTTAATACCGAAATAACTCACCGGAATAAAAACAAAACTTCACCAAATAATTACTTTTATTTGCATACATTACTTTTTTGTGTCGAGGAAAAAATGATAAAGTTATTTAAACAAATGAAAGATAAAAGAAAAGTGGAAATTGTACGTTAGTGCCATTTTCCAATGGCCTTAGAACCTAGTAGCAATGTAGCATAAGCCAGCCCTCTTCTAAATGCAAGGATGTGTTTCAAGTCCTAGGTTTTGGACCAGCTAAGGTTTGGTGGGTTCAGGAGAGGGGATGCCTACCCATATTGTCAGCCTTGACACTGGACAAAAAAACAAAAAAACAAAAAAACAAACAAGTTTTAAATAAACACAAAACATATTTTCTTCAGAACAACTTGTTTCTGATATACCACAGTAGGACATTATCTTTATAATTTCTCTTTATAGTGTGAAAACAATTCAGCATTAGTGGATACCTTGAAAAGATACAAGGTGACCGTTATTATCGAATACCATCCGATTTGAGACTATCTTCACATTTTTGAAAAGTCTGTGAATCTTCTGCCTAAGGACCTGGAACAACGAGAAGAAAAGGCATTAATGCACAAGAAAGTTGCGAAATAGACCTAGAAATTTAAAATGACAAGAAATATGGCCACAAAACTTAACTAACATCCTCTATGATATCAGCAAGTCCAGCAGAAAATATAAGAACGGGAATGTCTCTTTCCTGCAAAAGTGGGTAGAGGGAAACAGTAATGGTATAGCTTAATGAGAATAAGTTTTTCTCTGTTTTCCACTAAAAAAATGAAAGGAAAAAATTAGACTGAGTTAATTTTAGGACTTGCATCAGAGAACAAATGACCAAGCCAACATAAACTAATTCATTATGAATGAACTCAAACATTAAACAGATCAAAATCTTCAATGGATTCTTTCTATCCCAGGACATATATGTAGCCAGTTACTCACATAATTATTGCAGCAAAATTAAACTTATCTCCAAAAACTCAAATAGTTCAACAACAGCAATTGTGGAGTAAATGACAGATTGCCTTATTCCATCATAGGTAAGGCCTCCCTCAATTAAGAGACCATGAGTTTTTGTCCACCTGTATCCATGCAATCAGTATTAATGTGATCTGAAATCCAATTATTGGACTAAGGTAACATATTATAGCTCCTTGGACTGAGGTAACATTGTTATAGCTCCATATGAACATGAACTTTCAGGTGAACCAATTCATGCCAGTTAGGTTATCATAATGGAGACTACCCAGAAGCATATAACAACATAAGAATTCATTTTGATTCAATCCCGGGCAATGTCCTTAAGATTCAATTAAGTAGGCTAAATACCTGTTGGGCTCTGCAGATCTCACGGCCTGGTGCCCCGGGCCAAGGGGATCTGCGTCAACACGGGTCGTCCTTCTTTGGTGCGGTGCGTTTGTACGCGGGCATGCCAGCACGGTTTACTGTGCATTCGAGGATGGTGAGGGTGGGTGGATAGATGAGTTGCGCGCTTGTTTGAGTTTAACTTCTAATCGGAGCGATTGTGGGCGAGAGAGGAACTGATCTCGGCCGTCGGGTTCACGGCCTGAGCTACAAGGTCGTTAATGGTGGTTGTTAGTGGTGGATTTTCAAGTGGTGCTCCGGCGCGTCGTTGGATTGCAACAGTCGTATGATATGTGGGATGAATGGAAAAATAACAAGGATGGTGCTCCGGCGCCTTGAAAACCATGAGTTGTATGATATATTGATGAATGGATTTTCCTACAAGTTGTCACTACTCCTAAGAAAGCAAGTAAAGATACTGAAAGTGCATTACAGGAATATAAATGACATAAGGTAAATGACAGGAAAGTATAATCTGCTCCGTTGGAGGCTTGTGTTTGGTGTTTGAACCCTTTAAACGTAGTTGGAGCTCGGTATTTATAGGAGAGGTCTTGAGAAGACAACAAGGCTGAAAATCTGCATGATGAGGCTGATCAGAGATATTGGGTAGTCGAGTCGACATTTGGGAACGTGAAGTATGGTGATGTGACCCCCATAAATACCAGTCGCCGCCCTGATCGTGGGTTCTGCGTCTTGGGCTTTGGAGGAGCATTTAATGCTCTGGTGTGATGGTTGGTGGCTTAATCTTACAAGTCGTAAGATTTTCGCACCTAATCACCCTGATTTTACTCACCATACCCTGACTTCAATCATTTCCCTCTTCGCGCATTAAATGCAAATTCATCCCTTGCTGTAGTCAGGGATAATACTTTTTAAATGAAGCGTGGGCCCCTGATGACACGTGGCGGCTTCCCTCGATCGTCTACCTCGGCCGCGCAGCTGATTCTCGTACAAAGCCTACTGTGGCCGTGACGACTTCACCTTCGTGAATCTCTTCTTGTTCTACGAGAAAGCAACTGACCATTTCTCGGTCAGTTGCCCTGGCCGAGAGGTTGTTCCTTCAGTCGATCCCATGGGCCGAGTTTCCAGGTCCAAACAATACCATTCTTCCATAAGCTTAGTTTTCTCTTCAATTGGAATTGTCGGGGAGAATTCGAACGGATGATAATGTTCATATAATTCCTGCCTTTTCTTATCATATTCCGGATTCTCAATGAATATAAAAAATAAAATAAATAAATCTTTCAAACTGATAGTGATAATAAAGAATAAAGTTCAAAGACCACAAAACACTTACTTTGTCCCCGACAACCATTGACCCGGTGCTTTGTTAGTGTGGCATCAAAATCTGCTATTACCTGACATGAAATTACATAAACAAAATTCCCTCTAGAAACAATAATGGAATCTGCACATTCAAAAAAAAATTCAATGGAAGAAAACTGCTCTCAATTATCTTACTTTGTCGCTATTTAAAACACAACACACAAAATTTGAGCATAAATTTCCAACCTAAAAAACCCAAAAAACTTTAAATAAGAAAAATAATGAATCTTTTTTCTGGTCGAAGAAAAATAAAGAATTGGGTATCAAACATATGCTTCATAAGAATTGAAAAAGAAAAAAACAAAGGGAATGCAGGTGGGCAACCTGGAGTTTGGCGGGACCGGCATTACAAATAGCAGCCACCAAGAGCTCAGAGTCACCCACAACCGCCTCACAAGAAGCATGGCTTTCCATGTGGGTCTGGTTTCTGAATCTACCGCTACAAAACCAAGCCCTGCAAACAAAACGCAGAACCCAAAACTCTATAAATAAGCATATAAACAAACAAACACGTAGAGGCCAAGAGATTTGGCATGCGAGGAACCTGCAAATTAGGTGGGGTGGAATGGAGCGATGGGTGCGTATGGTGATGCCGAGGAGGATGCTGTGGAGACGATGACTCATTTGAGAATGTGTTTATATATCAGATTCTTGTTTATTTGGTTACCAAAAAATCACACACTTATCACCAGTGGCGTAGCCAGGAATTCTCTCAAGGAGGGTCAACATTATTAGCCAAGATAAATGGAAAAGCCATACCTCCACCAGACTTGGACTAGGATGGTTTAGAGGAGAAGAAAAATGCATACAAGGATGTGCCATGAGAATAAAACTATGAGATAATAGATTAACAACCTAAAATCTTAAGTATCCATTGTTTTTCTACATAAATATTTTAGAATAAGTTCAATTATATAAGAAAACTTTGATGGTTGTTGTTCCAAAAATATTTAATGGGTTTTAAGACAATATTGGAAGATGTTGCTAATTAAACTGAACATGAATAAAAACACTTACGTGGTAGAAGGTCAAACCAGTTGCTCTACCACCCACTTCCATATGGGCGGAACCAGAAATTTTTCAACGGGTGGGCTAGCTAAAGTTATTAGCTTAAAATGTAATGATTTTTTTTTTTTTGGTACGTACTTACAATTTCTATAGTCTTTGTAGAAATAAAAGTAAACATTAAATCATATAAACCACGCTAGTTCATAGCTCCATAAACTAATTTTCAATAAATTTTAACATAAACCAAATAGGGTTTAACATCATAGTGGATTGAACATCTAAGGCTTTTTACCTAGATTGACCTTAGTTCCTTCATGCATTCATATCATACATGAAAAATTG
Organism: Prunus avium; assembly: GCF_965620075.1. Taxonomy (NCBI): domain Eukaryota; kingdom Viridiplantae; phylum Streptophyta; class Magnoliopsida; order Rosales; family Rosaceae; genus Prunus; species Prunus avium. The sequence goes on along the minus strand of NC_142285.1, from coordinate 21,978,752 downwards.
TTTTATGTAAAAATATTGACTAAGTATGAAAAATGGGTTTTCGGAATAATCATTTTTTGAAGATAATTTTTGGCGGCTTTTATTCCTCACACATCAAATAAGAAAACTTGATTTTATGGGATTTCATATATGAAGTATATATTGACTTAATGAGCCATCATTTTTAGCCTAAATTGTATTTTACACTAAAACCGATTTTTTATATTTTGATTTGGTGGGAATTTGATTTTCTAGTATTTTTATTTGAATCCAAATGGGGGGGTACTTCCTTATTTACATTGTAAACTTAAGTAAATGGAGTAATATATAAATAAATAAAAGTAAAATGACTTAAGTAAATGGAGTAATATATAAATAAATAAAAGTAAAATGACAAAGACATTTACTTAAATGTTGAAAGTGGAAATAAGGTAATCTGTACACCGCCACTGACTGGGCTACAGCCCATTGTAGCCCTTAGTGTGGTTCCGCCTTCATGCCTTCTTTTCTCTGGGTCAAGTTGAAAATAATGAGCAAGCAAAAGCCTAAACTGTAAGTGTTACCATTGGGTCAGAAGGGTCATATGACCCTCCTAGGCCTTAATTGGCTTCGCCCTTGCTTATCACTGTTTCTGTTTCTGTCTCTGGATGAGCAGTAAATAACATTTTCTAATACACAGAACAGTTTACTGAATCGGGAAAGAACGGAGAAATTCTAGTTAAACCCTTTGGGCTCAATTTACCGCATTCGGTAAGGTCGTGTCGGGTTCGTGTCGTGTCAGTAATGCTTAACCCAAACTCGACCCAATTAGTAAAGGGAAATAGCTCAAAATGCCACCCCTTTCATAATTTTAATTGAAAATACCACCTCTCCCCAAATTTTTTGCAAATATCACCTATAAATACATACTTATTGCCCACTTATATCCCAGATAACACTTTTGGTCAGTTTTTGGTTTCTCTTTCAAATCTCCTAATTTGATGATGATATCTCCAAATTAGGATATCCCATATTTAAGATAATCTCCCTATTTTTAGTATCAATTAATTTGCCAAATAAATTGGCTCAATTAATTGACCTAGGAGATATTCTTCTTGTCCACGTGGCGTCTTGTGATTGGAAGCCGAATTATTTACTCCCACAAATGCCCCCCAACTTCTGCATGGCACTTGTGAGGTATGTAGGAGATGAAAAATGTTCTCTAATTTGTGAGTTTGACTCTTTTCACAAATTGGGCTCCCAATCGGAGTAGGCTTTTGACTTTCCTTGGAGTTGGGTTCCCAATGGGAATAGGCTTGTGATTCCACATTGACCTAGGATGCCCAACCTATATAAATACAAGGTTTCTCTTCACTCTTCTTCAAATTGTAAACTTGTCTTCTCTACTTTCTAGCTTGAGAGAGATCTTGGAGAATTTGTACTGCTCGTCGAAGAGAGGAGTTGTCGTGCATCCCAAGGTAAGTCAAGCATGTTTTTTTTTCTTCATATTTTCTTCTTCGCGGCGAGGACTAGTTGGGTATCCTGCTAGTTGTCACCGTGACTAGAGGCGTCGACGACGGCAGTGGTGTCGCGGTGGCGACGCCTACAGCGAGTTTTTTTTTTCTTTTCTTCCTACAACAGCGAGGACCTGGCTAGCGTGAGCTGCGTTGGCATCACACAGTTGTGGAATGATGCAGCGTGGTCACCTCAGATGGTGGTGGCGCAGCGGTGGTTGCTGCCCCAGTAGGCGGCAATGGCTATTGTTGTACTTCTATTGAGCTCGTCACTCATTGTTTTTGTGCTTCAGGTAGGCCTCGCGGTGAACAGCAACTCTTGCCAAGGTGGTCATTAGTTGCGGCTACCGTTTTTTTAAATTTTTTAATTGCAACTCTAGGGTTTTGACATGCTATTTGACTTGTAATTTTCTTCCCTTTTTGCAACTGTTCATTGACCATGTCTTCCAAGCTCACAAGTGCCTTTGTATCTGTGGGGAGGCTCCAAAGTGCACAAGAAGAGATTTGTGGCTAATCTGCACTGCGTTATGTCTGAAGCTCAATTCTAGAAGTGGGGTGCCACTTATGCCTCTCCCATACTTGATGACTTACATGTTAAGCTGGTGGAGTTTTCGTCTGACGATGCACCTTGTGTGGATGCGAATGATCCAGATGCTAGAATCATCACCTTCCGTCCCGTCTATTTCTCCTTGGGCTTCATGTTCCCGCTATCAAAGTTTTTCAAAGAGGTGTTCTGTGCCATGGAGTGTACTCCAAGTCAATGTACTCTGAACGTCTACTGGGCGATCATGTGCTTTAAGAAATTGAGCCGCTTCTTCAAGTTGGATCTGAAGATGCAAGAGTTCTTTAACTTCTTCGAAGTGAGGCGCTACAAGAAGTATACTCAAGTCTGTGTGTGCAATGCCAAGCTGTTTGACAGTTTCAGCCAAGGAGATCATTTATGGCATGCAGATGTGCTTGAAGTCAGCAGACGGTGGGAAGGTGATGTTGGCGATGGTCCCCTTGTTCCCATCACTTATTGTGACGGTACGTCATATTGTTGTTTCGATATGCTTCCTTATTTTTTTGAATTTCTTGATGTGTGACTGACTAATTTCTATCTTCTACTTGTAGAGAATGATATTTTCAAGAGACTAGACCTTGGGTCAGACATGGTTAAGGTCGATCGAGCTTTGAATTTCGTGAGTGGTGCTGGCTATTGAGCAAGTATCGGGAGAAAGCTGGTGGTCTGCCCCCTGCCCAGGATGTTGAGAGATGAAAGCAGAATGGTTCAGACTTTGATGATATGCCTACTGAAGAGGAGGAGTGTTTTGTCGAATCCCCCTAAAAAGAAAGGCTGACGTCAAGTCCTCAAGAGATGAAGTTGCGACTTCGTGGGCGAGGAATGTGTCTCTGTTGAGAAAGAAGCCAAGACTTCCTTCTGCTGGGACCAAGTCTTCCTTGAAAGAGGTCCCTTCTGCTTCGAAGACTAAAGTAGGATATGCTCCCCCATCATCTGATAGGGTTAAGCATCTCATCGGCACAGATAGCAAAAAGGTTGGCGGTATGCGAAACATCCGGGAAGTTCCACTCAAGTCTCTTACTGACAAGCTCAGAGACTGTGATCTACCCCGTGAAGAGGTCAACTCCATAACCAGCTCACTTGCTGAGAGGCAAAGAGATGCTGATATTCTTCTCCAAAATTCAAGTCATTTGCACCGGTCAAGGGAAGAAGATAGAACTGGGATGTCTGCTCATCCGCCTAACCATCGCGATCCAGCTGTTGAGTAGCGAGCAGTTAAGCATGGAGTTGATTCGGCGTCGTTGACTACCTTGGAAGGGAGGATGGCAGCAGTTAAGAAGGTCAAAGAGTCCTCTGCTCAGGAGAAAGGGTTATTTGGCAATGCGAGCGACTGATCCCAAGGTTGACAAGTCCAACCCTGTAGGGGATGCAGGTGTGTCTGATCTGCTTAAGACGAACTTCCTGTCAAGCTCGTCTGCTTGTGTCAAGCTGGATGATGATATCCATCAGGCTGGTGACCTTAGCACATTCTCAAGTCTTTCCTTGGAGAAGCAAAAGGAAGCGGTTGTTCATTTGCTTAAAAAATGAGTAGTTTTTGTTGTTGAGGCCATCCAGAACTCGTTTATTGTTGCCCACTCTTCTGCTCAACTCAGCGAATTGGAGAAGAAGAATGCTGATTTGACTAGCAAGCTCTTGGGCAAGCAGATTCGTTATGAAAAGAAGATGTCTGAACTGGGGGATATTATATCTTAGTTGAAGAGTTCCCTTGCTAAGAAGGACAGCGAACTCAACTCTTCTGTTGCCGGCATGCATAGTCGAAAAGAGGCCTACTTTCGTCTTGAGCATAAGAATGCTGACGTCTCCCATAGTTATGACAAGCTTCTAGCCAAGTTTGGTGTTTACCACAAGACTGTTGAAAAATCCAAGCTTGAAGCTATCATTGATGATTAGAAGATGGGCTACTTGGACTGCACAAATGGGACTGCTCCTTACTACGCCAATGGAGATGAGGACATCGATATTGCCCACCTCAATGCTTATGGAGGGGACAATGGGGTTTCACTAGTTGATCTTCTTTTGGTGGTTCGATAAGCTCATAGTACTCTAGGGAACTCATCTACTGATTTTCCTTCCGCTATAGCCCATTGCATGAATGGCCATGGACTATTCTACGTATGGAAGACTTCGACATGCAAGTTAGGAACTGGCTTGTACCATTGGCAGCGATCACATCTTTTGACATACTTGGTGCAGTCATGGCGCATGGTAGGCCAGAAATAGCCTATGCTTAGAGCCTTCTGGGCGAGTGACCTTTCCCAAGAGTGGTTTCCATACTTGCCGTCGTGAATTTTCAGAGGACCTCAAGTGTTTGAGGGTATTTTATGCATAGGAGATGTGGGCCGGAGTATGATCTGCGAATGAGCTTGTTGTCTTGCTTGTAGTATCTCGCGACCTTTTGCTGGACCTTCTTAGCTTCAAACTTATCCTTTAGCAGATTTCCAATCACCAAATAGTGGATGATGGGGTCTTCCCAGTTGGGGGCTTTATCAATTTGCATTGAATCGATTTTCTCTGTCTCTTCGATGCTTGGTTAATCAAGGTGTTCGATCGGGATGAAACGTCTAAAATGGGTGTCCAGCACTGATCCTAAGCTTGCCAATGCATCTGCATAAGTGTTCTATGCTTGAGGACCTTGTTCGATAGTGAAAGTGGGGAGTTCCTTCAAAAGCTTTTGGACTTTGTGGAGGTACTGGATCATTCTTGTATCTTTTTCCATGTACTCGCCTGAAGCTTGATTTGTGATCAGCTGGGAGTTCAAGTAGATGGCCAATCTCTTGATCGACAATTCTTTTGCTAAGCACAATCTGGCGAGCAATGTCGTGTATTATGTTTCTTCGTCTAGGGTGATTATGACGACGCCTGCTCCAGCTCCCTTTTGAATCGACGATCCGTCTACGGGCAGCTGCCACATGTCTTTGGGCAAATTTGGATTGGCAGAGGTGGTATCGTCTGTTCTTGAGTTTTCCTTGTTTTTTATGACTAGCTTCTCTTATTCGGTTGTCGGAGTAAAGTCTACAACACAAGATGCTAAAGCATGGGCTTTTCTAGTAGTCTTTGGCCGGTAGAGGACGTCTTATTGACTGAGTTCGATAACCCATTTCTTCTATCATGACTATTATCCAGTGAGCTTGATAGTAGGGTCTTAACTTTCTTGTGGAAATTACAAGCGACAAAATGAGCCTCTCCATTTTTGGATAACGAGTCTCTACATCAAGGAGGGATTTTGACGTGTAGAATACCGAATGTTGTGCCCCCAGCTCTTCTTGGATAAGAGTTGAGCTAATCCCTGAGTTGGACACCGCTAGGTAGATGAACGGATCTTCGCCTTGTAATGGTGAAGTGAGGTAGGTTTTAGGTTTTGAAAAGCTACTTTGCACTTGTCATCCCACTTGTCTTTTTGTCCTTTCTTCAAGGCTTTGAAGAATGGCCTACACTTGTCGATATATCTCGAGAGGAATCAGTTGAGAGTTGCTTCTCTACCCGTTAGACTTTGTATTTCTTTTGTCGTGGCCTTGATTTGATTTGACTTGAGCATGGCCTTGATTTGATTTGGATGTGCTTCGATGGCCCTTTGGGCTAAGTATCCCAAAAATTGACTAGATAAGACTCCAAATGTGCACTTGCTCGAATTCAACTTCGGTAAGATTCTTGATGTGATATACTCATTGGGGAGCTTTGACTAGCATGTCGTTTACGTGGACGTCCATAGTCGTACCGATCTGCTCCTTCAAAATTTTGTTCATCGGCCTTTGGTAGGTGGCTCCAGCATTCTTTAGCCCAAAGGGCATGACTTTGTAGCAATATGTACCCCTTTCGATGATGAAAGAGGTCTTTGTTTTGTCGTCTTCGTGCATAATGATTTGATTGTAGCTCCTTTTTTCAGGTCTTTATTGGTCAGGGTCAACATTCGCCTAGCGCGAACTTCACTTCCCAATAAAAAGCCAATTAAGCGGAAAACTTTCTTTGGTTTTGATTAGCCAGTCATCTCAGTCACCAAGCTTGCCTTTCAACCTGAACTACGTGCACCCTCCATTGGATCGATTCATAGGAACCTCGTAGTAGGCATCCATGAAGCTTAGCAGTTGATTGCCAGAAGTTGAATTTACAAGCTGATCAATTCTTGGCAGTGGAAAGTTGTCCTTAGGGCATGCCTTATTGAGGTCAATGTAGTCAATGAAAACTCTCTACTTGCCTTGGTCTTTCTTTTCCACTAGAACAACATTGGCCAGCCACTCTACGTAGGAGACTTCTTCAATGAAGTCGGAAACTAGGAGCTTGTCGATCTCGGCTTTAATGTGGCAACTTGCTCAGGAGCGAAGTTTCGTTTCTTCTGTGCTACTGGTCTGTTGGCTAGGTTGACGTGAAGACGATGGTAGATGATCTAGGGATCGATACCTGGCATGTTAGATGGCGACCATGCGAACACGTCTTTGTTGTTCTAGAGGAAGGCTGCAAGCTCTACCTTCTCTTCAAGGCTTAGGAGCGAGTCGATCCACGCTTTTCTCTCTAGCTTGTCAGGATCAAAGGGTACTAGCTCAACGTCCTCTTTGAGCTTCCATCCTTCTTCAAGAGAGGCCTCCAGATGGATTCCCCTGGCTTAGTCCTGACTCTTTGATTGCTATTGGGGAGTAGCTATTCCCTTTCCTTTCTAGTCTACTCGATTGTCAGGAAAGGGATGTGCTTTCTCTTCAGCATTTTATGCTCCCTTCGGATCTGCTTGATATACAAGGACAAACTGTGTTTGCTTTATTCTCTTCATCCCTTAAGCTGAGCATTTTCTCACCATTGCCTAATCACTGTTGATCTGGCCAACATTGCCCCCAGGGATTGGATAGCGGATTTTTTAATGCGTGGCAGATGTGATGGTGTTGATCTTGCCAATCCATGGTTTGCTCCGGATGCCATTGTAGCGGGAGATTTCATCAATGACCATAAAGGTTTGCTATCTGATTACTAGCGGGGAGTAGACGTCGAGATTTATTGTCCCCATGATAACCGTAGTCACGCTATTGAAGCCGATTAGTGACCTGGCTGATTTGTTGATCTTTGTCTCTAGGCCCATATGCTTAATGGCCACCAATTGTAGGATGTTGGCTGTGTTGCGCTCGTATGCGTGGATTCGGTCGACCACGGCTTGAGTTATTTGAATATTAATGACGTGGGCGTCAATGTGCGGCTGATCAAGGCCGATTAAATCTTTCTTTTGGAAGCCGATCACAAGATCGTCTTCCACTAATGGGAGGTTGGTTGAGACTTGGGAGATAACAATGGCCTGTTTAATCTTCGTCTTCTTTTCTTTGCTGGTCAGCCAGAATTCTTCAAAGTCGGCCATGATCATGTTAATCCTTATGACGTTTTGGGGAGGATCCTTGGCTGCATCGCCATCCTCGATCCTTTAAATGGCCTTCTTTGCTATAAACTCAGTGCAATGGCCATCTCTCACTGGTTCTTCGAGGTGCGTTCTCAAAGCAAGCATCCATTTGTGTAGTGCCCATGTGTCCCATGGAAGGCACAGTATCTTTTAGCATCCCTCTTATCTGGGTCTCCCTTCAAGGGTGGTGGTCTCTTTACCCAAGGCTTGTCCTTTACTTGTGCTAAGATCTAATGTATGGGGATAGAGAACTTGGTGTAGTTCTCGTTTGCCAGAGCGTCTCCTTGGGTGCATGACTTACGCTTGTTATTATTCTTACTGTCGAACATTGTCAGTTTTCTGACCAACCTGTTTGGTTTGTTGATTGGCCTGCTCGGTAGACTTTTTCGTGGCATTTCGATCGTCATCCCAGAGTGCGTAGAGTTCCGCGGTGGCAAAGCCCTCTGCCAAAGTCTGGCTGAGAGCGATAGTCAGCTCCTTGCCAGCCCTTCTTGAAGGCTGAGGACGTGATTTAATCATAGCACCCTACGATGTTTGCTTTTTCTGCTTTAAACCTCTTGATGTAATCTCAGAGGCACTCATTGGCCTTCTTGTGCATGTTTTAAGGTGGTCAGGGTTTTTCTTTATCTTCTAATAAGAAGTGATCTCAGAGGCACTCATTGGCCTTCTTGCGCATGTTTTAAGGTGGTCAGGGTTTTTCTTTATCTTTTGATAAGAAGTGTACTCCTTGCAGGCATGGCCTTGAGTGAACACCTCCTTGTGGGCCCAAGTGGGTGTGAACATCGGATTGTGCCCCCAGTCTGATGTGCACATTGGTCCTTGGACCTAATCTCGAGTGGAGATCTGATCGGCTTTTAGAGGGGCTTACGGATGCTTGTGACATGCATGTGTGTTGAGCAGCATGTTCTTATCTTCCTCCTTGTTTGTTGGTTCCTACTTGACTTGCTTGAGACCTCTCGAATTGCCTTCCCGTGCTTTCGTCCATCCTTCTCTCTTCACCATTGGATCCAAGGCCAAGGTCTCGGACCAAGTCAATCTGCATGAGGAGCTGTCCAACCAAGTTGTTTTGGTCGTCTACTCTTTGAGCCCGCTAGTCGACTATAAGATTGAGGTCTGCTTAACTACGTAGATCAGGAGGAGAGAATTACGTGGAGCCCAATTGCACGCGGGCTAGGGTTTTGTTGGAGGTGTACGCGGGAGCCGGGAACGTCGAGCGAGATGGTAAAGGAGGAAATGGTCGTATTTGCTCCACAACCGGGCCATAGGTGGTGGCGGTGCCAAGATTGCCATTATGGGAAGTTGCAGTCTCGTCATGGGTGAAAAACCCTACCTCGACTGTAGGCCATGAGGTGGATTTCCTGCTTTGGCCACAGGGCACAGGGCCCCGATGGAGTTGTCGGCCTCATTTGAGGGACCATGCATCTGGTGGACCAACGGATAGTGGATCAAGTTTACCGGAGAATCATTGATCGGGTGGATCAAGGACTCGCAAGTTGGTCACCAACTCATTTGGTAATTTCTTGATGATTAGTGATAAGATATAATTAGCGGGCATGATAAAAGCAAGATTATATGCCAACTATAATATCACTTGTGCCTTGATAAAATAATAAAATTACAAAATAAGGCATGTTTTATAATTCCATAATAAAATATTAATTGTTAATTGTTGCTTCGATTCAGCTGCACCAAAATGGTTTCAACTGCATCCTCAACTTGTGATACTCGCAAGTGCACGAGCCGTTTGGTAGTATAGCATATGTAAGTGCGAGGTCGATCCCACGAGGATTGGTGATTGAATGATCCAATTTGTTTCCCCTACACAAAATAGAAATGAAAAAAGAAAATAAATAAAACAAGAAAGAATGAAATAACTCAAGCAAATAAGTTCCCAAGTTCAATTAGATTAACGGATTGATTCTAGCTAAAGTATGATTAAGCCATGGTGTTTGGTCATAACCTTGTGTTCCTAATTCCCTAATTTGATCATTTGTTGTCTAACCTAAAACTAAGCATTAGGAACCCATTAAGCATAGAAGAACAATTTAAACAACCAAGCATGTATCTAATCCCTGTTGTCGAATGTCCATACATACTCTTCTTATCCATAGTTCAATTCGAATTAAAGCATGGTGTCTATTCTTAATTCAAACCAAGATAGCTAACATGCAAGCCTAAATGGTGATCAATCATTCAAACTAGCATATTAACTTATAAGCATAATGAATAAGAACAAAAACCATAATTGAAACTTGGAAACTAATTAAAATTGAATACTTAAGAAAGAATGTACATTACAATAAAAGTAAAGTGGAACTAAGAAAAACTTAATCAGAATTTCAGAATTTCATTACAACAATTGAAAACTTAGAAAGAGAAACTAAGAGAATTTGAGGGAGAGAAGGGAAGGGAGCTCTAGAGAAGTGTTTGAGAGCTCCCCCCCTTGGGGTGTGTTTTATGAAGCTTGAAGACTTCTCTATTTATAAGGCTAAGAGGGAGGAACATCATGATGAAATTCAACACCACCATTCCTTCTTTAATACAACCCATAACTCACACTTCATCTTGTCTATGTTAGTGTGGTTGAAATCAATCTCATCCCATACTTCTTTTGCTGCACCTCAAGCTTTCTTCACATGGGATCAAAGGTGATCAATTGTGGCTGCCTTTTGCTGCCAACCCATGTGGTCTTCTTTTGGTTGTTGAACAAAAACGAGTCTTCTGAACCAGACTTGGTGTAGGAAGGCCAGAGGTTTCAAAACTTATCCAATGGGGCTAAAATTTGGATATGTTATAGTAGACACCCATTGGAACAACTTCTATGAAGAAAGTATTTCCATCGGACCAGTAGAAGTGTGCGTTTTGGCCCTTGCAAGTTGGCAGCCGAACAGAGACTGGAATTGACTTCATTTCATCTTTTCTTTCCTTTTTGATTCACATGCATGCACATGCTTTCTCTATAATAACTCCAGTATGTACCAACTTGCTCCTTTAGAATTTCATTGCTGGAATGCCTCCCCACTTCACTCATTATGTTGGATCCAAAGTCAGTTGCAGCATGGGTGAGGCACATGGCTTAAAGGAGGAGACATGACTAAATGCTGGCAGCAGCAAATCTTGCTGAGCAAGGTTGGGTGTTGGACGGGCTGAGCACTCCACAAATGTCCAATTGGGCTGAATTTTGGATATGTTATACTAGACACCCAATTGAACAACTTCTATGAAGAATGTCTCCTCATCCGAGCCCTAGAGAATGCTGATCCAAGGCCAAGAAGTTGACCTACGAAACTGGGCTGGAAATGGGCTGTAGCCAAAATTAGTTTGTCTTTAAGCTCATATTCCTCATATGCCAATCAGCCCTTAACATGCATGGATTGCAACAAATGTTATCTCTTGCTATCTTAACCTACAAAACACACAAACAGAAGTAAGTGACTCAAAATAAAGAGAAACTAAGCAAAATCACTAAATAAAGAAGGCATGCAAGTGTATGAAATTATGGACTTATCAAAACAGAAAATGGATTAAAAGCACAAGTTTAACTCAATAACATAACCAAATCATAAGCTAGAAGGGTACAAAATGATATACAATTATGAACCGATCATTAATATCTACTAAGAACTTACACTAAGTCTAACAAATATTAAATCATAATTTTTATTAAGAAAGTGAATTAATTCAAAATTAAATGTTAAACATTAATGTTTGTTAGAGGAATTGTAAAATCAAGAAGTGTGGAGGAGAGAGAAAGCTTATCTCTATATTTCAAAGCTGGCCACAGGGGAAGCCGTTTGCAATTGCAGTTCAGTCGCCATTGCTGTGACGAAGAGGCTAGATGTCACTAGAGATCGACAAATCCGAGTCTCCTGGTTTGATCTGTGGTCGCAGCGTCGCGAGGAGACGAGCAAAATGGCCTCTTCGAGCTGGGTAATACCAGAGGAACAACAGTCAGTGCGTCAACGACTTTTCTGGCTGCGAATGGTGTCGTCCTAGCTGGGTTCTGCAAATCGGAGTAGAATGATTCTAATGGCACCAATGGTGTCGTGAAACGGCATCTGGAAGGTCTCCGTTTGAAGCTAAATCAAGACCTCCATCTTTTCAGGCGTTGCTCCTGGCGATTTCTGATGTCAAACAAGTGAGTTTTCCCCAGCGTTTACTATTTGGAAGTCGATGAACGCGACTGTGCAGTCGGTGTGGCCAAGCAACAAGCAGAAGTCGCCAATTCGTGAATGGCAGCGGCTGTGGAGAATTTCACCACTGCCTGGGGCTAATTTCCTGTAGCTATGGGCGGCATGAGACGTCGGGCTTGGAGGTCGAAGACCGTGGTAGGACAAAGCCCATCGCGTTTGCTAGAAGCGGTGCATTGGTTGGTAGATTGCAGAGCCATGGGTACTAGAGAAATTCCTTTTGGTTTCCTAGAGAAATTCTTGCCAACACGCGGTAGTTGTTTGTGCCGTGTTCTTCATGGTTGGGCCTCCACCATGGTGATTTGAGGGTTTTGGATGAAACTGATGATGGAAAGGAAACGGATTTCTCTTGATTTGGATTTGAGAGCATCGCATTGAGTATATCTCGAAGCTCTCAAGGAAAGCACCAAATGTTTGTGCAAATATTCTCATGGGAGAATATCTGCTTGAAGATCCTTCACCCTTTGAACTTCTTTCTCTCTCTTCCTTGATCCGTGTAAAATCAAACTGGAGTAAAAGACCACACTCGAGGGGTGTTGGCCAAAGGCCCTCCGATGCCCAAGTTAGTTCGATTGAATCTAGGAGAAACAATGGCTAAAAAAGAATATGGAGTTTTCTTTAGGGTGAGAACTGGGTGGCCGGAGTTGTGTGGAGAGACAAAAATGGAGAGGTTGGCGGCTAGGGATGCCGTAGGCAATGAGAGAGGGAGAGAGGAGCTTTGGGTATTTTTCTAGGGTTTTGGAACTGAGTTTTGAATTACCTTGTGTGTTGAGTGAAGCCGTGTATTTATAGGGCTCTACGCATCCAGGGTTTTTCAAAGAATAATTCCTATTTGGAAGGAATTTATTCTTTCTCCAAATTGTAGAGATTGAGTCCATTAGGAATTTGATTGGGATCAAGTCTCTTAATTTGATGATGACATCTCCAAATTAGGATAATATCTTAATCGGTGATATTATCTTTTTAAATAAAGATAATATCCCATATGTAAGATAACATCTCTATTTTTAGTATCAATTAATTTGCCAAATAAATGGGCTCAATTAATTGACCTAAGTGATATTCTTCTTGTTTACATGACGTCTTGTGATTGGAAGCCGAATTATTTGCTCCACATATGTGGGGCCTCTCACAAAATATAAACAATAAAAATTCAAATTCTCACAAGACATGCAAAAACATAAAAAATTATATTTTATCATTACAATCATAATTGTCCTCGATGAGTTTTCATATTTTGAAATCGTTAAATAAAATTAAAATTCACCAACAAGTTCCAAAAGGAAGAACTTACTCTACCACACACTTGGTTAAAAACAAAACTTGTTCCAACTATCTTAGGAGGTCATTTGATTGATGTGCACAAAAAACACAATGCATGAGTCTATATAAGAGCACCTCCACCCCAAACGGCAAGAGTAAGACAAAGGCAAGGTAAGGTTTGTCACTATTCATGTGAATAGTGGCAGCCCTGCCTTTTTTGGTTTCACCCCAAAGGGCAATGGCAAGGGCAAGGATAATTACTATTCACTTTAATTTATTTTCTATTTTTTATGCTTAAACTATTAATTTGATAAGCTTTTTGGATAAGATTTTTGGTTGCCACGTGTCACTATTTATTATAAAATTCTCACCTAAAATTTCAGATAACATTTTCGAATTAAATTTTCCTTTGTGGGGGAATATTTTCCTTCGGAGGACGTAATAGTGCAATTATTTCCGACACGGAACGCACCACTAGAATCGACTACAAACATTGTTCACTTGAGGAGCCATGTGTAATGGTTTTCCTCTTTTTTGTTTTGCCTTGAATAATCTATTAAAAAAGTGAAATTGGAAATGCAAGAAATATATTTTTAAAAGGGAGCTGATTTTCCCACTCCTCTTTTATCCACTTATACTCCCTTTGTTAGAAATTTTATGTTCCCACTACTCTTTTGTCCACTTACACTCCTTTTTTTGATATAGGAAAAAATATTAAAAAATAAAAGGGAGTGTAAGTGGACAAAAGGGGAGTGAGAAAATCACCACCCTTAAAAAAATGACATTAAATTGAATAAAACGGCAATTAATTTTTTTTTCCTTGTCGCCAAGATTTTGACCACTTCGAACATTTGTCCACGACCCTCCGGCTTCGTTGGAAGAGGCCATTTGTATTTTTGCACAAATGGAATTTTGTAGTAGAAAATTTGGTGTGGAAAATGAAAAATATTGGAAGGAGATGAATCTGTATGAAGGTAGGTATTTATAGAAAAAAATTCCATAATTTTTTGATATTTTTTACAAATTTTTTCAATGTTTTTTGCCAAAAATTGGAGAGTCGTTGGATTGGATAAGATTTTTGGATCAAAGGCTCCAGGAGAAGCCACGTCGCTTGAGTTAATGAGGATATGGGATCTCTAAGGGTTATTATTTGTCATTATTTAATATTATTATGATTATTATTAAAGTCGATGGATTGGGTGATATCAGGTTGTTTACGAAAGAAGTTTTGAATGTGGAATATAGTATTTTATGGAAATTAAGTGTAAACAAGTTTTGATTACTATTTGAATTATTTTTGGGTCTTTATAGAATGTATGCTTGAGAGTTTATTTTCTATACTATGAATAAATATTTGGGAAAATTGAATTAAGGAAAGGAATATTATTTTTAAAATATTTATATGAGGGTTATAAACCTCACCATCATATGCACCTTCCCTAGTCACTGATAAAAGGAAAGAAGCTCATAAAGTGTTCAAGGGTTGCCTTGTCGAATTTGATGTTGTAATGAATCTAAATTAGATCGTTGGCATTATTTTAAACAATTGAATATTATATGAATCGTGAGTGTTGATGAAAGAACTACGTGTGGCTTGATCCCTCACTAAGGGGTACGTAGGTAGCTTGGGGTTCCACCTAGGTGCAGCCGCGAATTAAACTATTACTTTAGTTGGGCATTTCCATTTGTTTAATTTTCATTGAACTTCATTTCGGTTGTAAACTGCAGTCTTCCTTTAGAAATGCTTTGTTATCGCCCATACTTGAGTTGGATGTAAGGCCGGAGGCCTATTATGTGAATTACATGTTATTATGTTGTGCATGTTGTCGGTTGAGATTATAAATGTGTTTTTGACAGGTTAAAAATTTGGGAAATGACCATTTTTCAGGGGGGGACTTTGCCGAAATTTCAGCAAAAAGTCTCGTTTCTCTTCCATAATTTGGAAGAGAGACTATGACGTTAGTAAGTGGGCTCGACATCAGTTTGATTTTGGAAATACCACCGGATTTGTCTCGGGTTCCGAGGAATTCGGGGCGGGTCCTGTCATTTTGGTTAGATTTTACTTATTATATTAATTGGTTGAAGTATTTATTAACCTTTGTGTCTTTAGCTTTTCTTAATATAATTGTTATTATATATTTTAATAAATTTTTGCTTAATTAAAATAATGGGTTAAACACAGGAGGGTATAGGGAGGGAGCGTTTGGCCAACAACAAGGCAACTTCCCAAGTACGTTGCAACGCAAGGGTAAGACGACTATTGGGGTGACCCCTTAGAAAAAGCAAAGTAAAACAACATCAATTCTATTGTAACCACTAAGCAAGGGCACGGTTCCCGACCAAAACACAAAAGCCATGCGAATCACTCATTGTTCCGGGTGAGACGATACATACATAGGAACCATAGCGCATCTGATCCCGTGCTATATGTCAAAGTCATTGATCATTTTATCTTACAAGGTAGATATTGGTAATTGTTGTCAGCTCATTTGATTAATTTTTGTTTTTATGTAATATTTTGTAAGCATTATTTTATTTTTTATGTTCAATTAATCCAACTACGTGCTAAGAAAATACTTGGCAATTTTATTGATTGTTGGTACTATGTTTAGTTTTTCTCAACTTGTTTTTGTGCATTCCACTTAAGCAATTAGATTTCACATATTCAATTACCTACTTATGGTCTGCCAATTGGATATTTGTAAATCCAATTGCATTTCAAGTTTGCTGAGTATGCATAATTTTGTTTTTATGTTCCATTAATCCAGATGCGTGCTAAGCAAATCCTTAACAATTTGATTGAGTGTTGGGCGTATGTTTAGTTTTTCTCAACTTGTTTTTTGTGCATTCCACTTATGCAATTAGATTACACATATTCAGTTACCTGCTTTTTGTTTGCCAATTGGATATTTGTAAATCCAATTGCATTTCAAGTTTTACTGAGTATGCATAATTTTGTTTTTATGTTCCATTAATCAAGGTGCATGCTAAGTAAGTAAAGCCTTGACAATTTGATTAAGTGTAGGGAGTATGTTTAGTTTTTCTGAACTTGTTTTTGTGCATTCCACTTATTCAATTAGATTTGACATATTCAATTACTACCTTTCTATCTGCCAATTGGATTTTTGTAAATCCAATTACATTTCAAGTTTTCAGAATATGTTGCATAGAAAGTGTTCTTGTGACTAATTCAATTTTTGACACTTGCAGAATTCGGGTAGCCACACTAAGGGATGCGGAAATGACAAATTATGTGGTTTATGGTTTCAAAATCATTTGCCTGATCCAGTGAAGGATAAAGTCAAAGCAGCAAGGTTTTCATTAGTTCGCAAATTTATTTGCAAGAAAGGGAAGGAGAGGCAAACACCTCATTACGGCATTGGCGGAGTGTTGGTGGGATAATACCTATACATTCCATCTGGATGAGGTCGGGGAGCTTACAATTACCCCAATGGACTTCAGTGTGATCACGGGTTTACCCATTTGTGGGAAGCTTTTAAAATACGACATGAAAGCCCACAAAAACATTAAGGAGGTAGTGAGGCTATTCAGGAACCCCATTGCAAGCATAATTAATACCAAGATAGAATATAAGGACATTATGGATAAGGAATGGAAGCTGCAAACCACTATACAAGAAGACTAGTTAACTCGTGTCTTCATTCTTGCATTGATTGGCAACACTACATGCAATGATACGAGCGACTCTATTTATCTATACTATATGCCCAGCCTTGCTAAAGTCGATGAGATTAAAGAGTACAATTGGGGCAGGCCTGGGTTGTCATGCTTGTATATGTTGATGGATGCTATTTCCAGAAGATAGTGTCAAGCTCACGAGGGTATTGGCGGGCTTGGGAGGTGAATAATTTCATGTTGACAAACTATATGATTATTATAATTCCTTGCGATTGGGTATTTTGGTTGTCATAACTAATAGTGGTATGTTTTTTGTTTATAGGTATGGGCGTGCGAGTACTTGAAGCCACTTACTTTAAGTCGACCATTTACCTATGAAAACAGTCAATGGCCGCACGCGTTACGGTGGTTGGGTGACCCAGATGTGCGAGAAACATCCCACAACTTGGAGCAGTTTAGGATAACTATGAGATATATCACTACTAATCAAGTCAATTGGCGTCCATGGGGAACTGATGATACAACCCTACAACATTATGTGCAAAGCAGCATTCCAGCTACAAAATAAAGAATTCTACTCAAAGGACCAGCCGGGCATGCCTAGTATTTAGGGGAAAGAGTATCCATGTAAAGCCTAGGTACACCAGATCAGCGGATCCCAAAAATTCCCCGTCGAACCATACTCAAAGACATGAAAGTGTATTCCATGGACAATGAAACCAAAGCATCACCTGAGGGATTTAAGGCAGAGGACTGGTTTGCTAAATCCACTGATTATCGAGTGTTTCGAAATGAGTATGTGAGGTATAAGCATCCATCGACAGATACAAGCAAGACAACATAGCCCTGCCCCAATTGTTTAATCTCATCAACTTTAGCCAGGCTGGGCATGTCGTATAGATAAACAGAGTCGCTCTTATCATTGCATATAGTGCTGTCGATCAATGAGAGAATAATGACACGAGTTAACTAGTCTTCTTGTACAGCGGTTTACGGCTTCCATTCCTTATACTTATCCACAATGTCCTTGTATTTTATCTTGGTATAGCCTCACTATCTCTTTAGTGTTTTTGTGGGCCTCCATGTCATATTTTAAAGGCTTCCCACAAACAGGAAAATCTGTGATCACACTAAAGTCCATCGGGGTAATTGTAAGCTCCCCGACCTCATCCAGATGGAATGTATAGGCACTGTCCCACCAACACTCCGCCAATGCCGTAATGAGGTGTTTGCCTCTCCTTCCTTTTCTTGCAAGTAAATTTGGGAACTAATGAAAACCCCGCTGCTTTGACATTATTCTTCACTGGACCGAGCAAATGATTCTGAAACCATAAACCACAAAGTTTGTCATTTCCGCATCCCTTAATGTGGCTACTCGAATTCTGAAAATGTCAACAATTAACTAGAAAAGTTGATATAGCTCCAAATTCGCTTTGAGTAGTTGAGTTTAATCCTCAAATTTGGTGACTTTGATCCAAGTCCTTTACTTTTTTGCCACATAGGATTACATTCCTGTTTTAATATTATCAGATGTAATCTTTTTAGTTTTTAATTTATAAAATCATTTTTTGTTCCAATGATGCCCCTTATGACTTGAATCGAGTAATAGTTATTTATGTGATAATAATTAGCCATTTATAATGTTTGACATTAAATAGAAAAGGCAAATATAGCAGACATATCCCAAAAATCACGTTTTTACCTACAATCATGCTTCTTCCATCCCAATCTACTGATTTCTTGCTTCTCTCAGCTACCTATTCGACAGGTATCTCATCCTACCTTTACCTTGACTAATATGTCGTATTGGTACATATGAATTATCTGTTGTATAGTTATAATATGAGCTACCTAATCAACATGTATCTCATTCTACATAGGTACAATATAACTCATCCATGGTATAGTTATATGAATCAGCTACCTATTTGGCAGGTATAATGAGATACACCTATGCTATCAGTATAATATTACTCATCCTGGCCCCAGGTATGTATTTTATATAGGTATTTCTGTGGGTAGAAAACACTTGTTATAGGTATAATGTCATTTTATTGGGGTGAATGGAACCCAAAATCTATTAAGATCTCTCGGGTGTCTCAGAGGTGAAACCATCATAGGTGTAACAAGTGGAGCCACTAGACACTTCGCCATATGAGAAGCCCGAGTTAGTGGTTCTATAAGAAAGGGACAACGTCTTAGTCCCATTTCTGGCACTTAATGAGGAAGGCAATGTTCTATTTCCAACAGTTGTATCATCTTGTGGTCTAAAACTAGAAAGAAGGACACTCATGTCACTTGTATAACCCCCTTCCGCTTATCTCTGATCAACAATGCGATTTGGAAATATCGGTTGTATCGGAAATATCAGTAGGCCAAAAACACGGAAATATCGATGGAAATATCGGGATATTATCGATATCGATAAAAATTGAATAAAAACCACGGAAATTGTAAGAAAAACTTGGAAATTTTTATTGAAACTTTGTAAAAAGTTTATTTAGTCAATCATCTATTATTTTAACACAAAAGATTGGAAGGAAATGCATTGCATAGTAGGTTTGAGTGATTTAAGTTGATTATATTGCGAGCTGACAAACTCTGTGACTTAGAAAATCTAGAGTAATTAATGAAAGAAAATTAAAGACCCTGTAGTAATTTATTTATCATTTTTATTATAATATTTTACACTTTATAAATTGCATGGTAAGATATATGAGTAACTTTATTTCACGTTATTCACTGGACATCATGACATGGTACACGTTCTTATATTTATTATTTATCAAAAATTGAAAAATAATTAAAGATGTAAACCAACTTGATTTGTCATGAAAATTAAGCACTTTACTATGCTTAAAAAATAATAGTGAAGATTGAAAATTAACTAAGAACATAAATAAAGTTATCCAAAGAAGAATTAAAAATTGAATCCACTATTCTTCAAACCTCCATTAACCAAAAATTAAAACATTAAAAATTCACTAATGAAAAAAGCTTTTGACGGTACCACTCTCTCTCTCAAACACCTAAATTTTCTCTCATATTTGCCTCTTATCCAAATAACCCTCCAGAATCTCCCCTTTCTCTCTTCCCAATTTCCTTTCTCAATGGCTAGTTCCATCTCTCAAACCCTTACCCTAACCCGCCACCTCTCATCCACACCATCGCCGTCTTCCTCCTCTCGCCTCATAACCCTCCGAGCCCAATTCAACCTTCCTTTCCACCATGACCCAACAACAGACTCATCCATCAACTCTCCTTCTGATCCCCTTTTGCGAAAGCTCGAGGACGCCATCCACCGGATCATGGTCCGCCGATCCGCACCCGATTGGCTCAGCTGGTCGATAAGCTGGCTAAACCTTTGACTGAGGAGGAGGTGGCCTTCTTCTGCTTACTTCATAGAAGGTTTGATTGAGTTTTTGGTTCCTGTTCATTGGGTTTTGTTCAAAATTAGGTTTCTGAATTGTGGGTTCCCCTGGATAGTTAGTTGGATCATCTGATTCTTTTTTGCAATTTGATCATCTTGAAAGTTCATATCGCGATATATTGACCATTTGCAGTTGTTATTTGAATGAAAATATCGCTACCGAAATTATCGCGATATTATCGAGGAAATTATCGATAAATTGATGAAAATAAATGGAATCATGCGAAAATATTGCTGCCCCCAAAAAACGATAATTTCACCGATATTTCGGCGAAATTATCGATATTTTGTTCATTGGTCTTAACAACTACGGGGTCTCTTACAACGTTATTATGGCTTCCTAGATTAAGACTAGTTTGTTCATGTTGCTCCTTCAATCTCTCAACCAAAGTACTTAATCTCCCAAATTCAGCCTTTAGCCTTTTGTAATAGACTTCTCTGTCTGTGACCCATAAAAACAAAGCTTGTTAAAATCGACGCTTAATGACCCAAACCTAGCCATTTGAACAATTTGATTAAGAACATCATCTGACTTGATTACAAATTCACTCCCATGTCATGCATCCTTTGTCCATTTCTTCATTATTAAGGCTGGAAGTATTTGGTCCATATGATCACTAATTAGTGCATAATCACATATCATTTTGTACTATCCTAGCTTATCTTTTGCTATTGGTTTTGGATGAAACTTGTGCTTTTAACCCTCTTTTATCTTGGTTTCAATGTATTAAGCTTTAGGACTCATATAATGTAATTTGGAGTCAAGATAGCTCAAAACTGTGTCTGCACATCAGTCAAGTTCACGAATCAAATTGTACGTGCTTAGAAAGAACCAAATAATGAGCCATACACCATTGAAAATATGTGGAAGTCTAGTGTCTGGACTATTTTACGGTTCATGATTCCGAGTCTTTTAGAGGAAGTTATGGAAGTTTTGGCAGCATATGGCCAAGGGGGGGAGCTCTCAAACATCTCTCTAGAGCTCCTCTCCCTTCTCTCCCTCAAATTCTCTTAGTTTTACTTTTAAGTTCTCAATTGTTGTAATTAAACTCTTTTGCTAGATTTTCCTTTAAGTTTTTCTTAGTTTTACTTTATTTTTTTATTGTCATGTAATTTCTTATTTTAGGTTTTCAAGTTTGATTAATTTCCAAGTTTCAATGACTGTTCTTGTTCTTATTCATTATGCTTATAAGTTAATATACTTATTTGAATGATTGATCACCATTAAAACTTATATGTTAGTTATCTTGGTTGGAATTAAGAGTAGACACCATATGCCTTAATTCGAATTGAACTATGTATAGGACAAGTATGTATGGACATTCGACAATAGGGATTAGATACATGCTTTGTTGTTTAAAACATTCTTCTATGCTTAATGAATTTCTAATGCTTAATTTAGGTTCGACAACAAGGATCTGATTAGGGAATTAGGAATACAAGGTTTAGACCAGACACCATGGCTAAATTATACATTAGTGAGAATCAATCTTTTGACTTGAATTGAACTTGTTAACGTGATTGCTTGAGACTTAGAATTGGATTGTTCCCTAGTGTCCTAAAACAGTTTTTAAATCCAAAACCAGTTTTAGTGTCTTTCTTCTTTGTTTGTTTAACTTTCTGTTTCAATCATCTTTGAACCTTATGTTCCATTTCTGTTTTGTGTAGGAAATTGAATTGAATCAATCTATCATCAATTCTCATGGGATCGACCTCGCACTTATATATGCGATACTACAGAACAGCTCGTGCACTTGCGAGTACCACAAGTTGAGGATGCAACTGAATCAATTTTCACGCAATTGAATAGACACAACAATCACATTTCACAACTCCAAACATATGACAACACGGAATTCCAACGGATTCAAATAATTTGCATGAGCACTGAAGATGTTGATATTTCTAGCAGTACACCATAGTTTAGTTCTCATCGGGTCTTCCAAATTTGGAAAAATTTTAACCACGAGGATCGTCATTGTTTCTTACGGGTTGCACGAGAATTAATTTTGCCCCCTTATTTATCTCATTTCTTATCAACTTCTAAATGTCATGAGTGAAAATAGAAGGTGCATGTTCCTCTAGAGATTGGAGGTGCGTAAGAATGAGTGGGTGTGAATTCTTTGAATCAAAGTCATCCTTTACAATCTCATTTCTTAACTTCATGCCTCTAACAATTCCATCCTTCAAGTTCTTATGCTTACCCTCAACACGTTGTGTGGTGGTATTTCTACCAAAAAAATACCCCTAGCAATACGCTTCAGACTGTCAACTTTGACAAGTCTGCTGTATTTTGTTCTCCTAATCTCAACAGGTCGATAACTCAAGAGATCAGTTTCATTTGTGGCTCCCCTTTAACAGACAACCTAGGCAAATACTTGGGGATGCCCATCTTGTACTCTAGGGTAACTCGATCCACTTATAGCAGTTTGCTTAATAAGGTTCATTGCAGGCTTGCCAATTGGAAAAATAAGTTGCTTTCTTCAGTTGGGAGGGCCACTCTAATCCAGGCTGTCACATATGTTATTCCCATATATTCTATGCGAACCACAAAATTACCTATTAGCATTTGTGAAGTTTTGGATAGGTTAAACAGAAATTTCTTCTGGGGGAGGAAGTGATAGAAAGAAGAAAGTCAACCTTTGTCAATGGAATCTGTTGTGTAGACCTAAAAACAAAGGTGGTTTGGGTTTCAAGAAAGCTAGGGACATGAATAAGGCTTTGTTAGCTAAAATCGATTGGAGGTTGCACAACAAAGATAATGGCTTATGGGCTCAAATTTTTGAGAAGAAATACCTCAAGGGTTACTCTATTATTGATCCTAATCTAAAAACCAGACATTTGTGCTCCTCAACTTGGAACAATATTCTTTTTGGAGCTGAATTGCTTGCAAAGGGAATGACCTAGAGGGTTGGAAAGGGTGATTTGGCCAAATTTTGGACAGATAAATGGCTATTTGATACACCTCTAATGCAACATAATGGGTTGTTGAATATACAGGAATTGAATTGCAGTGTTGACAGCTTTTTTAGGAATGGTTGGTGGAATGTGGACTAGTTGAGGAATGCTCTTATTGAAGATTTGGTTCAAAAGATCACTGTTGTCCCTATTGGGTTTGGGAACTCTGTACATGATGCTCAAATATAGGGTTTGTCTTCAAATGGCTTATTCTCTATTAAATCGGCATACTCTATTTTTTTTAGAGACTTGGGAGATGTTGATCCTTTTTGGAAGGACTTATGGAGAATGAAAATCCCTCCTAAAATACATATCTTCATTTGGCTGGCTTATCAAGGTAAAATCTTGTCCAATGAGCAAAGAACCAAGAGGAATCTAACTTCTGATCCTTCTTGTCTTCTTTGTGGTTGACAAACTAAATATTTTATTCATATTCTTAGGGACTGTCCCAGGGCTATGATGGTATGGAATTCTGTTTTAAATTTACACTCTTCTCCTCATTTCTTCCTCTCTGAGCTAAAACCTTAGTTCTTAGGCAATATGCTCTCTAAGGTTAAATGCCCTGATGGTATTGGGCGGAATGTTATTTGTGCCATTACATGTTGGTATATCTGGAAATGGCGTAACAAGCATATTTTTAATGTTGAAGTGGATATGCCTTTTAATCCTAGGAAAACCATTTTTACTGTGATTGTTGAGTGGGTTAAAGCCGCTAATGGCTTTGGCGAGAAACCTAATAGAATACATGTCTTTTTGGCTTGGTCGCCTCCTACAATTGACCAACTTAAGCTGAATGTGGATGGTTCTAGAAGGGCTGCCACTAATATTATTGGAGTAGGAGGTGTTATTCGGGACTCCTCAGGTGATTGGATTGCCGATTTTGCTGTGAATTTGGGCCAAGGTCATATCCTGGACGCTGAGGTTTGGGGTCTATATTTTGGTCTAAAACTTGCTGTTGAGAAAGGTATCACTAACCTTGCTATTGAAATGGATGCTGCTATTGTTGTCTCACTTGTTCAACAGATCAATTCATTACAATGCCATCCTCTTGGTGCTTTGGTGCATAGTTGTTGTGATTTCATGAGTCAAATTGGAAATTGTCACCTTGTCGACATTTATGGGGAAAAGAATTGTGTTGCGGATTGTTTGGCAAATTGGAGTTATAATCTGGACTTGGGAATCTGCTTCTTTGATGAGGCTCTTATCTGGGTTAGCTCTCTGTTAGTGGATGACTTGCTTGGTCTTGCAAGGCATCGACTCATGCGCGGTGTTTTGTTATTGTTTTATGGGGGTTTCCCCCTTATTTCACCAAAAATAAATAAATTTTAACTAAAAAATAGAGAGCATGATTGTAGATGCTCTTAAATGCAGGCAAAGCCACTGCCTCCACTGTTGTCGATGTGAAGAGAGAGGAGAGAGAGAGATGAGAGTGAGAGAGCTGGTGAGAAGAGGAAGATGATGCCAACGACGATGGAGGAGGGGATGGGGACCAGGGCCGGCCCGGAGGGGTGGGCGCGAAGGGCGACGGCCATGGGCCTCCGATTTTTGGGGCCTCAAATTTTTATATATTAAGTAGTAATAAAGTAGTAATAAAGTGTTATATTAATTAAAAAAAAACATAAAGAAAACAAATTGAGCCGTTGAATAAACAATCATCATCACGCATGCCTTCTTTATCTTTTGTTGTGCATTATTTTTATCTTTTGTACATCCTCATCTCATCTCATCTGTCTCCCACCCTCATCTGTCTCCCGCATGCCTTCTTTTAACTTTTGTTCTTTTTTCTGCCCAGTGCCTAGCAGCTTCTTTTAAAACATCTCAAATAATTCTCTCCCAAACACCTCTCAACTCTCAAATCCGTCAGCCCTGTTCACAGATCCAAAGCATCAACTTCCTAAGCTCAAATCGAAATTCTCCCTCTATCAAACTTGTTCCTCTTCATCTCTACTATAACATGTCTAAAAATTAGCCCAATCAAAGAAATTTAGACACCTGAAATGCAGTTTTAGTGTAAGTATGTCGTTTGATTTTTTTTTTTATACATATTTGAATTCTTTATACATGTCTTTATACATATTTTTTATATTATTGCAGATGTGAAATATAGATCAATTGAAGTGAAAGCTCTGCAAGATTGAAGCGGTTTAATACAACTTAAGCATAAATCAGGTTGTATTGGTTTTTTTTATTGCTTAAATTTAGTTTTTTTCCTTTGGTGGTTGTGTTTGGTTGCTTCCTGGTTGTGTTTGGTGTGGTGTGTTTATTTTGTTCATTTGTTGTCTGTCACTTTTTAGATTTAAGAGTTGCAGTAACAAAAATGGTTAGGAAACATGAATCTGGAAGTGAAAAAAGAAATAAAATGAGAAAAATAGAAAAAATGATTCAAACTCAAAAAGGAGCTCTTGATAAGTTTTTTAAAACTAGTTCTTCAATTGAAGATCCATCTGATGAATTAGTTAATGAATCACAACAACCAATTAGTCAGGAGGAAGAAATGAGAGAGAATGATACAAATGAAATGAATGTGGTTGGTGATCAATTTGAGAATGAAAATGAAACAAAACAAATAATTCATGCTTTGAATATCTATGATCCAAGAATTTGGGATGACATTGATAACAAAATAAAGGATATTTTAATAGAAAAGGGTCCTGTAAGAGAAAGTAATCTCCAGTTTCCTGTTGATGGCCTCTCTAGGCATTTTTCATATTCTTATTATACAAGAAAGTTATCAAATGGGGAGGGTCAAGATAGAAAATGGCTAGTGTACTCAAAAGATGTGGACAAAGTATATTGTTTTTGTTGTAAGTTATTTAAATCTGTGAAAGTTAGAAGTTTGTTGGCAAATGAAGGGCTTAATGACTGGAAACGTTTAAGTGAGAGGCTTAAACAACATGAAACTAGTACTGAGCATATCAATAACATGAGAACTTGGATTGACATGCAAATTAGATTGAAAAAGAATGAAACAATTGATAAAGAGCTACAAGTGCAAATTAAAAAAGAGAAGGAACATTGGAAATTGGTTTTAGCAAGAATAATTTCTGTTGTGAGATGTCTTGCTAAAAGAAATTTAGCTTTTCGTGGAGAGAATGAGAAAATTTACCAAGATAACAATGGTAACTTTTTGGGGCTACTTGAATTAATTGCAGAATTTGATTTGGTATTGCAAGAGCATTTTAGACGTATTCAAAATAATGAGATTCATTATCACTATCTTAGTCATAAAATTCAAAATGAGTTTATTGGTATGTTAGGCTCCAAGGTTAGAAGTGCTATCATTGAAAAAATCAAAGAGGCAAAATATTTTTCTGTAATACTTGATTGTACTCCAGATGTAAGTAACCATGAGCAAATGACTTTAATAATTCGATGTGTAGATGTGTCAAATGCTCCCATAAAGGTAGAAGAGTATTTTTTAGAATTCTTGAAAGTGGATGATACATCTGGATGTGGGCTTTTTAATGAGTTACAAGCTGTATTAAAGTGTCTTAAACTTGATATTAATAATGTAAGGGGCCAAGGTTATGATAATGGAGCTAACATGAAGGGGAAAAATAATGGTGTGCAAACAAGGTTTCTAAAAATAAATCCTAGGGCATTTTATATGCCATGTGCTTGTCATTCTCTTAATTTAACAGTTTGTGATATGGCAAACTCTTGTGTTAAAGCTGTGTCATTTTTTGGTGTTGTGCAACGTTTGTATACTCTATTTGCTAGTTCTACAAAGAGGTGGAAAATTTTTCAAGATCATGTCCATGGATTAACTCTTAAACCATTGTCAACAACAAGATGGGAAAGTCATATTAATAGTGTTAAAGCCATAATAACCCAAACTGATGATATAAGAGAAGCTCTATTTGAATTGTCTAGGGTTAGTGAAGATGCAAAAACAAAGAGTGAAGCTGAATCTTTAGCTACACATGAACTTGAAAATTTTGAATTTTTGTTGGGCATGAGTATATGGCATAACATTTTGAAAAAAATTGACTTGGTTAGCCAAAAATTGCAATATGGAGATATGCAAATTGATGTTGCAATAAAACATTTGAAGGGGCTGGTCTCTTATTTTGTAGACTATAGGGAAAATGGGTTCACATTGGCCCTACTTTCTGCTAAAGAGATTGCATCAAAGATGGAAATTGACCCTGTATTTCCTGAAAAACGTCAAAGTCGAAGAAAAAAACAATTTGATGAAAATGACCATAAAGAGACATTTCAATCTGCTGAAGAATCTTTCAGGGTTAATTATTTTCTTGTTGTAGTTGATGCTGCAATTTCTTCTTTGAGGAGTAGATTTGAACAATTAGAAATATTTGAAGGCATTTTTGGTTTTTTGTTTGATCCTAAGAATTTATTTCAAATGAATTATATTAGATTGCGTGAATGTTGTAAAAATCTTGAAGCTGCTTTAACACATAATAATGAATATGATATTAATGCTGATGATTTGTTTTCTGAATTGGAAGTGTTACAAATGTATTTACCAAAAGAGACAAAGACAGCCATTGAAGTTCTTGAGTTTGTAAAAGTTGTGGATTGTTTTCCAAATGTCTCCATTGCTTATAGAATTATACTGACTCTGCCAGTAACTGTGGCATCTGCAGAAAGAAGTTTTTCAAAATTAAAATTAATAAAATCTTATTTGCGATCAACTATGTCACAAGAAAGGTTAAATGGATTGGCAATCTTATGTATTGAAAAGAATATGTTGGAAAATATTGATTTTGAAGAGGTTATTGATGATTTTGCTTCTCAAAATGCTAGAAGATCAAGTATTTTTCAATGATTGTTTGTATTTTTAATGTTACTGCTTTTGATTTTTGATTTGTAGATGATGAAGTGGAAGTCAAAGGAGCTTTTTGTGTACAATTGAGCCGCTTGAGAATTAAGCCCTATGGAAGAGCCACTTAAAGAACTTTTGTTTTATTTTGCTGAAATTTTAGAAGCTCTATGACCCTAAATATGATTTTTGTTGTTTATGGATCATTTACTTTTGGTTTTTCTTTTGTTAGTTGAATGAAATTATTCTATTTAAGAAGCTTAGTTGTTTTCTGGGATTTTGCTCCGTATTCATAAAAAGAAAAAGGAAAAGGAATGAGCAAATTAAAAAAAAAAATTATATACTAAGGGCCTCGTTTAATTTTTGACCATGGGCCACCAAAATGTCAGGGCCGGCCCTGATGGGGACGCAAAGGAAGGACGACAGAGAATGGCAGGGTCAATGTCGACGACGATGCCCGTGGCTGTGGTGGGGAAGAGAATGGCTTGACCGTTGGTCTAACCAAATTTTCTTTAAAGTGTTAAGTGGTTGGCATGTGTCGAAAGATAATTGGGTTGGGGATACTTAGGTGGAATGCTTAACTTGACATACCCGTGCCATGCAAGTTTTTCTGCCCTCCATGTCACCTGTCTAATTTCTCCATGTGTCCAATCACTTAACTCCAAATAACACTGTTAACTTGAATTGTTAAAAATAAAAAAAAATAAAAAAAACTAAAAAAATATTAAAGAGACGTTGGTTCCACTTGGGCGGGAACAGATACCAGAGGTAACAGTAGAAATATGCACTAGTTGAAGGACACCTTGTGCAATTCCACTTGAATTCTAAGTAGAAAAAGAGACGTTGGTTCTTAGGACTGCCGGCATCCCTCTCTCTCACTCTCCATATAGTTATTTTGTCCATTCCACGGACGGCAAATTCCAACTATAGAAGTGCATTTAAATTCCAACTCCATTGCACTTCTTTTATCTGTCTCTTTCAGTTTCTGCCAATTTCCTTCATCCCAATCCTAAAAAAATTCAAACCCATTTCCAATTCTCATCTCGAAGCTCCATTTTATATTTCAAATTTCAATCTCTCTGTTTAATCTTCATTACCCATTTCTTTAAATTTCAAATTCTACCTCCCATTGTAGACCCTTTTTGTTTATATCCATTTGTCATGTTTTAGCCTAATCCTTGGTATATATTGGCATCCAAGTAGGCAATGGTGGTGAAGATGATGAGGTGGCCACCATGGCCACAAATTTCCCCCAAGAAATTTGAGGTAGTGATTGTTGTAGGCAGACTTGAGGGATTGGATAAAACTCAATTTGAGGGTGAGAGTTGAGGTTAAATGGAAGGGCCAGAAGGGTAAGGCTTTGGGGTTTTTGAGACGATCTGTGAAGAGGAATTTCACCAAAGAAGGTGGAATTAGAGAAGATGGGGTGGTGGAATTGCAAGAGGAGTTTAGGAGTTTGTGCAGTTTTTCTGGTTATAAAGAGGGTATGTTTTACCCTTGGTAGCTTTCATTTACAGTCTTCAATGTGAGTCTCTCTGCCCTTCAATTCATCTTCTTGTTTTTTTTCTTCTTTTTTTCTGTTTTTTCGGTAGCAGCAGGAAATTTATTTGTAGCTCGGTTGTCTCTTTTTCCTTTTTGAGATTGATCATATTATGATGTTGTAATTGTTTGTTTATACGATTCTTTTGTTTAAGGTTTGTCATTAATCTTTGCCTCATCCATCATGTGATTTCTTGAGAAACAGAGTCGGTGTTTATGGAACTGCGTCATTGAAACTAGCGCAGTATGCTTTGGTGTCTGAGGAGAAGGAACTTGGGCTCAACATTCCTCTTAATGTTCTTGTTGTGGCCTCAGAGTCTAAGCCATCACTTTCTGTATGTGCTGCCTATGTTTAAATTAAACTTCTATGTTCATCCCCTTCTGTCACGTCTCTTTGCCAGGTTAGGTACGTTTTGCCTTTTCTAAATTTGAATAATTTGTCTTATGTTAAGTTCCTTGATAACCGCAGATATCTCTAAGCATATTGGAAATGAGAGCCACTCAAGAACTTTCTGAGACAGTGCCAGGATCATTGCTTTCTGACGAAGCTATTTCCACAGAAAAGGATGAGTTGTCTCCTCTTATAGCAGGACTAAGAAAGGTGAAAATCCTTAGAGATTATGTTTCATTTGGTAAATCAAAGAAGGCATGTGTCGAGGAAGATAGCAGTGATAGCAGGAGTTCTGCTAGAAGTGAGGATGCTGCGTCCAACTATCCATTTGACACAGATTCACTTGATGATGATGCGCGGGAGGAATCAGAGTGGAGGAAGGAGGACTCCAGTGTCAGGCAGTCAATCAGTTATGAAACGCTAGCCTAAGCAAACTTTGCTGGTGGCTTGTTTTACTCTCGGGTTTCTTAGTAGCTCGGACATTGCCGATTCAATTGTTGTTGCTGAAGATTCACTGCCTGCAGAGTAAATGTCCAGAAAACATGGTGAAGTTACAATGGATTATACTGTTGTACGACAAAAAGGTTTTGTTGTTTGACTGTATACAGGTCTTGCCATGGCGACTGCTTTGATTTGATTGGTTGTGACTTGTGAGATGAAACTCAGGCTTATTATCTTCCTCATAATTAAGCAGCGTGTCCACCACATCTTGCTCATCACCATTGGTGTTGTTACTAGCTTTCTCTTCATCTTATGTTCAGTGACAATATCTTCAAGAATCTTGTCAATTTGTTTCTGAATTTTCAGCAATGCAGGCTTTATCCCACTCATGAAACAAAGGAATGTAAGGGAAGGGTACAAATCAGCGATGTTAAAGCGTCCAACAAGAGGTATTAATTCCCCCAACCAATGTGGTAAACTCATGCTGATATTTGCACTTGTTACCAAATGCTGCCCTGGAAATCACTTGTCATGGTGTAAATCTTGTCACTGAGATTTATGCTACGTCCCTCAGATGAGGCAATGAATTCAACCAAATCCCATACCTCCTCTTCCCTTATCGATCTGAATGACCAAACACGGTTGACACTTAAGAGCTCCATCACAGTTATCTTTCGTAGTTGTCTCCAATATTCATTGTAGGGAGAGAACACCATGCTTGAATGATCATAGGTGATTATTTCAACCGCATACACTTCAGGTCACAGCATGATGTGGTAGTTTGACCATGACAAGTGATCTCATTTATCTTTAACACCTCTTTCGCTGCTTCCGGCGATGAAATAACGACAGCACAAGTTTACCCAGTTGTAGTTTCATGACAGGACCATGTTTATTGCACAAGTTGGTCACAGCATGATGTGGTAGAGCACCAATCAACTGGTGCAACTTCCCTATAATGTGCAGCTTGTTTTGGCCCTGCAGGCAACTTGCCTTGGACTTTGGATTTCTTCCAATGTCAGAACGAATATTAAGAAGAGAAGAGAAGCTAAGAAGAGAGTAAAGGATGGCAATTGGAGCAGCTGGGATATTGATCAAGAATCCATTGACAAATTTGTCTTCAAGTTTTTATTGGAAAGAACTCCAACTCTGTTGTGGATGCTAGCTAGATGTGGTTATTGTTCTATATACAGATATAGAATTAGTAAAATACAAACGGCTTTTCAATTATTAGCCTGAAAAAATTAACTCGCTTACTCAACAATTTGGCTTCTGCAACCGATCATCAATTTGATTTCTTAATTAATACCAAATAGGTTTGTACTTTCCTCTTTGGGGAGCACATAAGTTGATACTTTGGACAAGATAAAGGAACAAAATGATTAATTTTAGAGGGATAAGTGGAGGTCTGTACTAAACGAGAAAGACTTCCAGTGCTATCTCCGACCAATAATGCTATGACACGTGTGATAACACTTCCACGTGGTAAAGCATTATTGGCCGGAGATAGCAAAACAGTGCTATCCCCGTTGCAACTAAGTTTTCTCGTACTAAACCAACAAACTGCTGCCTAAGAGAGTTGCAAGTTAAATTCAAAATAAGATTACATCATTCTTTTAGATAGTGTCTCATTTGTTGAAAGGAATATAAGTAGTGGCAATCAAATGCAAATTGTTCTTTCTTCTAGCCGTTATTCCAAAATTCTCAGCCATGTCGAGGGCTTCTAGTTTAGTCCCATTTGGAAGGTTCCAGTTAAAGTGGTACAATAGTTGAGCAAGTCCAAGCTCAACGTTTGAAGTAGCAAATGAGATGCCTGGACAAATCCTCCTACCAGCACCAAATGGAAGCAATTCAAAATTGTTGCCTTTAAAGTCAATGGAAGAACCTTGAAAGCGCTCTGGTTGAAAGCATTCAGGATCAGCCCAAAGTTTTGGATCTCTCCCTATTGCATAGGCATTGATGAGGATTTTGGCCTTGGCTGGTATTGTATATCCACCAATTTCACATCTTTCCGTTGCCTCTCTCTGGATTAAAGTAACCGGAGGGTGCAACCGAAAAGTTTCCTTCATGACTAATTTCAAGTAATGTAGCTTTTGAACATCTTCCTCTTCGATTTTGTTTTTTCCTTCGCATACTTGTCGCACCTCCAATTGCGCTTTCTCCATTACTCTAGGGTTTTTCAGAAGCTCTGACATTGCCCATTCCATTGTTGTTGCTGAAGTCTCACTTCCTGCTGAAAATATATCCTGAAATCATTGTGAAGTTGCAATGAATTATATTCTTGTACAATAATATTAGGTTTTGTTAGTATATATTAAAAAGTAACTTTAGGGCTTTTGTTTTGTTAGAGTTTTATTTGTATTGTTATGGTTTGGTTTTTTCAAGCTTTATCTAATTTTTATTTTTTTGGTTCTGAGTTTGCACTCTTAGTTGGGATGCCGATGAAAGAGTTTCTTCGATCATGCGTGATCGTTAGTGAAAGAGCCTCAGATTGTCTTAATTTGGATGTTAGATCGCTCTGTTGTTGTAATGGGAAAGAGTACCACATATGTCATAGACTAACAAGAGAGTTTGAAACAGTCACGTAGGATCAATGCTAGAGCAAGATAAAATAAAACAGCAAGCTGACACATAAACCTTCGATGCAAAGACCTCCAATACGAGAACACTACAACACAATCCAACTGTCAAAAGTGTCCTGCTATGAAATCATAATCCTTTGCACAGCCACAAGACAGTGAGAACATCTGATAGAGAACACAATACGCCAAGAAGAAAAAAAACAACCACTAAGCACACCATCTCTAGACACCTTGTTCTTGTTTAATAATTTTTAGGCTCATTAGAGCTTGTGTGAGTGTTTAGTATGTTTTAGGCAACTTAGGAGTATAGAAATACAAGAGATATTGGGGGAGGGATTCGAACACAAAAACTCAAATGCACAAATAATTTATATTATCAAATCGAGGTACAAGCCCCCTACCATAGTAAATTGAGCTTAGACCAATAAAATTCATTTTAAATCACTTACAACCCTTTCCTTTAGTTTTCTATTTAAAAAACCCAATTTTTTCAAATAATACCCGATGACTAGGATCCAACTAAGCAAGTTACCTAATATAACTTAAAATTTGATTTATTGTATTTTTTGAATTCCAAAACTACCCCTATTTATGACTTAATGTGTTATGGGGAGGGTGTAACTAATGACACACGTTGAATTTGGAAAGATCTCTAAATGGTTGTAATGGATGTAGGAATTAATTTAGAAACTTATTTTGAAATTAAATATTAAATTCAACATTAACATATTAGTATTCTATTTTACGACTAGTAATCTATTTTTGAATTAATATTATTTTCCTTTTATGAATTACGACTAGTAATCTATTTAACGTATTAGTAATTTAAATTCAATATTAAATTTAGGAATTAATGTTGTTTTCCTATTATGAATTATACGACTAGTAATCTATTTTATTATAGTTTTATGAATAATAGTGTACATTCTCTAAATAATGTACCTTTTTTTCTCTAAATAAAGCACCTATTACTTGTTTTATGAAAAATAATTTGATCATCTTTTTATTGTTTGTTTTATGAAAACAATTTTTTTTAAATGAACCTATTTTTTCTCTCCAAATAATGTACCTATTTTTTTTTTCTCTAATAATGCACCTTGTAAAACAATTTACCTAGTATAATGAACTTATTTTTTCGCTAAATTTTGTATCTATTTTTTTTCTAAATAATGTACCTATTTTTTTCTCTAATAATGTATACCTAGTAAAAATATTTACCTAGTATAATGAACTTATTTTTTTCTTCTAAATAATGTACCTATTTTTAATTTATAAGTGCATAAATTTCAATTATACAACGCACCTATTTTCTATAAATTATTGTGTACCTATATTTAATTTATGAAAAATGTATGGAAATTTCAATTACAAAGTAACTGACCTTTTTTTAAAAAAAAATTTTGTTGGTAAATAATATACCTATATTTTTATACGTATATATTTATATTTATATTTTTCATATGTACATTATTGGATATGTAATTTACATTTTTTGTTTTTGGTTTGCAATTTTAGGGGGCGATATGTTAGAGGGAATGGCAACCAAAAGAAATGGGGTGATTGATATGCTATTAATAGGGAGTTTTAATTACAATTATGGTAGTTAACGAAATCTTTGGAATAAATTATAAATAAAATATGAAGTTTGATGGCAAGGATGTAAAAACGTAGGAATACTATGACCTCTTATATCCTATTGGTCATTTAAGTTTGAAATTGGGTTTTACACATAGATTTATAGAATGATGGGTATATATATCTAGGAAATAGAAATTGTAGAGTGCAGAGATGGTACCATAGTGACGTCTTTGATTTGATCAGTTGTCAAATGAAACTCATGCTTATTGGCCTCCTCATAATTCAGAAGCGTGTCAACCAGATCTTCCTCATCTTCACCAAGCCTACCAAAGCCTTTTCTAGTAGCTTCTCTTTTCATCTTATGCTCCCTCACAATATCTTGAAGAATCGCGTCAATTTTTTTCTGAATTTTCATCAATGCAGGCTTCATCCCACTCATGGAACGAAGAAATGTAAGAGAAGGGTACAAGTCAACGATGTTAAAGCCTGCAGCAAGAAGTATAATTTCCCCAAGCAATAATGTAAACTCATGTTGGTATTTGCACTTGTTACCAAATGCTGCCCTAGAAACCACATCATTTGTCATGGTGTATATCTTGTCACTCAAATTTATGGTATGCCCCTCAGAGGCGGCGATGAACTCAACAAGATTCCACACCTCCTCTTCCCTTATCGATCTGGACGATCGAACACGTTTAGCGCTTAAGAGCTCCATCACAGATATCTTTCGCAGTTGTCTCCAGTACTCATTGTAAGGAGCAAACAAGATGCTTGAATGATCACGTGATATTATTTCAGCTGCATACACTTTCGGCCGTTGAGCGAAGCTGATCTCGCTCGTCTTCAAGACCTCTTTGGCTGCTTCCGGTGATGAAATGATCACGGCAAAAATTTCCCCCAGTTGCAGTTTCATGACAGGACCATGTTTGTTGCACAAGTCAGTGATAGCATGATGTGGTTGGGCACCAATCAACTGGTGCAAGTTCCCTATAATAGGCAGCTGCTTTGGCCCCGGAGGCAACTTGCTCAGGCCTTTGGCTTGAGATTTCTTCCAATATTTGAAAAGCATCAATAAGAAGAAAAGAGAAGCTAAGACGACAAAAAAGGATGGCAATTGAAGCATCTCGGATACGGAAGAATCCATTGACAAATTTGTGCTCAAGTTTTGTTTGGTAAAGAACTGCATTTCTTGTGTGGATGCTTAGATGTGTGCTCATGGTTCTATATACATAGCCATTTGGGATATAAATTAATTACAAGTAGGTAGATTGCAGCTGGTCTTGAGCTCCTAATCCTTGAGGCCCTAATCCTGGAGACTGCAGTAGCCTCCCGAAGTCAAGCCAACCTCATTAATGCAGCCAACCTACAACTGGTCTAGCTAACACTTTCTTCTTTTGCTATAACCAATTTCTCTTCCTCCTTTCTCAACTCCCTCCACCATTATCCACCTCACACCCACCACCACTTAGCAACTATAGCAACTATAGCAATGGAAGGAGATAGTGGCTGCTTTGAAAATGAAGTACAAAAGTGTAAAACCAACCCGTTCTTGTTTCTATGGTTGGACGGCTTTGCTGGTGTTATGTACTTTTACTTATGGTTTTCTTTGGCTTTGGCTTTAGTTGCTATCGCCTGGTGGTTCTGTTTTGTATTTATGCAGGATCGTTTATTCCTATCTTGTTTCGTCCTTTGGCCTTTCTGGGGCTTTTCTAATGAAGTATTTTTCTATAAAATTATTAAATAAATAAATAAAAACCAAGAATTTAGTATCTTTCTATTATGATTGTTATATATATTTTTACTTCACAGTTATTGAAAAATCAGTTCCCCCTACTTTTTGAACTATATTATTCATGTAATAACCGTGAGAACTAGAAAATGAGGATTATGTAACAAGGGCAGAACCCGAAATTTTACAAGGGGTGGGCTAATAAGGTGGGCTAATATTTTGTTAACAACAAAATAAAATAAAAATAAGCCGACCTAAGACCAGCTAAATTGAAACTTTTTGGACTTGAAAGATTTAATTAACACGATTAAAACTAGAAAAATCTGGCTTTCGTGTACCAGACCACTGTAAAAGTGAGCCAGTTGGAATGGGCTAAAATGTCAAAAGACTGAAATTATATGCTGTAAAGGATTATTGAAAAACCCATCTCTTGAAAACCGAAAAATGGATAATTCCCCGGGTTAACCAGGTTTTGATCCACCATACCAGTTTGACTTTCTCTTCAAGCAGGCCACTCATATTTAATGTTGATGGCATATTCATCCTTACAACTAACCCTGTTTATTATGTTTCCTGTTCTGCTAAAAAGTATGAGAAGTTTTACATTCAGTCATCTCATATATATATATATATATATATATATATATATATATATATGTCCGATAACAAAAGAAGAATTAAAGGCCTGTTATAGTATAGCAAAAGAAGAAAGTGTTAACTAGACCAGTTGTAGGTTGGTTGCATTAATGAAGTTGGCTACATTAATGTGGTTGGCTTGACTTTGGGAGGCTACTGCAGTCTCCAGGATTAGGGGCTCAAGGATTAAGAGCTCAAGACCAGCTGCAATCTACCTAATTGTTATTAATATTGAGCTTGGTTAGCAAGCCTGCTTCTTGGTTAGATTTGGTTAGCAATCTACCTACTTGTAATTCAAGAAATTGCTTACAGAAATTGGATATGCACCTACGGCAAAAATGCACTTACATTACAACAAGGCCACAATATCCATTGCACACAATCCAGTTCAACACAATCGCACTAAACATGTTAAAGTGGATCAACATTTCATTAAGCAGAAACTTGAAGCCAAAGAAATTCGGCTCCCATTTGTCAAGTCAGAAGACTAGTTGGCTGATATATTAACAAAGGCAGTTTCTAGCAAAGTATTCCACAACTCATTGGTCAAGTTGGCCATTGGCCATTTCTAAGCACCAACTTGAGGGGTAGTGTTAGCTAGACCAGTTGTAAATTGGCTGCATGAAAGAAGTTGGCTGCATTAATGTGGTTGGCTTGACTTTGGGAGGCTGCTGCAATCTCCAAGATTAGGGGCCCAAGGATTAGGAGCTCAAGACCAGCTGCAATCTACCTACTTGTAATTAATATTGAGCTTGGTTAGCAAGCCTGCTTCTTGTATAAATTCCTGCTGTAAGTGATACAAAGCAATCAAGTTCACAAAATATTGACCGACAACCAAAATAAGCAATTTCAGTTGACTTGGAATTTTTCTTGTTTGTTGCTTTTTCTGGTGGGTTTCATCGGGCACTTGAACCTCCCATTTGCCTCGATAGTGGAGGCCTAATGCTAGCTCCCATATGCCTCGGGTTCACAGAACTTGCACCTCCCATTTGCAAATTAAGAGTTGGTCTTGAAGTCATTGATCTTGCACCCCAATTTGTCTTTGATTCACAGAACTTGAATTTCCAATTTGCATATTAGGAATAGGCCTTGGAGTGGGTATAAGAGGAGTTGGTCTTGAAGAGGCAGCATCATTATCACTTTCATATATTTCTTTATCTTTATCTGATTCATCACCACTGTCTTGAGGATCTCTTACTCTCCTCCTACCATCAATGTCAAAGTCTTCTTCACTATCCTCTTCATCATCAACATTGACAGGTACCTCTATCCTATCTTCATTGTCAATATTATGTCCATACACAGGCACCTCTATTGTTCCCACGTTGTCATTACCCACTTGTTGCCCGAAATTTGTGAAGCTTGATTAAAAATATCATCAAAATATTCATCTGGAACCTCATCAAATGCTTCGACATAAGGAAACTGTGGAGGGCCAGCATCTGAAAAATCAACGCTATGAGATTGAAAATATTGCTTTACTTTATGTGAATCAAAGCATTCAAAGCTATTAAATAACAAATGGCATGCATATTGCTTTACTTTATGCAGATAGAGGACCATTGTGTTTCCTAAAGGCTTTACTATTGGTTCAAACATGTATGGGACCACTCCCAATACACACAATATTTTATAAAATTTTCAACCACCATCTCAAGCAGTAACTGCCAAAGCAACAAAGCAATAACGTTCCAAACCCGAAGTTACAGAACAAAACAAGGCCATTGGAACGAAAAAACAAAAAAACAAGGCCACAAAAGAATGGAATAAACAAAAGACTTGGAACCCACTTATATGCATTGAAAAGTCGAATAAAAGTTATAAAACAATTTCGCACAGAAAATTGAACCTTTAAAGATTTTGAGTTCACCTGAATTATTGAAGCCTCCATTGACTTCACCTCTCTTCTTCACCATCATCGTTGCTTCTTTACGGAAACAACAACCGATTGAAGTTTTGCTAGTCTTTTCGCACCCTCTCGTTGCACTCAATTGAAAACCTAGACAAATTTCACCAAAATTTTAAGAGCCCTAATCCTAATATGCTTCAAAATGGGCAATTTTGCCCGCCCTGGGAAAGAGGTAGAGACGAGCTTTTACATGGGGCTTTGGGCCTACAAAATTCCCCCTCCACGTAAGGGGCATGTGGTTGCTCCGTTAAAGAAATTGACGAAAATTTTAACATGTAAATATGACACTACAGGATCAAAAGTGGTTGAAGTGCCAAACTACAGTGAAAAACAGTGACTTTAAGCCTAAATTAACTACAAACATTTTTTTTTCTTCCAAAAATACAAACATTAATTCAATTATATCAATATTTGGGAGGAGTTAGCTCGTGATTGCTTAGTTCTGAGCAACAACCAAATATTTAGCACTTATTGAAACTGGAAATACAGTGAAGGAATCTATGGTGAAAAAATAATAAGATACCCAGTTGACTTTGTCCTAAAAAATGTTGACTTGGTAAATTTTATAAGTATAATGATCCCATTTCAGAAGTCACCAGTGAGCATATTCTCTTTCAAATGTCAATTTCACCAACAGCTATTACAAATAAATAAATATATCATTCTGAAATTATTTCACTAAAAGACAAAAGAACTCAAATCAAGGGGGCCAAAATAAGTTGTATGCTTCCAGAGCAACACTTCAGCCAAAAAGCTTATGCACTAGAAGAATTTCAAGTACCTAGTAAGAAAAAAGGTAGCACTACGCCAAAGCATAAGTACTGTTTCCCTTGCTATTCTTAGTCCTTCATATTTCAAACTGTAACACTACAAACAATCAATTCAACATGAGTGATGAAAATTTAACATCCAAATTCTTTGGTATATCCATTTTCTTTCAGCTCCAGAGGCATGCATTTTGTGGACAAATGTTTCAGCTCAAAAGTAGTGCAGATATACTGATGTTAGCTCTTAATGCAGAGATTAGAACATCAAGAGATTGAAGATTATAGAAATATGCTTCTTGTTGTCTAAAATTGACCAACAATTAAACATATTTCTTCTATTGCTAGGAAAAGAGGAAAAGCCGCCTCATGTTGGAAAACCTTTTGCCGATGAAAGGAACACTTCACCAAATCTTGCTATGGATGTTAATCAAAGAAAGCAGAGAGGAGCTTCGAAGTATTTATTTGGGTGAATGAGCTTCCAAGAATTTAATAGCAAGAGATTTACAACTCAATGACCATCACTTGGACAGAGTTGTGAAACAAGCTTTACAACTCCCCACATGGGTGCATCATTCTGCAAGAAGCCATGCAACAAGTTAAGTATCGTTGTCATCTAGTTCTATCCTAGTAATACTCAGATTTTATTCCCACATCTTCAAATTTTTTCAAGCGCTCTTGCTATATTTCCTTTCTTTAGATAATTCATTATCACAATATTTAGTAAGTAGGAAATCCTGTCAGCTTTGGCCAAAGACAATGAATCGTTCAGGGTTTGAATGCTGAACAGGTCAACTATCCAAGGACAAAGATCATCTAACAACGCCAAATAGATAAACATACAAGCATAGTAACCTCATTAATCCTTTGGAAACCAAAAATAGTCAAAGCAACCACACAACCTTTCAAGGCATTCAACTCACCAGGTAAACAACGTCAAAGGCTTTGCAGTAGCTATCAAGAGAATTCTCAACATTGTCATTCCTGAAACAGCAGTTAACTTGGTTCAGCAACTAAATCAATTTATGGATCAATCATAACTCTTTGTCTGGCTAGTTTATCAGATTTAAAATAAAACAATTAACTTTAACTTCTTGGGCACTTAATGAACAAATTCAGCTGCCTCTAATTGTTGGTTGCAATGTAACAATATTACAAGTTCTAAAAGTAAAATAGAGGTGGCACTTAGTTTGGCCAAAGTGGCTATCATCCAGCTTACTTTTCCACAGAACTAACGACTGCATTTTGCAGGCAATGCAGAACATAAATAAGATAATAATGGCCCATCATGAAGTCAAATAAAAGAGACAAGGCTAACTACCATCTAGCAGACTAAACAAAACAGAATAATCGAACAAGACAAATAAAAAAACAAAGTAAATTCCCAAGCTAACCGTGAGAACTAGAAAATGAGAATTATGTAACAAGAAGGGCGGAACCCGAAATTTTACAACAGGTGGGCTAATATTTTGTTAACAAAAAAATAAAATAAAAATAAGCCGACCCAAGACCAGCTAAATTGAAACTTTTTGGACTTGAAAGAATTAATTAACACGATTAAAACTAGAAAAATATGGCTTTCGTGTACTAGACCACTGTAAAAGTGAGCCAGTTGGAATGGGCTAAAATGTCAAAAGACTGAAATTATATGCTGTAAAGGATTGTTGAAAAACCCATCTCTTGAAAACCGAAAAATGGATAATCCCCCGGGTTAACCAGGTTTTGATCCACCATACCAGTTTGAATTTCTCTTCAAGCAGGCCACTCATATTTAATGTTGATAGCATATTCATCCTCACAACTAACCCTGTTTATTATGTTTCCTGTTCTGCTAAAAGTCTGAAAAGTTTTACATTCAGTCATCTCATTATATATATTTAAATGTTTAAACTGTACCTGACTGACCACAAAAAAAATCTATTTCAGGCTTTTAATCTTTAATTAAAAATACCATTAAGTAAAGATAAGAAACAAAAGAAAACGAACAAAGAAAAACAAATGCGGAATATAGGATTATTGTGTGAGTGTGCATCTCACATGCCCTGTTTATAATGTGACAAAAGGTGAACAAAATAACATTTGCCCTGTTAATATATTTAACAAAAATGTGACCATGAATAAGTAAAGAATTTGCCCTTTCCCCCTTTTTAAACCATCTAAACTGATTATGGTAGAGTTGCTAAAACATATAAGAAAAACATAGAAAATGGAACTGCTTCTCAATAGCAAGCATATTAAATTTTAGAACAACAAAACATTTGGAAATGAAGCATCCATGCCATGGGAATTTAAAACATGACGCAGTGCAGAAGCAGGATATAGAACATCACAGGACTCCAGTAAAACAGTTCTTAATATTGGGATTACAGAAATCAAAATTTAAAGAATATTTATGACATTCATGTTTAGCTATACACCACTTTGGAAGCAGCGTGAACTCATAAGAGTTGACAATGATGTTTCACAAGTAACTAATTAAATACAGTTTTACTCCAAATTCTTTGCAGATTTAGAACAATATATTCTGAAATGAAGAATATAATGTCAAGAGATATCCATTTTGCATTCTACTTGCTATTGAAGAAGTTTCTTGAAAGATAAGTTAACACGAGTACTGAATT
Source organism: Prunus avium (assembly GCF_965620075.1). NCBI lineage: Eukaryota > Viridiplantae > Streptophyta > Magnoliopsida > Rosales > Rosaceae > Prunus > Prunus avium. The sequence goes on along the minus strand of NC_142285.1, from coordinate 21,936,894 downwards.
ATGAAAAAGTTACTCTTATATTCATAACTCGTCAATTCTATGATATATATTAAGTATGCAGTACAATAAATTATTACTTACAGAAATCCCACGGAAATTCTATTCTCATAGTTCAAGCCATCAGACATTCCCAGGTCACCAATGTGATCACCCAGAAGCAGCACATTTCTTCTCGTCTTGACCGAGGCATTCTCATAAGTAGGCGCATCTATATTATCACCTAATCGATCATGAAGGGGAGCAGCCATATCCAGAGCATGCTCATTTTTATTCAGACTATGAATCGTCTTCCCTGTAAAATCAAGTAAAAAAACATCAGAGTACGAACATATACTACTGCATTGTCAAGAATGGAACTCATAGTAGTAAGGGGCTTCAACCAAACCAAAAGAAATGTTAAGACAAAATTACCATATAAGACTGCACAGGCACCATTAACTTATGAAGTACCCAGCTTTCATTTAATACCGAAATAACTCACCGGAATAAAAACAAAAATTCACCAAATAATTACTTCTATTTGCATACATTACTTTTTTGTGTCGGGGTAAAAATGATAAAGTTATTTAAACAAATGAAAGATAAAAGAAAAGTGGAAATTGTACGTTAGTGCCATTTTCCAATGGCCTTAGAGCCTAGTAGCAATGTAGCATAAGCCAGCCCTCTTCTAAATGCAAGGATGTGTTTCAAGTCCTAGGTTTTGGACCAGCTAAGGTTTGGTGGGTTCAGGAGAGGGGATGCCTACCCATATTGTCAGCCTTGACACTGGACAAAAAAACAAACAAACAAACAAGTTTTAAATAAACACAAAACATATTTTCTTTAGAACAACTTGTTTCTGATATACCATAGTAGGACATTATCTTTATAATTTCTCTTTATAGTGTGAAAACAATTCAGCATTAGTGGATACCTTGAAAAGATACAAGGTGACCGTTATTATTGAATACCATCCGATTTGAGACTATCTTCACATTTTTGAAAAGTCTGTGAATCTTCTGCCTAAGGACCTGTTACAATGAGAAGAAAAGGCATTAATGCACAAGAAAGTTGCGAAATAGACCTAGAAATTTAAAATGGCAAGAAATATGGCCACAAAACTTAACTAACCTCCTCTATGATATCAGCTAGTCCAGCAGAAAATATAAGAATGGGAATGTCTCTTTCCTGCAAAAGTGGGTAGAGGGAAACAGCAATGGTATAGCTTAATGAGAATAAGTTTTTCTCTGTTTTCCACTAAAAAAATGAAAGGAAAAAAATTAGACTGAGTTAGTTTTAGGACGTTGCATCAGAGAACAAATGACGAAGCCAACATAAACTAATTCATTATGAATGAACTCAAACATTAAACAGATCAAAATCTTCAATGGACTCTTTCTATCCTAGGACATAGATGAAATTAAACATTAAACATACATGTAGCCAGTTACTCACATAATTATTGCAGCAAAATTAAACTTACCTCCAAAAACTCAAATAGTTCAACAACACCCTCCCTAAATGCAATTGTGGAGTTAGCGACAGATTGCCTTATTCCATCATAGGTAAGGCCTCCCTCAATTAAGAGACCATGAGTTTTTGTCCACCTGTATCCACGCAATCAGTATTCATGTGATCTGAAATCCAATTATTGGACTAAGGTAACATATTATAGCTCCTTGGACTGAGGTAACATTGTTATAGCTCCATATGAACATGAACTTTCAGGTGAACTAATTCATGCCAGTTAGGTGATCATAATATAAAAAAATAGACTAATAGAGGCTACCCAGAAGCATATAACAACACAAGAATTCATTTTGATTCAATCCCGGGCAGTGTCCTTAAGATTCAACTAAGTAGGCGAAATACCATTCTTCCATAAGCTTAGTTTTCTCTTCAATTGGAATTGTCGGGGAGAATTCTAACGGATGATAATGTTCATATAATTCCTGCCTTTTCTTATCATATTCCGGGTTCTCCTGTTGCAAAAGACCATGACTGCCTACTCTTGTTATCAATGAATATCAAAAATAAAATAAATAAATCTTTCAAACAGATAGTGATAACAAAGAATAAAGTTCAAAGACCACAAAACACTTACTTTGTCCCCGACAACCATTGACCCGGTACTTTGTTAGTGTGCCATCAAAATCTGCTATTACCTGACATGAAAACTACATAAACAAAATTCCCTCTAGAAACAATAATGGAATCTGCACATTCAAAAAAAAATTCAATGGAAGAAAACTGCTCTCAATTATCTTACTTTGTTGCTATTTAAAACACAACACACAAAATTTGAGCACAAATTTCCAACCTAAAAAACCCAAAAAACTTTAAATAAGAAAAATAATGAATCTTTTTCTGATCGAAGAAAAATAAAGAATTGGGTATCAAACATAATCTTCATAAGAATTGAAAAAGAAAAAAACAAAGGGAATGTAGGTGGGCAACCTGGAGTTTGGCGGGACCGGCATTACAAATAGCAGCCATTTTTTTAACCAAGAGCTCAGAGTCACCCACAACCTCCTCACAAGAAGCATGGCTTTCCATGTGGGTCTGGTTTCTGAATCTACCGCTACAAAACCAAGCCCTGCAAACAAAACGCAGAACCCAAAACTGTATAAATAAGCATATAAACAAACACGCAGAGGCCAAGAGATTTGGAATGCGAGGAACCTGGAAATTAAGTGGGGTGGAATGGATCGATGGGTGCGTATGGTGGTGCCGAGGAGGATGCCGTGGAGACGATGACTCATTTGAGAGTGTGTGTTTATATATCAGATTCTTGATCACACACTTATCACTGTTTCTGTTTCTGTTTCTGTTTCTGGATGAGCAGTAAATGATATTTTCTAACAGTGCTGCTATTTTCACTCATTTGTACTATTTTTCTACTCATTATATTTTCAAAATTTTAAAGATAAATTTACCCATTTGTGAAAAGACTTCAACGAATTTGGAGAAAAAGATTAAAAACCAAAACAATCATCTCAAACTTAAAATTAAAAAAAAGTTAAAAAAATCCAAAGCACAAATATCAAACGTCAAATTTCTCGCTTCCATCCTCCATTTTGTTTTTTGTTTTTTTGTCTTGGTCAGAGCCTTCAGCTTGTAACTATGGGCAATTCTTCAAATTTCCTATCTCATATTATTGCACCTTCTCTACCATCCTCTATTCCAAGATTTGATTTTGGGGTGTATTCAATCCATACTTATAATGACTTTTTTTAGGTGAGTGATTTTCATAGAGTTATAGATTTTGAATGACTATTATAGAGTTTATAAAGGTAAGTGACAAACTTGTAATGACTTTTATCATAGAGTTATAGATTTTTCTTGAGAAAATGATTATTCCGAAAAACCATTTTTCATACTTAGCCAATACTTAGCCTTGCTTGTAGGACATACACCAGCTCTACATAGTTCACTCTGGCAATTTTGGAGCGGAAGTTACTCATTATAACCCGTTTAATAAAGTGGGTCGAAGGGACCTAAGGTTTTTTTTAGTTTGTGAAATTTTGATTTTTTTTCTTTCTATTGGGGTTAATGGGGGGAAAAGCTTTAAAGATATTTGCTAAATCGCTACTCTTTGTCTATCTCTTGCAATTTTTCTTGCTCAAAATGTATTTGGCTATCCTTTTGTTGAGGACAATTATGATTGCAATCAATAAGCAATATAATTCTTGACATATGTGATATATATATATATATATATATATATATATATATATATATATATATTATTTTTCATATGTATTGTGAGTTCGAATTTTTGATTCTTTATAATTTGTAAGAGGCCCCCACACACATGAAATCCTGGCTTCGCCGCTGATAGTAGGACATTATCTTTATAATTTCTCTTTATAGTGTGAAAACAATTCAGCATTAGTGGATACCTTGAAAAGATACCGTTATTATCGAATACCATCCGATTTGAGACTATCTTCACATTTTTGAAAAGTCTGTGAATCTTGTGCCAGTTAGGCCAGTTAGGTTATCATAATATAAAATAGACTAATGGAGGCTACCCAGAAGCATATAACAACACAAGAATTCATTTTGATTCAATCCCGGGCAATGTCCTTAAGTTTCAATTAAGTAGGCGAAATACCATTCTTCCATAAGCTTAATTAGTTTTCTCTTCAATTGGAATTGTCGGGGAGAATTCTAACGGATGATAATGTTCATATAATTCCTGCCTTTTCTTATCGTATTCCGGATTCTCAATGAATATCAAAAATAAAATAAATAAATCTTTCAAACTGATAGTGATAATAAAGAGTAAAGTTCGAAGACCACAAAACACTTACTTTGTCCCCGACAACCATTGACCTGGTACTTTGTTAGTGTGGCATCAAAATCTCTGCTATTACCTGACATGAAATTACATAAACAAAATTCCCTCTAGAAACAATAATGGAATCTGCACATTCAAGAATCTGATATATAAACACTCTCAAATGAGCAGATTCCATTAACACACTCTGCCCATTTAATAAATGTGTCATGCACGAGTTGACACGTTAAGTTCTCAAGCGGGTTTCAGGTCGTGTCGGGTTAACCCGTTAAGTGGTAGCAACTAAAAGACATTAAAAAAAAAATTAGAAAAATGAAGAATAAACAAATAAACGGGTTAGTGGGTTGGCGGGTTATATGGGTATTTTAGCGGGTTGGCAGGTTACATATGTATTTTAGCGGGTTGACGGGTTGATCTGAAACCCACCCGTTTATTAAACGGGTCATGGCGGGTTGACCCTAAAATAACCTAAATTTTAATCGTGTGGGTTGAACCCGCTAAATTCTCGTGCGAGTTTCGAGTCGTGTAATGGGTTGCCCGAAATTACCACTCCTAGGTAAATACACTGAATAACACTTTTTTTTTCTTTCTTTTTTTCTTTTTTGCTGAACCATAGGGAGATGTTTCATTAATAAAAATCACCATGAAGGCTTGTCTGTAAAATGGGTCGGGCTTTGGGGTTAGCTCAGGACCTACCCAATTACAGGCTTTTTTTGGCCTGTAAAATGATAATTAATGTTATATTTAATGGGTCATTATATTCTTTTAAATCTTCTAATTAAATACAAAGTATAATTAATATTAGTTTAATTTATAAAAATATTATTTATTAATTTAAATATTGGGTCGAGCCAGGCTGGATCATTCATGGGCTTAGAAATAATGGCCCTAGTCCTGCCCTTTACACAACGACCCAGGCTAAGCCCACCTATCGACCCATAACACAAGGCTAGGTCGCCCCATAACCCAAAAAATAAGACCAAATTCAGGTTTGGGCCATTTTTATAGGCCTAGTTACAATAGCCATTAAAAGCACAAAAAGGCTCTGACGGGCACCAGTCATAAGGACCATAATACTTCCAATGGTTTACAAAAGGTAAACTTATTTGATACTCCCCCAACAACGACCTAAGGGTTACCAAGTTGGCCCAAAATCAGTACCAACCACAAGGATTGGAAAAACCTTTTTGGTCACGTTGATCTCAAGTTATACTATTATGACTCATTGGCCATTTTTCGGAACCAGAATACCCCTCAACTTTGGGCCATCCGGATCAGGTGAGAACGCTTATGTGAGAACATTATATAAGAATAAATCGCAGCCATTGAAATGCATCTGAACGGTTGAAGAGAAAAAGCGAGCTTACAGTGCATTAGGGTAGGCTGCAGTTTCCCCTTAGCAGAGGTGTCAGGTCGCGCCTGGTTCGAAAAAATCGTGCCTTTCTTATTCCTGATAGTGGCACCTTTCTTGTCAATGGAGTTATGAATGAACCCTAGTCATAACACCCAAATACCTACCAGACATCAAGTTCTCTATTCCTCATCTCTTCTCACAGAAACTCCTTCGTGTACTGTTTCTTTTTTACTTGCTCTTCTGTTGTGGCAGAACCTCCGTGATCGAGTAATTCTCATCTAAACGTCTGAATCGGTACGTTTCTGTCGAATTTCCTCCCTCTCTTTGATATTAAAGTTTGCATGTTATACTGCATTCACTTAATTGAAATTGGTTTAGGACTTTAGGGAGGATTTGAGGGCTTTGATTTTCTGGGTAAGAGTAGTTTGTCTTTGTACGGAGTGTTTGCAAAAATATAAATTGGCCTGAGTAATTTGTGTTGTGTGTTGTACTTCGTATTTTTGTTTGCATTCTGGTTGTTTGTTGTGTTTTCGTAAAATTCGAGGAATCTTCATATGTTCCTCATTGTAATCCTGCTTTGGCCATGTAGTGGTGTGAGTGTTGGGCATAATTTTAGGGATTTAATAGGGCTTGGCAAACAAATAATAATAAGTACCAGTAGAAGTAGAACGCATAAGAGAAAATTGAATCTTAACTCTGAATATGAGATGATTTGGGATGCATAAGGAGCAATGCATCTTGTAGTAGGTATCAATTCTGTATCTGAATTTGTTGAAATTAGTGTTTGTAGGTGAAATTATGTATCTTAATGTGTTGAAAATAGTGTATCAGTTTTGTAACTTGATATGTTGAAGATTGTGTTAGTAGGTATCAATTATGTAATGTGTTGAAAATAGTGTTTGTAGGTTTAAAAATGTGTAGATAATATTGTGAGTAGGTATCACTTATGTATGTTAATGTGGTCATAATATTGTCAGCACGTATCAGTTCTGTTTCTTAAGCAAAAGGTGTCTTTTGCAGGTATAAAATGGATTCTGGGTTTGAGCTTTGTTTCTCGGAGTCAGAGGTCTATTCTGCGCGGGTGAATAATCTGTGTGTGGCGCAAACAGTCCTGTGTAATTTTGGGGCGCATTTCAGTGAGTCGCTTATGGAAAGATTTAGAGAGAGCTGTTTTGGGCACCTGTTGGGACTCCATAAAATTGCATTTAGTGGTCAAATTGTGCATGGTCTGGCACTCTGGCGAGTCGGAGGACTTGGTGTGAAGGACATGATGGGCCTTAGTTATGCAATAGGGTCCAACGTTGCTCAATTCAGTGTAAAGGATTTTTGTTTGATAAGTGGTCTAAAATGTGGAAGCGAGCCTGACATAACGTCTGCCGGGGAAGATCATAAGCGATTTATGAAAGCGCATTTTACCAACAGGAGTCACATTACTGGCCAAGACTTAGAAAATGTATTCCTAAAGTCCAAAAGAGGAAGCGATGACTCGTTCAAATTGGGATTGCTGTATTTTGTGGAGTCTGTGATAATGGGTAGACCCCAAAATGTAAAGATAAATGAGGACTACTTACATTTGGTTCATAAAATGGATGAATTCAACAAATATCCGTGGGGATCTATATCGTTTGAGTGTTTGCAAGATTCTCTGTTGTTTGTTCCCGGGAAGAAAGAGAGAGATGAAGACAAGGTTGGGCAGGGGAAAAGGAGAGAAAAAGCGAAAAAAAAGGCGGTGCGGAGTTTAGTGAGAAAAGGGAAGAAAAACGTGGAGGATGAGAAGCCTAAAAGAATTAACAGACCTGCATGGAATATAAAGGGATTGAGCTATGCTTTCCAGGTATGATTTAGTTCAAAATTAGTGTTTGTAAAATTTAAGTTCGTAACTAAGTACTGACTTTGATAATCTATTTGTTGTAGATTTGGGCGTATGAATTAATTGCTGAATTGGGAATTCCCCCCCTTAGATATTGTAGGCGGATCGAGGAAACTGCATCAGTCCCTCGAATTTGCCGGTGGGAATCTGCAGATAAAGTGCCTGAGTTTAGAAAGCTGAACGCTTATATATTTCAAAGCAAACATATGTGTAGTTAATAATTGATTTCAATAGTATGTTGGTTTCATGAGGAAAGCTGTTTACTATTGTATATGACCTGTTAACTATATATACTTGACAGCCTGTTATACTGCGGCTCTTATGACCACGTGAATTGGAGATGAGGCAACCATATTGGAGTTGGGGATCAGTTGTTCCTGAATGTGATGCACCTAGTGCAGGCCCGCGGGTATATAAGGACCTTGATGAATTAAACTCTGTTGTGCAGCAGTTGAGGAATGAGGTTGCACTATTGCATCGTGAGAAGGGTGAGCTGGAGGAGAGAGTTTTACGCTTGGAAAAGTGTACCAGTCATGCAGACGCCAGGAAGAGTGAGGATGATGGAGAGGAGAGACTTAAGACTGAGGATGCTGGAGAGGAGAGACATAAGACTGAGGATGCTGGAGAGGAGAGACATGAGACTGAGGATGCTGGAGAGGAGAGTGATAAAACCGAGGAAGGTGGAGTAGCCGAATCGAGAGAGGAGTGTGTACAAAATGCGAAAGAAGAGGTGCAATATACAACCCCGGATATAAATTGGGATGATCCAGATGTGGTGTGTGTCACCCTTGTTAAATTCCTTACGAATCCTCCTCGAAAGATTGACATGTCCACTGCAGAGGGTGAATGTGGCGAAGATGTTATAGTTGGGGTGGGGCGAAAGAGGGGTCGGGGAAGGAGTCAGACGGTTGGTCCTGTGACGAAGAGGCCAAGGGCAGTGATAAGGGAAACTCCATGGCAAGGTCGGGAGATTCCCAATATTTCGAAGGACCCAATTGCTGACCCCCTAAGGCCTGTTCCTTGTGATTCCCTTCTGGAGGTGGAAAAATTCTACTGGGAATAAGGACAAGAAGTAAAGTAAGTTCCCTTTGCCCGTCCTTAGTGAAATGTAAATGGTTTATTATGATTACCTATTGAGTCACTGGTGAAACGGAATTGATAATAACAATGATTGACAAATATAGTTCACATGTGCGGTTATGTGGAGACAAAGCTATGGAAGGTTCGCATAACTTCTTTGTTCGGTTGCTGACCAAGGACGGTTGGTTGGATAACTCGGTAAGCATTGATTGATTTGAGATTTTGTCGATAAGCCCTTGCTATATAGTAATTGATTGATTTAATAATGGAAACAACCCTTTTATGTAGAACATTGACATGGCCTTGCATTTGCTACGGGAGCGGCACAACAGGTCTGGCAAGTGGGCGGGTTCTGACTGGACGATACTGGACACCACTTTTCAGGTCTGTATTATTTCATAAGCATTGTTTGTTTTGAAATTCCGTATCCGTTATGATGCATAACTCGTGTGCCACTATGCAGAAATGTGCTGCCTTAGATTACACACAAACGAAGTCGTATATTGGAAAGGACGAGAGGCAGCACAGCAACGGTCTAGTGGGAATGGTGAAGGGCGAAGGGCATAAGTTGGCTAAATCATGTGGGTCTGTGAATCAAGTTTTTTTGCCCTTCAACCTACAAAGGCAGAAGCACTGGATCTTACTTGTTATCGATTTAAAAGAGTGTGAGATAAGGGCATATGATTCAAAAGTAGATCTGTGCAGAACTCAAGCCATCCAACGGGCTGTGCAGCCGGTGTCCAAAATACTGCCCCGGTGGTTACACGAAGCTGGATAAATTGGCGATGGTCTACTTCTTAAAAGTGAGTGGCCAGTTAGTCGCGTTTTGGATGCACCCCAACAAGTAGGCGGGTGAGTCATATTCGACCTAAACACATTGTGTTATGAAAGTGCGCTTTTGTTGTACAATGAATGACAGCTGCTTCGCTATGTTTCAGGGGCGACTGTGGGATGTACATTTTCAAATACTGCGAGTTTCTGACCTCCAATGTAGAACTAGCCAATATTTCCCATCATGCCATGCCCTTGTATTGGTTGAAGCTCGCTGTGCAGTTGTTGCATGGATATTAACGCGTGTGCTTAATTAGGAGAGGCAATATGACATAACTGGGTGGGTGTAGTATACGAACTTGCAAACTTCATTTCACTAGGTGGGCGGTTTGTAATTATGTAGGTAACAGTAGTTGAACTGAAGAAATTCATATAGCTTGGTATTGGCTCAATTCGCGAGATAGAGAACTAACCTTTCTATCATATATGGGAAGCTCGAAGAGCTTTCTTCGCATGCTTGAGGGCATCTTTCCCGTTTGTACAAAGGTTTTGCAAAGGTAGTTTTGAGTCTTACTTGTTAATGAACAAACTCTTCTTTATGATCCAACTACCCCTTTTGACTTAAAATTAAAGAATAAGTTATTTTTTAACCCTAAGCACTCGACAATAAACCCTAAACCATAGGCGGCAAACCCCTACACCCTTGAAGTCGTTTAAAAATCGAATATTTAAGTGGAAACGATCACAAAATAGTAAAACTGGCGAATGGCGGCATGGGAATGCGCCGCGTGGCGGTCATGCTTGCAGCTCCCCACTCCAGCGCCTCCACTTGGCATTTCTTGTATATTTTATTCAGTTTTTTTTTCCCAAAAATCGTTAAAAATGCATGAAAGTTTCGGAAAAAATTGGGAAATTTCCTAACTATGTGTGGGGATGAATACTTCGTCAGGAGTTTTGGGTTAATAGTTGGCAAAATGTTTTTTGTGGAAATTGATATGTAATTCTGTATGTTAGTGAAAAGGGATTTCCGTACTATGGGATTCAATTTTTTTTTGTTTGGTGCAGAAATCCTGAAAATTGCTGGACAAATCCGAAAATAATGGGGAAATGTCGTAGATAGTTATAATCAAATTGGGAAAAACCCTCCACTTAATTCGTAGATCCACATTGCGATATTTAAATAATTATGTTTGTGAAAAGGGATTACCGGATGACTTAATTACACTTCTGTTTTGTTGCAAATATAGTTTCAAATGCAGGACAAATCAGGAAATTAGGGGGATTTTTTTGGGGTATTTATGGGATCATCAGAGTATCTTAGAAGATCAAGGATGTGTCAGACATCCACTTGTCAACGAAGTGACTGAAAGGATAATCCATTTTCGGGTTGACAACACGCAACCTCCCTGCCATATGCCTGTCTGTTATCTTTAACGAATGACTGTTTGGGGGATATGAACCAGCAATTCCACATGTGAGACCACTTACTGAAACGATATAGGACCCAAAACCATAAACAGACTTCAAATAAAAACAATACAAAGTTCACACAGTTTCACCTTTACATAAAAACACTAAAAACCAAAACAACAATTTATTAATAAAACACCTGTCATAGCATGTATATAGACTTAATAATCAAACGCAGTCATCAAGTTGAGTTCGCACTGGATGCGGAACAGCTCCCTCTTCGATTTGCAGGGTTCACAGCAGTTCCAAGCATCTACGTTGCCCCAGTCTTCGACACTGCGGTCCTAGAACTGATACCACTCTCGATTACCCTCACAGTCAATGCAGTCTTGAAAAAAATGTTCGTATGCAGTAAACTTTTCAAGCAGAGGAGGAGTTTTGGTACCAGACATTGTATACCGACCCAGTCGAATGCTTATTGAATCCTTGCAAGCTTGCATGTTCAGTTTCTTCGTTTTGCTGAGATGGCACAAAAACTTCATCGCATTCTCCTTGCCCTCGCTAGGGTTCAACAACCCTAGCAAGCCAACAAGGTAGGAGGCTTCCTCATGCCCTGCCATAGCCGCCACCCGTAGGTTCTTCATGCCCTCATCATCTTTCAATAGGAAGAAGTCATGAATAGCTTCTCTGTAAATGATTTCTGGATTGTTATGTTCTTTGCACTTTTGCAAGAACTCAACAATTTTGCCTTCCTCACTTGGGTACCAGTCCTGATGCCACTGGTACTTATCCACTGACACCGTTGTCCAAACCTCAGGATCGTTGAGCATTTCTTTAAATAACTTGCAGGTTCCCGCCATGTTGTACAGATCTTCAGAGGACTGCTTTGCAACGTCGAGCAGCACCTTAAACCATGCCAAATGTGGAATATCCATCTTGGTTGTTGGAGAAGAGGGACTGAAAAGGGTCTGTGGAGAAGAGGACTGAAAAGGGTCTGTGGAGGTTTTAATAATCAAGGTGTTGTTTGGGGACGAAGAAGCAAGTGCCGCATATAAACCCAACCGGCGTGACCCACTGGACAATGGACGAAGACAAGGGTTTAGATCAGTAATTATTGTATTCGTTTCCCAAGCGGTGTGAGTGAAACGTCAATTCACAGTTATCGCTGAAGCTGGAGGGACTGAATTGGTTTCGCACGCTCCCATATTGAGAGCATTTATGATACCACTTGTCACCGGCAGCAGTCACAAAATTATAAATGCTTTTCGTGATAATTATTATGCTAAAATCACATCACCACTTATGAAGCAAATGTCTTAGTTACATTTGAACATGACCAAGTAATCAGTTTCATTTTGCCAACCTTGAAACTAAATATCAACGCACCATTAACAGTAAAGTAAATGATCACAGTGTATATGATACTAATAATGCAAAAATGACATCAGAGCGAGTGAAGGTAACTTGCATTTTAACATTAACAACTAAGCAGTTGGTTCTTGCCAAATATGGAACTAAATATGAACGCGTATCACCAGTACAAAAAAAGAAAACTGTGTTTATGATACTGATAATGCAAATATGACAGCACACGTTCTGAAGGTAACTTACATTTCAACCGTGCCGCGTGAACACTTAAATCTCCGCAAATATGATACTTAATTTGTCTGATTATCACCTGTAAAGAAAATGAAACTACTGTATCTGATACTAATAATGCAAATATGACATCACCACGGAAAGTAGGTATCTAAAGTGGCCGCTCCCCAGTCAAAGTGAACAAATTAATTTTGGCAGGTAAAATTAGTAAGGGGATTGCTGTATAAATAACAGAGTGATATATTGTACCTCACATTGCACCACCAGTTGGTCCAAACAACCCTCAACTCACCATGGGGTCACCTACGAAAATCCCCCCCCATACTTATAACAACTCCACCAAAAAATGCAAACCCTATCTCACACAAGAATAAGAACGCTGAAGATGTTCCTGTAGGACCTGCGAAATCCATCAACTTTTCATCTGAGGACCACGATGATGCAGGTCGTATCGGCCAGATGCGGTACGATGTGTTGAAGACTGAAATAAAACGTCAGAAGATACGTCTAAGATGGTATGAAGAAACATTGGGGAAGGAGAAAAGTCAAGCGAAATTACACCTTCGATCAGTCGAACTAATGAAACTAAGGGTTAGGCTTGCGAAAGGAAAAGGTTGTCGAAGGTTCAGGGGGTCGAATGAGGCAGTGCAGATGAGGGAAGCAGAAGCACGTAAAGGGTTTGACCTGTTCCGAGAGTATGCAAAATGTGTTGTCCCAAGCTACAATTGGGACGGAATCACCATGGAGTAAATCGTCGCTGGACAACGTTCATTTTGGTTATTTTCAGTAAGTTTGTTTGGAAAAAATGCCTAAAAGTTCATTTTGACTGCGTTTGTTCCAACTTTGTGTGCGCTCCTGAAGGTGTAACCATTTTGCTTTGGACACTTCAGATGGTATCTTATATGTATCCAAGCTGTAAGACGTGAAGAAAGAGCGAGTGAAAAATATGGGAAACTGCTTTTGGTTTATTATGCGTACTTTTGTAAAGCTAAATGGGTATGCTTTAATTGAAGTATGTTTACATTATTTTCTGTCAACATATTTAATTTCTCTTTACAAAATGCCTAAAAGGAATGGGATAGTTTTTAGCATTGATTGGATCTCTTATATGGAGTTGTTGTTCCTAAAATGGTAATATGAGGTTTGCTTATTCGTGTGAAATATATAATATATGACCAATGAAATAACAATAATAATATTTTGTGTGTCATTTGAAAGGAGAAAATAAGACTAAGTTTTCCCAATGATTAGATACGAAGCAAATGCAACCGATAGTTGTGTTATTTTAAATTAGATAATGAACATGAAGGAAATAGACGGAAAAGGTTTGCAAAACATAATGTTACGGTTGAAACGAAAGTGAGTTCAAACCATATTCCGAAGATGAAGTGTACACTCTGTATTATCACATCTTATGAAATTGAGTACGAAAGTGAGTTGAAAAAACACTTTCGACGATTTATAGCTTCCCCCAGTTGTGTAATGCCACAAGGAGCTGGTATCAATTTTGGGGCATTTTTTTCGATTTTTCTCCTTGTTATTACCATGTCTTCAATAATTTTCCCCCAGTTGTGTAATGAAAATAACGAAATACAACACATAGCGGGACCTGACCGTATCAACCTTGGGTAGGTGCACACGTGCACGTCAGTGACCATTCTCTCACCCTTCCTTTGCAAAAATCGGGATAATAATTCGACAAATGCTACCACCTCATTGAAAGTTGAAAATTCAAAATTCATGTGTATGCTTTCTGTGATTAATACAAGGCTTTAATCCAAATTCAACCTAAATCAAATACTCTCATTACTGAACAAAAAAACAAAACTGATGTGACAGATGGGAAAAACAGATAAAACAAACTGCGGAATACTCCAGGACATCATATATAAACGGTGTTGTATGGCTATGGGATACTCATTGTCGTAGATCAACATCTTGTTTTCTTCCAGACTCTTCTTTGGAGTTGTGTTTTGTGCATACAACGAATCCCCCAATCTGAAGAAACTGAAGATTTGTCAACATGTCAACCAGTTCAAACGGCAATGCAAATCAGGGGGACTCCGATGGATCATGGGAATATGCCCCCGATTATCCAAGGTCCCCTCTACCACCGCTGCCACTTCCAACCTCCTCGACAAGCGAGGACGACTCCGATAATCCTGCTGTGGAAATAAATGATATGAAGAAAAAACTGGAACACGACTCCTCCTTGGTCCATTATTGGACTCAAAAGTGTGTCGGAGCTGAGCAGAAGTTGGTGTATTTGACGCGCCAAGTGAACAAAGCGCATTACAGAAAAGAGAAGCACATAATTCGTGGCCAAAGAAGAAAGCACAAAGCAGAGGATTTGCAAATGACCCAGGACGATGCTACGTACGAATCTTTGAGCATCCACAAAGGAGGCGACAAGCATGGGCAGGTAATGTCTGTGGCTTTCAACGAAGGTTTTGAGCAATTTCGACGGTTCGCTGCAGATGTCCACAAACATATTGACTGGGACGCCATAACTCCGTCTGATGCACAGCAAATCATCTCCGGCAGTGTACACCCACCAGAGCTAGGCCACCAACCAGCAAACGCCAACGATAATGACGGCTGGTAGCCATATCAATCGCTAGGCAATCGTTATTCACTTGTTTGTTTTTTGTTAATGCCAGATCTGGGTTTGTGTTTACATGTTTATGCCCGATCTGACTTACGTGCAGCTTATTCGGGTTTAAATCTGCTATCACAGCCTTGGGTTCTATGTTTTTACCAGAGTTCAATCTTATTTCTTCGATCACTAACTACTGGATTAGTAGAGTTCAGTTACTAATAGTGCTCAAATTTTTGGTTTCAAAAATTGTCGGTGGGTTGATAAATTTTTTCAAGATTATCTGACACAGATACTCGGTTCTTTGACACATTACTGGCACATAGTGATGGTTTCAAGATTCCCTTGCTGACACACAGTGATGGTTTCAAGATTCCCTTACCTACATATTTCATTTTCCTTGCAACCGTTGCAAAGATGTATAAAACCCACATTGCATGAATCCCAAACGAATCCTTTCAAACACTGGCTCCACGTTCTGAAAACATCAAAGCCCTAGGATGGACATCCACCTTCAACCAAAGATGGATTCGAAAGTTCGAGTTGCGCATAATTATTGCAAGCATGGTGACTGATCGGTTCATAATTGTATATCATTTTGTACCCTTCTAGCTTATGATTTGGTTATGTTTTTGAGTTAAACTTGTGCTTTTAATCCTTTTTGTGTTTATCTTTCAGTTCATTGAGCTTTAGGTAATAATGAGGGCTTTGGATAGTAAATGATGCAATCCATGCATGTTAGGGCCTAATTTGGATGAATGGATGAAGAGCTTAAAGACAAACTCAATTTTGGCTACAGTCCCCTGCCAGCCCAGTTTCGTAGGTCATATTGCAAGCTTTGTTTCAGCAACCTACATAGCTCGGATGAGGCCACATTCTTCATGAACGTTGTTCCAATGGGTGTATACTATAACATATCCGAAATTCAGCCCCATTGGATAATTGTGGAGTCAGTTACCTAGCAAACACAGAGCCATGCTCAGGATGGATTTTATCAGCGCGCAAAATGAGTTAGCAATTTGTTTTGGCCTTAACTTCCTCCTCCGACCTTGGATTGGCCCAAATGATATATGGCTGGAAAGAAGACATTCTGAACTTCAAGTTTGAGTGCTTAAAGTCTTAATTTGCTTAAGGGAAGCCCAATTCGTAAGCCCTTGAAGTTGCTGGTCATGCTGACCTCAGGATGAGCTATTATTTCTGGTTGGAAGCTTGGTCATGGTGACATGAAGATGAGCTAGGGCTGCTGGTGGGATTTATTAGTGAAGTGCATCAACCATTTCAGATTTTATAATGGAAGTGTTGTATGCATTAGTGAAGTGCATCAACCATTTCAGATTTTATAAAACAAGTGTTGTATGCATTAGCCATACTTAATTCAGATTTTCAGCTTCCTTAGGCCTATATATAGTGAGGTTTCCCAAGCTTGTAAACACACCCCAAGGGGGGGAGCTCTCAAACACTTCTCTAGAGCTCCCTTCCCTTCTCTCCCTCAAATTCTCTTAGTTTCCCTTTCTAGTTTTCAATTGTTATAATGAGATCTTTGTGCTGAAATTTTCCTTTAAGTCTTTCCAAGTTCTACTTTAATTTTCATTGTTATGTAAATTCTTTTCTTTAGTTTCAAGTTTGATTAGTTTCCAAGTTTCAATTATGATTTTTGTTCTTATTCATTATGCTTATAAGTTAATATGCTAGTTTGAATGATTGATCACCATTTAGGCTTGCATGTTAGCTATCTTGGTTTGAATTAAGAGTAGACACCATACTTTAATTCGAATTGAACTATGAATAGGAAGAGTATGTATGGACATTCGACAACAGGGATTAGATACATGCTTGGTTGTTTAAATTGTTCTTCTATGCTTAATGGGTTCCTAATGCTTAATTTTAGGTTAGACAACAAATGATCAAATTAGGGAATTAGGAACACAAGGTTATGACCAAACACCATGGCTTAATCATACTTTAGCTAGAATCAATCCATTAATCTAATTGAACTTGGGAACTTATCTGCTTGAGTTAGTTATTTCTTTCTTCCTTGTTTTATTTATTTCCTTTCTTTTTTCATTTCTGTTTTGTGTAGGGAAACTAAATTGGATCATTCAATCACCAATCCCTGTGGAATCGACCTCGCACTTACATACGCTAAACTACCAACGGTTCGTGCACTTGCGAGTATCACAAGTTGAGGATGCAGCTTAATCCATTTTGGTGAAGCTGTATCTACACAACAAGTTTTTGGCGCCGTTGCCGGGGATTGGCAACATAGTTTGGTTCTATTTCTTTTCCCTACTTGTTTTATTTTTATTTTTCATTTTCATGTTTTTCTAGACAATTTCAAGTTTTAAAGTTAATGACGTTAATGGACAAGTTGTGTTTGTAGTCCAACAGAAAAGGACAATTGCCCAACAAGCAAGAGAACTGGGTTTAAGTCCCAGCTTACACAACCCATTGGTGATTGTTGCTTTGAAGCATGGAATTGGATGTGTGTTGATTTTCCTTTTCATTTTAGTTTTTATTTCCTAATCCTTTTAATTCCATTTCAAGTTTGTGTGTTTGTTTTAGCAATTTATGATAGCTTAATAAAAATGGAGAGAGATGGCAACCTCAATCATAAGAATGGGAAGTGTGGAGCAGTGGGAGAAGTCGCGACCTCCAAGTGCATCCATGCTCGACCTAATCGCTTCAAGGGGGAGCATTTCAATCCTTTCTCTTCTTTGAATTCTGTTTATTTCCGTAGTTGTTTTTGCCTTTTGGTCCGCGAAGAGTTCTTTGTTTTTCTATGCTGAATCCAACCATATAAAGAACGTAAAATTTGGACTTACGGTTGGAAAGTTATAGCCTAAAAACTGAACAGAGGTCGAAGCTGAAAAACATAGAAACGAATCTGTCCAAATGGTGATAAACGGGTGATAGAAAGTGCTGTTTGTTTTTTTTTTCTTTGGTTTCTTGGTTTGTTTCTTTTAGTACAACAATTTATGTTGTTTGTTTGAATTTGTTTACAGTACTTAGTTCATTTTCGTTTATGGTTTGTTGTTTCATTTTATCTTAATTCGTTTTTGTTTCTTATCTTAAAAATTTAAAAAAAAAGATTTTTCATATGAGCCGACTTATGGTAACCCCAGTGAGCACTTCCGTTAATACAGTGTCTAGGAGTTCTTTAGGCGACACCTTCGGTGTCTAAGAAGTTTGGGTTTTAAGCGGGACCATTGTGACCCCTCCAACCTTCCCGGATCCCCTGGCTGTGTTTTCTAAGGCCCTTAACTGGTCATCCGTGAGTTGCTTGTATATTTGTGTGTTTTAAAAACAATAATAATAAATATAAAAATAAAAAAAATTGAAAATTGAAAATTGGGTTTTTATTTTTCCTTGTAAATTGCAATTTGGAACTTCTTTGTTGTTTCTTTTTTCTTTGTGTGGTCAGTTAGTTGTAAATAATAATAAAATAAAAAAACAAAACAAAAATTTAAAAAAATTCAATTTGGAACTTCTTGGTTTTCTTTTATATTTTTTTTGTTTTATTAGGTTAGTTTATTTATTTACGTGGTGTGGTTAGTTAGTTTATTTCTGAGTGTTAAAAACACTTTTTTATTCAAACATTGCATTCAAAAAGATAAAAAGTTTAAAACAAAAAAACAAAAAAAACATTCAAGTAAATTAAAAATAAAAACAACTTCTTCATCTTCATCTTCATCTTCATGGCATGCCTCTGTTTTCTCTTACTTGCAGAATCTGCAGCAGCTCCACATGGTCCTCATTTTTTCTCTGCAGTGCTTCCACATGCTGATTGGCACAATAGAGCCGCTTTTGCAAGTCCGCCACCATAGCCTTCAAGGAAGCTATTTCCTCGCTCATCGCGGCACACTCCCGTGTTCTCGCCAGCAATCGCATGCCCAAATTGGTAGCCGAGACCGCGTGGAGTACAGTTAAATTGTGGGACTCCTCCACCGCTGCCTTGTCAGACCTCTGTGCCACATGCAGATGATCTGTCGGTGTGAGCTTGTTACCAATCATGCCTCCCAGCAGCGCTGCTCTGTTCGGCATTGCCTCAGAAAAGTTCGGTATTATCTCAGCAAAGTTTGAGGCCGTACCGTGATGATATGTGGAGTTTGGGAAGACATGGTTTGGAGGAACCCTTATCTGCGCATTCGGTGGCGCAAGGGACAATTCAAGGTTAAGATCATCAAGGTGAGTGCATGAGGATGCCATTGTTTTGTTTTTGGATTTTTTGATGTTTTTCTCTGAATTTGCAGGAAGAAATGCGGGGTGCTCTTCTACTTCACCGAGATGAGTTTAAATAGACTTATACAGACGAGGGAGCCGAAAGCACTTCGGATCTCGAGGGTGCTATCCTGTGCTCTTTTCTCTCGGATCCCTTCATTTTCGGCGCAAATTGCGAGCACGTTTTTTTTTTAAAAGGGAGCATGCTTACACTTTCACTTACTTTTGCCTCCCTGTTTTCTGATGTTTGTGTTTTTGCTTTTTTCAGTTGTTATTTTATTTTATTTTATTTCAATTGTTTTCTTCTTGTTTGTCAGGTTTCTCAAGAATTTAGTTGGAAGAAGAGACAAAATTAAAGATGCGTCTTGGACACCTGGTGCAAGAATCCCATCTCTTCTTTTAAATTCTTGTTTGAATTGCGTGTTTATTTCAGTTTTTATTTATTTATTTATTTATTTTGTTTTTATTAGGTTTTATAATTTAAAACTCATAGGATATTCTTTGAAGGAGCTAAATTTTTGGTAACTCCAGTGAGCAACCGCAGTCTATACAGTGTCTAGGAGTTCTTTAGGCGGCACCTTCGGTGTCTAAGAAGTTCGGGTTTTAAGCGGGACCATTGTGACCCCTCCAACCTTCCCGGAACCCCTGGCTGTGTTTTCTGAGGCCCTTAACTGGTCATCCTTAAGTTTTTCTCTTAAAAGAAGAAGCAGCTATTTGTGTGTTTACTTAACTAATAAAAATTTCATGTTTGGGTTTTCGTGTTTTTGTTTGATTGTCATTC
Organism: Prunus avium; assembly: GCF_965620075.1. NCBI lineage: Eukaryota > Viridiplantae > Streptophyta > Magnoliopsida > Rosales > Rosaceae > Prunus > Prunus avium. Next base: position 21,916,933 of record NC_142285.1, on the reverse strand, counting down.
TTTAAATTTAGGGTCAATCGTCTCTTTGAGATAGCATAACATTTTTATATAAATAAAAAAAAAATACTTTAAAAATAAATAAATAAATAAAAACTGAAATCATTTCTTCTTGGCGCTCGGTGTCTCGACCATAGGAGCTTTTAGTTTGGCCATCTGGATGTCCACTTCTGGGTCTTCACGCACAGCCTCTTGGGGCTCATCACTTGAGCTCCCAAAGATCGCAATCTTAGCTTGAGCGTAACTACTCTCGTGATCTGCTTTCTTGCGTTTACCCGGTCGGTCTAGGTCCTCCAGCTGCTTTCGCATGTCGCGAGAATACAACTCTACCATCTTTGATAGGTTTTTATTCTCGTCCCGCAATACTTCTAGCTGGTGTCGATTCACCTCCACTATCCTTGACCTTTCCCTTTTCAAGCTTTTTATAGCACTCTGACAATCTTCAACCATACTTCGCTCCGCCGCCAACTGAGCTTTGAGCACCTCCACCTCATGGGACTTCGCAAGTAGGCGATGACCCAAACTTGCGACACATGCTGTACTCTGCACGCTCAGTGCCAGGGCATCACTCGTGACCCGGTTGTCATCCCTTGTCCCGAACACACGTATATCTTTGGGAGTCACTAAATTTCTGCCAACTCCAATAGCAACATCGTTGTCTAGGAGTATTGAGTCATTGACAGACACAGGCCCCCGGGAGGAGCCAAAGTAGGGCATCCATACTGGTGCCGCTGCTTGGCCCAATGTCTGAGTCGGTGGAGCTAGGTTGAGATCCAACGAAAATGGGTAGGAAGAGGCCATTTGATTTCTGATTTTTTTTTCTTCTTTTCTCTTTTGTGTTTCTGAGTTTGTGGTTTTGTTTTTATCCCCATCTTTTTCCTTCTTATATACATAGTCTTTGACAAACCCTAGCCATTGCAGCGTCTAAGCATTTCTGAATCTCCAGCATTCCTCGAGTCCCACAACCTTCTCGCTTTCCAACCATACCCAACTCATTTATCACGACATGTCTTTTCTGAACGGACGCGTTCAGTAAAGCCTTCGCGCCTTTCCATGAGCCCGTAATTTCTGCTTGTGAAATCTGCGGCGCTTCTATCTGTCAACACGTGTCTCACTCAGTCTGCCCATGACTATCCATGAGACGACATCAGGGACCATATTCCCTCTTTTTAGAAATCCCGCTTTGTGCTCATAATTCACGTTTTATCTTTTTAAGAAAAAATTAAAATTAAAACGTGTGGGCTTTGGATTTCATTGTGGGTCGGGTTTTCACCATTGTTTTGGTTTCAAAGTGAGTTAACTTTCTTTGGGGTTGGGCTTTCAAACGTTTGGGTTTTAGTTTGCGTAAGACTGTCTGTTTAGGGCTTACTGTTTTGAGTGTTTTACTGTTTCGTTATTTATTTATTTGTTTGTTTGTTTGTTTTGTAATTTTTATTTTTATTTATTTTATTTTATTTTATTTGTGTATTTTAATTCAAGTGTGTTTTGTGATTTATATTTACTTTAGTACCTTTCATTTCTTGTTATGACATTGTTTGTGGCTAATTTTTAAACATTGAGGACAATGTTCATATCTAGGTTTGGGGGTATTGGAGTTTACCAAGTAAATTAAGTTTCTCTTATTAAAAAAAATATATATATATTTCTTGCTTGTTTTTTTTCTTTTTCTATATTTTGAGTCTTGTTTTGTTTTGAGTCACTTTCCGAACACATTTGATGAGATTGTGATAAATGTTTGCATGACTTAAATGAAAATTGGATTTCATATAAATAAATAATAAATTAAAAAAAAAAATTGGCATTGTTCTAGCATGATATGCTTGAAACCTTCTTTACACTTGCCATTTGTTTCATAATTTTCCAATTAAAGGATTTGCATGATCTAAAGAATTGTATGAAGCATAAATTAGACTTATATAACCAACCATATAAAGTGAGCTTTTGAGCCTTGTACTTCAATTCATGAGTGTTATATACACATACTCTTAATTTCTTGTCATCTAAGTTGTTGTTTGATCTCATTATTCATTGATTTGGTTGAACACTTAAAAGTCATTCATTCTTTTGCAATTTGATCTCATGACATTTAAGAAATGATATTAAGGCCCTCTTTGGATCGTTTGTGCCTTTCAAGCTAACCTTATGCATGTTTAAGCATGACTTTCCATTGTTAACCATTTTGAGCCTACATGTAAACCTTTTCTTTCATTTTACCAATTATATTTCCTCGCCTTAGCCTGAAAAACAAATATTTACCTTTCTAAGGAACTCATGAGCTTTAATTGGGATGTGTTTTTCATACTAAGTTTGGGAATTGGTGTTACATTTTGAAAAAAAAAATCACACAATTAGTGAAAGAAACGAGAAAAGTTGTGATTAAGTGGTGGTTGAATGAAATTTCATTTTTGGGTTTCATTTTTGGGCCTTCAAAATAAATTGGTGTTTGTTCAATTCAAGGAAAGGAGTATGAATCATTGTAAATGAAGGTATAAGGAGTTTTGATCTTGTAAAAGAAAAAATCTAATCGTGATGATTCGAAGTCTTGTAAACAATTGTTTTATGCTCTTATATTTTGAGTTTCTTGGACTTTGTTTTATCCATACCCTTCATTTCTTACTCACCTTACACCCTTGGCCCCATTACAACCTATGCTAAAGACCTAAATTGATCTTAAATGTCATGTGGTTGAATTGCATTTATTTTTCTACTTTTAAGTGTTTGGCATCCTTCTTGAGATCATATTAATGCAAGTCCTTCATCTTTTTATTTCGAGTTAAGTCCTTATGGTTTAACTCTAACCTCATGTTTATAACTGAGTATTGCATTGTAGCCCTCTTCCGAGTGATTCATTTGTGAGAGGACAAACTTTGGTGAGATTTGAAGTTGAATTTGTGCTTTGTATAATTTTTGAAATTGTGTGAAAACTAAGATTGGGGAATTTGTTGCATTTGGCTATCACACTACCACACTTTGAACATATTATGTTTTGAACTTTGCCGCCTTGTGAATAATGTCCAAAATTGAGCTTTTATTGTTAAAACGTTTAAGTCATGTGCATGAGTCATTTCTCTTCAGAAAATGTTCGGAAAGATTGTTTTGAGTTCTTTTTATTTTTGTAATTTTTTTTTTGTTTTGTTTTGTTTTGTTTTTTTTGTTTTGTTTTTGTTATTGTAATTATTATTTTTTTTGTTTGTTTTTGTTTTTTATTTTGCTTAAGGACTAACAATCTTTTAAGTTTTCTAATTACCTTGTTTTACAGAGTCAGTAAAACGTTTGTGGGTATCGTATCTGTTAAACCCTCAGGAGACACAACTCCTCCTACTAGGGATGCCAAGAGGTTTAAAGGGTTGTTGCATTCGCTCAATGCAATCGAGTTACCTACGAAAGTGGTCTAGTTAACTTCTTGTTTTGTTTTTAACTTTGTTTTGTGTTGTTTTGCTCGAGGACTAGCAAAATCTAGGTTTGGGGGTATTTGATCGGTTCATAATTGTATATCATTTTGTACCCTTCTAGCTTATGATTTGGTTATGTTTTTGAGTTAAACTTGTGCTTTTAATCCTTTTTGTGTTTATCTTTCAGTTCATTGAGCTTTAGGTAATAATGAGGGCTTTGGATAGTAAATGATGCAATCCATGCATGTTAGGGCCTAATTTGGATGAATGGATGAAGAGCTTAAAGACAAACTCAATTTTGGCTACAGTCCCCTGCCAGCCCAGTTTCGTAGGTCATATTGCAAGCTTTGTTTCAGCAACCTACATAGCTCGGATGAGGCCACATTCTTCATGAACGTTGTTCCAATGGGTGTATACTATAACATATCCGAAATTCAGCCCCATTGGATAATTGTGGAGTCAGTTACCTAGCAAACACAGAGCCATGCTCAGGATGGATTTTATCAGCGCGCAAAATGAGTTAGCAATTTGTTTTGGCCTTAACTTCCTCCTCCGACCTTGGATTGGCCCAAATGATATATGGCTGGAAAGAAGACATTCTGAACTTCAAGTTTGAGTGCTTAAAGTCTTAATTTGCTTAAGGGAAGCCCAATTCGTAAGCCCTTGAAGTTGCTGGTCATGCTGACCTCAGGATGAGCTATTATTTCTGGTTGGAAGCTTGGTCATGGTGACATGAAGATGAGCTAGGGCTGCTGGTGGGATTTATTAGTGAAGTGCATCAACCATTTCAGATTTTATAATGGAAGTGTTGTATGCATTAGTGAAGTGCATCAACCATTTCAGATTTTATAAAACAAGTGTTGTATGCATTAGCCATACTTAATTCAGATTTTCAGCTTCCTTAGGCCTATATATAGTGAGGTTTCCCAAGCTTGTAAACACACCCCAAGGGGGGGAGCTCTCAAACACTTCTCTAGAGCTCCCTTCCCTTCTCTCCCTCAAATTCTCTTAGTTTCCCTTTCTAGTTTTCAATTGTTATAATGAGATCTTTGTGCTGAAATTTTCCTTTAAGTCTTTCCAAGTTCTACTTTAATTTTCATTGTTATGTAAATTCTTTTCTTTAGTTTCAAGTTTGATTAGTTTCCAAGTTTCAATTATGATTTTTGTTCTTATTCATTATGCTTATAAGTTAATATGCTAGTTTGAATGATTGATCACCATTTAGGCTTGCATGTTAGCTATCTTGGTTTGAATTAAGAGTAGACACCATACTTTAATTCGAATTGAACTATGAATAGGAAGAGTATGTATGGACATTCGACAACAGGGATTAGATACATGCTTGGTTGTTTAAATTGTTCTTCTATGCTTAATGGGTTCCTAATGCTTAATTTTAGGTTAGACAACAAATGATCAAATTAGGGAATTAGGAACACAAGGTTATGACCAAACACCATGGCTTAATCATACTTTAGCTAGAATCAATCCATTAATCTAATTGAACTTGGGAACTTATCTGCTTGAGTTAGTTATTTCTTTCTTCCTTGTTTTATTTATTTCCTTTCTTTTTTCATTTCTGTTTTGTGTAGGGAAACTAAATTGGATCATTCAATCACCAATCCCTGTGGAATCGACCTCGCACTTACATACGCTAAACTACCAACGGTTCGTGCACTTGCGAGTATCACAAGTTGAGGATGCAGCTTAATCCATTTTGGTGAAGCTGTATCTACACAACAGTGACGTTCACGACCATCCTTGTGGGACGTGCAGGGATCTATTCGAGGTAGGTCCAGACAATGTTCAATACTATCGGTCCCCGACCCCTTCTCCCCCAAAGCCCCCATCTCCCATTGTTTGCATTACCCCCAGAGTGGTGCGAGGATTTCCTCAATGACAAACGCATTCTAGATTGGGAGGAACGTGGCCGCTTTGAGTCAAGTGATGACTCTGATGCTGATAACTAAGTGGCTCTTCAAATAACTTATTGTTGACTTTAATGTACTTTTTTTAATTTTATTTTTCTATGTCCGAATGTAAGTCACGTGATACGTGTGTGACACTTAATAATTATCGAATACAAAAGTTACTTTGTTTTTGGGCGGTTTCACTGTTGCTGTTCACATACCTTAGTTCAGTATCAACATGAGGCACTTACATAAGATTCACTAACGGTTCCAGATGGTTTCCAAAAAGACGCAAATTGGTATCAACAAATATTCAAACTCCGGGACCGTAAATGAAATCAAACTCTTGCATAAATGACTCTGTCATAATAGGTTCCCTGTCCTGCGTGCTCTGACTGGGCTGCAAATTCTCATCAACTGCAGCACCAACTTCTGCGTCGGAAGATGAAGAGCTGCAACATCGAAACAAAGAAACAAGTCAACAGCATTTCTTGTATAAAATTCAAACCCAGACAATTACATATTCACTTACCCGCTCACAAGTTTTGGACAACTCCGTCTATCATGATCAGTCTTCCTACATTCACTGCACCGCCGTTTATGTCCTTCCGCTGCCTTCTCTTTTTGTCCTTTCACTCTTCTCGCACGCCCTTTTGCTTTTACTCGATGGGGATCCTTCATTCTGACTTAGGAAGAACTAGTTCCAACCTCTCCATTGGGTTCTTCTTCGACACGAGCTATTGATGACAACAACCTTGTAAGCTTCCCACGAATGTCGTCAAATAAATTTTCCAGCAACTCAAAACCTTCGTCACACAACAAAGCAGAATCTATCAACTCACCTGCAACTTTGCCAAGTTTCGATCTCTTAACCAAAACCAAACCGTCCACGCAATCTTTAACTTTTTTGTCATTCTTATCATATACTACACCGCACTTTGCACTTTGAAGCCATCGTTTCACTATGTAATTGTTTGGCAAGTGCTACACCTGCTTCATTCTTAAAAATGCTAGGATGTGTCGGCACGGAATACCCCAAAATTCAAATCATTTGCAGCTGCAATAAGCTTTATCGGCATCTTCATCATGCACAAGCTCCTTCATCCGTGTCACCCCCGGATTTACCCGCTCACTTACTTTGTACCTGCACTGGGTCTCATCTTGCTCTACAAGTTCGAACAAGCATAAAAGGTTTCGGAAGTCTTCCCTCTCAAACATTTCAAGAATTTCCCGAGTGTAAATGTGTGCCATTTGATATTGCATTGGTGTTCGAAATGGTAGTGGAGGTTTTTCATTGGTATCAACATGATCAGCCATTAACTCCTTGTGCCTCTATGAACCAAGAGCTCTTTCAAAACGTACAATGAATTCCATCAATGTGTTTTTCCGGTTAATATATTGTTTGAAAAATGCATGACAACTTTCAGCCCGTTGACTACTTGACATCCCAGCCAAAAACACATGTTTTACATATGATGGAACCCAATTCTCCCGCAAAGCATGAAAGGAGCTCAGCCATGGATGGTCTTTCAGCCCATTGCTTGTGACGATTTCATCCCATTTGATATCAAATTCTTCTTTCGTGTCCATACCCCATATGCATTTGCACATTTCCGAAAAACATTCCCCAATGCCGGGTTTCTCCATAAACTTATTCAAGATATGCCATATGCAATATCTATGGAATGTTGTTGGGAGAGTTAAAGCAATTGCCTTTGACATGGCTGCATCTTGATCAGTGATGATCATATTGGGTGGCTCACCTGGCATGACTTTCTTGAATTCTTCGAACAACCATACAAATGAATCTGTGGTTTCACTAGTTAGGAATGCACAACCAAACAACACTGTCTGCCTATGGTTATTAACGCCTAACAAAGGCGCAAAGACCATCCCATAGCAGTTCGTGTTGAACGTCGTATCAAATACCACCACATCCCCAAAAAACCCATAAGCTCGTCTTGACCTTGCATCTGCCCAGAAAACATTTCCCATCCTTCCTTCCGAATCTACTTCCATATTGAAATAAAATGATTCATTTTTTCCTTGCACAGCCAAAAAATGCTCCTTCAGCAGCTCTGCATCATGCCCAATCACCTCCCCACGCACGTCCCTTGCATAATTATAGACATCTCTCCTAACAAACCCAACATTTTCCAATCCCCCTACTTGCACCTCAAGAAGGCTTACCTGTTTATGTACAGGGATATTAACTTTGCTCATATGTGCACTATAGGCCTTTGTAGACTCTGTTAAGTTACGGTGAGATCTCAATAGATGGACTTTATCAACTGTGGTCATTTCATGGTTGTGTACCTCATTGAATCCTACAACAGTGTACTTATTCTTCTCGTTTATCTTCAAAATCGCAAGTTTATCCTTGCACCCAGTTCGAGTACAACCTCGTTGTCTTCTCTTACGACTAACAGTGCTTGTCAACACATACCCTTGTTTACAGCATACATATTCTTTCCTTGTTACCTCTCCTGTGAATGTGCACGTTCTCGTTGTAGAACACCTAATGCCGAATCCGGCTTTCGCGGCATACATATTATAGAAATTGAACACATCCTCACAGCAATCAAATTCAAGTCCCAATTTTGGTTTCAAGTCCGAACTAACTTCCGGTGTCACCTGTCCTTCGCACTCCATTTCACCCTGAATATCACATCACCACCATCATATATGACATTAAAATCACTATCTGTGAAACATTAAAGACCTACATACACACTAACGTAACTCGTGCTGATGCCCAATATTTGGCACAGGCTTTCAAACAGCTTTAAAATATATATCAACTAACATATGACATCCAAATGACTCTCTGGTGAAACATTAAAGACATACATACAACCTAATCTGACTCATGCTGATGCCCAATATTTGGCACATGCTTTCAAACAGCTTTACAATATATATTAACTAACATATGACATGCAAATGACTTTCCGCTGAAACATTAAAGTCATACATACAACCTAAATTGACTCATGCTGATGCCCAATAATGAAATTGACAAATACAGTATATGGCTTACCTCGTATTCAAATTTTCAACAAATATGACAACGTAATGTAGCCCTTTTAGATCTGGACGTCAACCCCAAAAACTTTTCTTCTTCCTCAACCCCTGTTTCGCCCGCGCTCAAGGATTTCAAAACTAACAGAGTAGAACCACAACGGTACGGTCATCACTTTCCAACTCAACGCCAGTTTCAACGTTGCTCAAGGATTGACGTATGTCCCGACCCCAAAAACCCAACCACAAAGATGAAATTATAAAATCCAAGATTCCTTTGTTTCGCCTGAATGGGAAACCCAGAAAAATGAGGGTACCGTTTATGTGTTCTTCCTCAAACCGAAAAACGATTAACAGGGGTGCTCTCTCTTCAATGTTACAGTTCTTCCTCAATCAAAGCTGATAAAAAAATGGCCTCCTCATTGAACTGAGCGAACAGCTGGTTTGGAGGGGACTTCTGTTTTAGAGGGGACGTTTTGGAGGGAGAAGAGAGAAGAAGGCCTCGTTCTAATACAACACTTACACTTACAATTGCTTTTCATACAGCCATTAGATTGGATCCAACGGTGTTCTCATGTTATGTTCTCACATAGGCGTTCTCACTAGATCCCGACCCCAACTTTGGGGCTTTAGGTTCATTGGGCTTAGAATCATTGTACTTATAATTGAAATTGTATGACAACTTAAATCCAATAAAGTCCAATAAGAACAATAACAAGGCATGGACGGCATAGGGGAGGATATAATTCTCGCACATGTTAGATCACTATAAAAGTAACTTTATACATCTGCTCACATTAGAGTTGGGGCATCTTTGAGATTGAGAGATTGAGATCCAGATCTTGTATTCTGTCAAGATAAAATGGGCTACTCTAGGGAGAGAATTGCTAGCACTACCATCTCTAGAGTACTCATCTTCATCTCAAGAACAAGCTTGGTGTAAAGACTTACAAGTCACATTCTTTTGTGGTTGTATGAGAATCTATCGAAGTGGATGGAGGAGAGACTTCAAGCTTTAAAATTGTGTTGAAACTTTTGGATTGCATTGAAAGCACGCTCCAAGAGTAACGCCTCCATCCGAGATTCAAAAGTCAAGTAGGCGAAGCTTACATTAAAAACTCGACGATACGAATGAATACCATTAATAAACATAAAATGAAACACCTAACTAGTCAGGGTGGAGGTGTCAAACGGGCCTTGTTAGGCCCATTTAGGAAAATCATCAATCCCGACCTAAATCCACGGACCAAGCCCATATGGGCTCGGGCCGGGCCATTAAAAGGATTGATATGGGCCCACACCAAATTTGACTTATGTATTGCATTTTTTTTTCATTTTTTTTACAACTTCATTTAAATCTTTTTTACAATTATGTATATACTAATAAGATTTATTAACTTTATTTAAAGTACATATAAATAGAAAATTGCTAGATTATTGTTTGGGTTTTAAAAATTGAAACTTGAAAAACAAAATCATTATTTTATATATAAAGAAAACATTAATTTTTAATATATATTATTAGAGAAAAGAATTAGACTTGAATTTAAGATATATATGTAATAATATTATGTATTATTTTTCTCTAAAACCAGTACAATTTAATAAATGGGCTTTAAACGGGCCAGTTCGTTGGATTTCGGGCCAGCACAGCCCACGACGAGCCACGGCCCAACCCGGCCTATTGGACCTTTACGTCGTCCCGGCATGGCCTAAAGATACGGGTCGTGTCGTGCTGGGCCTTATTTAAACTGGTCATGCTTGTGTTGTGCTCAAGCTGTGCTCAGGCCAGCCTAGTCCGTTTGACACCTCTCCATCCAATGTGGATATACTAATTTGATCTTATTAATTAACAATTGCTAAAGTAATATATCAATATGGATAATGCCCTTCAAGGTTGAAGTAAAATGTTTCCTAACTATTGAAAGCGGATAAGTAGAATACTTGGACAGAGAGACTGTTGTCATTGATGCTTTACAAAAATAATAGAGCATTGTCTGTATGACAATTAATATGATGAGAAAACCAGCTACGACAAGAGAAATAATTGCCCAAGGCGGGTGGAGATACTTTTTCTTCCAATTTGCCTTCCATTTGTTCCAGGGTTTTTAGTAGAATTTGTTGAGATCATTACAAACCTCAACAAAACAATTGCTTACTATATCAACCCCTTTTCCAAATCTATTAAAGATAGCAGCCACTTGTTCTTCTTCACCAAGGCCATGTTCAACGATGTCATTCTCCACCAGCAGCTTCACATCCCTTGGGGTATTCACTAAGCAATCCATGAACAAAAAAAACTCACTTATATAAGTCTCGTCCTTGTAATGGCATTGCTCATATGCAATCAGATTTTTAATGAACACCTCTGCAAAATCGTTGATTCTCAACTTTGGAATCTTAAGAATCCCATGATGACGATAAAATTGCATTTCAAATAAGCTTTGATTTTGGCCCACCTGAAATTTGAGGCCTTCTTGATTTAACTCGGTCATACTAGGTGGAGATGAAGGTGTTACGTTTGTAGTAGAAATACATATTCAAGTTCCCTCCGAGTCTTCCCCAGTGTTGTAAGTTCTTATAATATCAACAAAATGATGTCTTTCTCTGCCAGAAAAAAGTTCTTCAATCTCCTTCAATTCTTCTTTGGTCTTCTCGTCATATTTTTTGAAATTGAGTAATGATACGAGAGGAAAATTATTGAAAGCAGTAGATTCAAACTAATTGTTTGGAAGAGATCCTCGAGAATGAAGAGTGGTAGCTAATTTTCAAGCATCCACAGGTCAAACAATACATCACGGACCCTCCATGGTTTACTGCATATGCAGTCTTCTTCATTTCAGAATTGTTGAAAACTTGACTTCACCAAGAGCTCAATAATAAAGGTAGCATCCACTAGAACCATTTCTACAAACTTATTGCTGGTAAAGGCAATGGCTTCTTCATAAGAACTTATTAGCTTTTGTTCTTGCTTCTTTACTTTCTCTAGATAATCCTCCATGCTTAGCTGGTTTCATTCTAGAAAATCTTGTAGGTACATCTTTTTATGAACCTTCATGGCCTTTAAGTGTTCCTTTCCAGGGTGAAGTGGGCCTACAGAGACTACATAAGGTGTGAAGAATTTATCATCTCCCTGTTGTAGTCTCTCCAAAACTTTATAGATACATCGGGAAGGAGGCGAGGAATACAAGCTATCCGCATTTAGAGTCGGCCCATTTAATAAACGGGCCATGTCGGGCCCAACCATTTAGGAAAATCATCAATCCTGGCCCAAGCCCATATGAGTTCGGGCCATGTATTTATAGGGCTGTAGGCATCTAGGGTTTTTCAAAGAATAATTCCTATTTGGAAGGAATTTATTCTTTCCCCAAATTGTAGAGATTGAATCCGTTAGAGCAGTTCCACCGAGGCCCCCTTGCCTTGGGCTGGGGGAGTTTTTCCCAAAAACTGGTTTCCAGCGGTGAGCCCAAGCACAGGCTGGAGTGGGTCCCACGCAGTTCAGCCTGAGGTCCAAAACGAGGGCTGCTGACGTCAGCAACAATTTTTTAATATAAAAAAAATCGAAAAAAAGCCAGAAAAATTCAGATTTTTTAAAAATAAATACTTAGTCATATTTTTCACTTCCCACACCAAAAATCTTATCCGAAAATATTATCCAAATTAATTATTGAGGTAAAAAAATGAATAGTAATTGCCCTTAGCCATGGCAACGGGTGGAAACACAAAATATACTATTTGCAAGGGCAACCACTATTCACGTGAATAGTGGCTGCCCTAGCACCCCCCCTTTGCCATGGCAAGGGGCAAATGGGTGGAGTTGCTCTTAGGGATTTAATTGGGATCAAATCTCCTAATTTGATTATGATATCTCCAAATTAGGATATCCCATATTTAAGATAATATCCCTATTTTTAGTATCAATTAATTTGCCACATAAATTGGCTCAATTAATTGACCTAGGAGATATTCTTCTTGTCCACATGGCGTCTTGTGATTGGAAGCCAAATTATTTACTTTGACAAATGCCCCCCAACTTCTGCATGGCACTTGTGAGGTATGTAGGAGATGAAAAATGTTCTCTAATCTGTGAGTTTGACTCTTTTTCGCAAATTGGGCTCCCAATTGGAGTAGGCTTTTGACTTTCCTTGGAGTTGGGTTCCCAATGGGAATAGGCTTGTGATTCCACCTTGACCTAGGATGCCCAACCTGTATAAATACAAGGTTTCTCTTCACTCTTCTTCAAATTGTAAACTTGTCTTCTCTACTTTCTAGCTGGAGAGAGATCTTGGAGAATTTGTACTGCTTGTCGAAGAGAGGAGTTGTCGTGCATCCCAAGGTAAGTCAAGCATGTTTTTTTTTCTTCATCTTTTCTTCTTTGCGGCGAGGACTAGTTGGGTATCCTGCTGGTTGTCACCGTGACTAGAGGCATCGACGACAGCGGTGGTGCCACAGTGGCAACGCCTGCAACAAGTTTTTTTTTCTTTTTTTCCTACCTTGGCGAGTGTTGGGCTCGCAAATCTCACGGCCTGGTGCTCCGGGCCGAGGGGATATGCGTCGACACGTGATGTCCTTTTTTTGGATGCGGTGCGGTTGTGCGCGGGCGTGCTAGCACGGTCTACCATGCGTCGAGAGAGTGATGTGTTTGGGTAAATGGTTAAGTGGTGCGCCTGTTTGAGTTTGACTTCTAACCAAACGATTGTGGCCGAGAGAGGAACTGATCTCGACCGTCAGGTTCACGGCCTGAGCTACAAGGCCGTTTAGTGGTGGTGTTGATGGTGGGTTTTAGGTGGTGCTCCGACGCGTTGCTCAGAAAGCGACGGTCGTATGATATATGGGATGGATGAGAGAGTAACAGAGATGGTGCTCCGGCACCTTGAAGATCAAGGGTCGTATGATATATTGATGAATGGATTTTCCTTACGATATATCACTACTCCTAGGAAAGCAAGTAAAGGTATTGAAAGTGCATTACAAGAAATAAATGACAGGAAAATATAATTTGCTCCCTGGGAGGCTTTTGGTTTGGTGTTTGAACCCTTTGAATCTAGCTTGAGCTTAGTATTTATAGGAGGAGTCCTGGAGGGACCATCGAGGCTGAAAGATCTGCGTGGTGGAGCCTGATCAGAGCAAGTGGGTACTCAAATCGGCACTTGGGATCGTGAAGCATGGTGGTGTGACCCCCATAAATCCTGGTAAATCTCAGTCATCGCCCTGATCGTGGGTTTCTGCGCCTTTGGCCGTGGGAACGCATTTAATGCCCTGGTCTGGTGGTTGGTGACCTGACCTCTCAAGTTGTAAGAATATTTGTGAGAATGTTTGCGCCTACCCACTTTGATTTCCATCACCAAACCCTGACTTCAGTCACTTCCCTTCTTCCCTCTTGCATTAAATGTTTTTTTAGGCGCTAGTGGGTTTGCTGCAACAGTCAGAGGCATTACTTTATTAAATGAAGTGTGGGACCCTGTTTCCACGTGGTGATTTAACCTTAATATCTTTAGCCATGTCTCTTACGCTCTTCGGCCTCAGCCTATAATACCGCGGTTGCGAGGCCGAGAGGATCCCGCCTTCGCAGCTTTTCTTTTGTTTTTAGGAAGGCAAATGCCTAACGAACCGCCACGTTTCAATCTACGGGCTGGTGCGAGGGCCGAGAGGAAGCTCTTTCGGTCAGTTTACGACCGATATTTATTAGGCACAAACATTGCCCCCACATCCCCAGAGTCTTCGGTCGCGGCATGGGTAGAGGCCGAATGGATTCCAGGGGATGGACCATTTGCATTCCTTTTGAAGTGATTGATAGTTGGTGCCTTAAATGCGCGAGTCGGTCGGCGTCTTCAAGACGCAAGCACGTCGTTCAGGCCATCATTGCCTTGAGTCACGTGAGCCGTCGCTTCATCTCGTCAATTGAAACGACGGCCTCTGGGGTCTCGACACGTCATCGCGCACTAGAGTACGCTGTCAGACCGTTATGTTTCTCGAGAAAGCCATGCCCTTTCGTTTCGTATTCGAGCGCCAAGTCATCCTCTCATTAGTAACCAACGATTTTAGTCATTTCTTCTGCATTTCTCAGAAAACTCACGAACTCTTCGCCCCTTTTTTCTGAGTTTTCGACTTCCTGGTGTTCTTCGTTCTCTCTACACTTTTCTTCCAAACACTTAACTTTTAATCTATCTCAATGGCCTCCAGCACCTCTACATCTATTGAAGCTCGGTCCCAAGTCTTCCAGACTGGCTTTGAAGATATCTGCTGAGAAATCCAAGGCTCGGTTCTTCCCAACATCATCGTGCCTTTGGCTGATGACGATGGTGCTGCCAATGATTCTTGTCTCCTCGGCCCTTCTTTGGAAGGGGGCATGCCAGAGAGGCTGGCAGTCCACTTGAAGGACAACTTTGTGGACTGTCATACGGCCGCAGCAGCAATGGCCGACCTTGACCCCAGACTGGGAGAAGTGGCTGCCGAGGATGAAGCACTTCTTTGGCTAGCAATGGAGGGCTCAGGGGATCTACCACCTGATCAAGCTTTTCGACCGGCTGATTGTCATGGATCGGTCACTTCTGGCCGTGGCTCTCAGCTTTTGGTCCTCAGCCACAAACACAATGAATCTGCGGTTCGGCATGATGACGCCGACTGTGCTTGATATGGCCGCTCTATTTGGCCTTTCTCCTCCCAGCGTGGAGGTGAGTGCAGCGCTGGTTGCTCCTGAGGCCGCAGGGAGTTTCAAAGTTGCGTGGCCTACGGTCGCGAGGCTAGCTGGGAGCAAGGCGAAGAACATGCTCAACTACTCCAGTTTTTATAATAACTTCGGGGTAGAAGACAGCGCTGAAGACGACGCCATCGCCCCCTCGGTGAAGTTGAGCACGCCGCATTCTTGCTGTACTGGTTGTGCAAGTTTGTGTTCTGCACCTAGGCGAACAAAGTTACCCTGGAGTTCGCCCATCTGGCTGATTATCTTGCGCAGGGCGGGAGGCTAGCGCTCGGCCCATTCCTCCTCAGCCATATCTACCGTACACTTCACGACGTCATTACTGATGGGATGAAGCCGAAGCACGGTGGCCCACTCTGGGCTTTCCAGTTCTGGCTCCAGGCCTACTTCCCAGAACTGAGGGGTGCAGCCACAGTCGCTGATACTGAGCCGCTGGCCAACGCCCTCGCTAGGGCCCCCAGGAAGCACAACGCAACGGCCTTCTGCTTCAAGTTTTTCTATGGGCTGACCGAGAGGACTGGGTCGCAGTTCCGCGTGTGCCTTGCTCGGCCGTTTCCCTTGTTCCTAGCGCACGACCTCTCCATAATTCTTGACGGTGAAATGGAGAATAATCTGAGGGAGATCTGGGGCTCCTTCCTGGTCGCGCGCGACCTTCACTGCGGCATGTCCAAGGCCGGGGTCGAAGTTTATTTGCCGCATTGCGTGGCGCGGCAATTCGGTCTGATTCAGACGGTCCCGCTCTTCCCTCTGTCAATCAACCGGCTCTCGTCCTAGAGGGCCGATGTCCCCCAGAACCATGGCGTGGCTGGGATCTCCTTCCAGCTTCAAAAGGGGATGACCTTTCTCACCCTGAGGCCGTGGATGCGTTGGAATGCGTTTGACGAAGATGGAAGGGTCTGGTACGAGGACTTTATCTTGGCCAAATTTATTAGGCCCGTCGAAGAGGCCGTGAGGGGGGCTCTGAAGAATGCCGATTGGGACCCACTCCCTCCTAAGTCTGGTAAAGGGAAGAAGGCCTCAGCCGTGCTTTCTCGGCCGAGTGCCCCGGTTGCGGCCGTGTCCAGAATGACGGCCCTTCCTACGACCGGAGGAACGACCGTGACTTCAACTGCGACCCCACCCTCCAGGGCGACGGCTGTGGTGGGGGCGCGAAAGACCTTGGTTCGGCCGATCACTGCTGTCGGTAAGTATTCTTCTCTTTATGCTCTTTCTTCGATCTCTCTGAGCCACTTTTGACTTCGTTTATTTACCTCTCTTCCTTCTTTCTTTTTCTTTGTATATACAGCCCCAAGTCGTAAGAGGGGTAGAGAGGCTGCGAGTGCCGAGGTCGCAGCAGTTGAGGCCGCTCCGGCCGAAAGTGTCGCGGTCAAGGCGGAGGCATTAGAGCGGCTGAGAAAAAGGGCCCCTCCTACGACCAGTCCATGACAAGCGGCCGATCGAACAGCTTGATCAAGTGGTAGATGCCTTGATCTTTCCATTGCTGGCCGAAAAAGTGCTCCATCCTCGGCAGACACTTCTCCCAATCCGGGGTCATAGTTGGCCATTGTTGCTGCGGCCTGATGACATTCCAATCTTGGAAGTCCCCCCCATCGAAGGCCGAGAGGTCCACCAGATTGTTCTTCAAATGGGCCACTAGCCTCTCTGGCATTCCGCCATCAACAGAGGGGCCGAGAACGCAGGAATCAGTGGCAACGCGGTCATCATCAGCCCAAGGTGTGATGATATTGGGTAGGACCGAGCCTTGGATTTCTCGGCAGATATCCTCGAACTTAGTCTGGAAGGCTTGGGACCGAGCCTCAACGGATGTGGAGGTACTGGAGGCCATTAAAACATATCTAAGTCGGGTGTTTGGAGGGAAAATGCAGAGAAAAGGCGATGAGCGTGAAGAACACCGGAAGAAAGCCCAGAAAAGGATGAGGGATTATTGATTTTTGAAAGGACGAAACTCAAAGATGAAAGGAAGTCGTGGTTACAGGCAAGGTCCTCTGGTAAACTCGGAGACTCGAGAGCTTGGTAGGATTGAAGGATTGAGAGGGGTTTTTTGGCAAAGCTTGGGCGTCTGAGAATTCTAGAAGCGTAAAGAAGAAACGAAGGAGTTTGGGCTTTTATATTGGCGCTAGAATTCGAAACGAAAGGGTGTGTCCCTCTCGAGAGATGTACCGCTCTGACAGCGTGCTCAAAAAGAACGATCACGTGTCGAAAGCCCAGAGGCCGTCGTTTCCTTTGACAAGGCGAAGCGACGCCTCGCTTAAGCCTGGGCAATAATGACCTGCACGGCGTGCCTGAAGCATTAAATGCGCCGACTGACCTGCGCATTTAATGCCCCAGTTGTCAATCACTTCAGAAGGAATGCAAAGGGTCCATCCCTTGGAATCCATTCGGCCTATACCCAGGCCGCGGCCAAAGAATCCATGGATGTGGGGGCAATGTTTGTGCCTAATAAATCACGGTCGAAGGAGCCCTTTTCCTCGGCCCTAGCACCTACTCATCAAATGAAACGCAGCGTTTCGCCAAGATGCTTGGCCTTCCTGAAAACAAAAGAAAAGTTGCTAAGGCACGATCATCTCGGCCTCGATTATAGGCCGAGGCCGAGGCCGAACAAAACCACGGCCAAAAGTATTAAAGTCAAATCATCACGTGATAACAGGGTCCCATGCTTCATTTAATGAAGTAGTGCCTCTGTTTATTGCAGCAAACCCACTAGTCACAAATAAGCATTTAATGCACGAGGGAAGGTGGGAAGTGACTGAAGTCAGGATTTGGCGACAGGAAACAGAGTGATTAGACGCAGACATTCTCACAAGAATTCTTGCAGCTTGAGAGATTAGGTCACCAGCTATCAGAGCAATAAATGCGTCTCCACGGCCAGAAGTGCAGAACCCACGATCAGGGCGGCGGCCGAGATCTACCGGGATTCATGGGGTCACACCACCATACTTCACGATCCCAAATGTCGATTGGACTACCCACTTGCTCTAATCAGGCTCCACCATGCAGATTTTCAGCCTCGATTACTCCTCCAGGAACTTTTCCTATAAATACAGAGCTCAAACTACATTCAAAAGGTTCAAACACCAAACCAAAGCCTCCCACGGAGCAACTTATATTTTCTTGTAATGCACTTTCAATATCTTTACTTACTTTCCTAGGAGTAGTGTTAGATTGTAAGGAAAATCCATTCATCAATATATCATACGACCCTTGATTTTCAAGGTGCCGGAGCACCATCTTTGTTACCATTTCATTCACCCCATATATCATACGATCGTCGCTCCCTGAGCAGCGCGCCAGAGCACCACCCAAAACCCATCATAAACACCACCACTAAACGGCCTTGTAGTTCAGGCCGTGAACCTAACAGCCGAGGTTAGTTCCTCTCTCGGCTACAATCGTTTGATTGAAAGTCAAGTCCAAACAGGCGCACCACTTAACCATTTCCATCCACATAAATATCTCGACGCACGGTAGACCGTGCTGGCACGCCCGCGCACAACCGCATCGCACCGCACCCAAAAGCAAGAAGCCGCATGTCAATGCATATCCCCTCGGCCCGGATCGACAGGCCGTGAGATTTGCGCGGCAGACAGAAGTGGGGTGCCACTTATGCCTCTGCCATACTTGATGATGTGCATATTAAGTTGGTGGAGTTTTCAACTGACGATGCACCTGGTTTGGATGTGAATGATCTAGATGCTAGAATCATCAGCTTCCATCCCTTCTATTTCTTCGTAGGCTTCATGTTCCCGCTGTGAAATTTTTTCGAAGAGGTGTTTTGCGCCATGGAGTGTGCTCCAAGTCAGTGTACTCTGAACGTCTACCGGGCAATCATGTGCTTTGAGAAATTAAGCCCCTTCTTCAAGTTAGATTTGATAGTGCAAGAGTTCTTTAACTTCTTCGAAGTGAGGCGCTACAAGAAGTATGCTCAAATCTGTGTGTGCAATGCCAAGCTGTTTGACAGTCTTAGCCAAGGAGATCATTTATGGCATGTCAATGTACTAGAAGTCAGCAGACAGTGGAAAGGTGATGTTGGCGATGGTCCACTTGTTCCCATCACTTACTGTGACGGTACGTCATATTGTTGTTTCGATATGCTTCCTTTTTTTTGTTTGAATTTCTTGAAGTGTGACTGACTAACTTCTATCTTCTGCTTGCAGAGAATGATTTTTGCAAGAGACTAGACCTTGGGTCGGACATGATTAAGGTCGGTCGGGCTCTGAACATCCCTACGA
The DNA here is from genome assembly GCF_965620075.1 of Prunus avium. Taxonomy (NCBI): domain Eukaryota; kingdom Viridiplantae; phylum Streptophyta; class Magnoliopsida; order Rosales; family Rosaceae; genus Prunus; species Prunus avium. Next base: position 21,897,687 of record NC_142285.1, on the reverse strand, counting down.
GATTTCATGGAGCAAGTATCGGGAGAAAGCTGGTGGTCTGCCCCCTGCCCAGGATGTCGAGAGATGAAAGCAGAATGGTTCAGACTTTGATGATCTACCTATTGAAGAGGAGGAGTGTTCTGTCGAATCCCCTTAAAAAGAAAGGCTGACATCAAGTCCTCAAGAGATGAAGTTGTGACTTCGTGGGCAAGGGATGTGTCTCCGTTGAGAAAGAAGCCAAGACTTCCTTCTGCTGTGACCAAGTCTTCCTTGAAAGAGGTCCCTTCTGCTGAGAAGACTAAAGTAGGATCTGCTCCCCCATCATCTGCTAGGGTTAAGCATCTCGTCAGCACAAATAGCAAAAAGGTTGGCAGTATGCGAAATATTCGGGAAGTTCCACTCAAGTCTCCTACTGACAAGCTCAAATACTGTGATCTGCCCCGTGAAAAGGTCAACTCCATAACCAGCTTACTTTCCGAGAGCCAAGGAGATGCTCTCCAAAATTCAAGTCGTTTGCACCGGTCAAAGGAAGAAGATCGAACTGGGATGTCTGCTGATCCGCGTAACCATCGTGATCCAGCTGTTGAGTCGCGAGCAGTCAAGCATGGAGTTGATTTGGCGTCGTTGACTACCTTGGAAGGGAGGATGGTGGCAGTTAAGAGGGTCAGAGAGTCCTCTGCTCGGGAGAAAAGGTTATTCGGCAATGCAAGCAACTGATCCCAAGGTTGACAAGTCCAACCCTGTAGGGGATGTCGGTGTGTCTGATCTGCTTAAGACGAACTTCCTATCAAGCTGGTTGATGATGTCGATCAGGTTGGTGACCTTAGCACATTCTCAAGTCTTTCCTTGGAGAAGCAAAAGGAAGTGGTTGTTCATTTGCTTAAAAAATAAGTAGTTTTTGTTGTTGAGGCCATCCGAAACTCGTCTATTGTTGCCCACTCTTCTGCTCAGTTCAGCGACTTGGAGAAGAAGAATGCTGATTTGACTAGCAAGCTCTCGGTCGAGCAGATCCGTTATGAAAAGAAGATGTTTGAACTGAAGGATATTATATCTTAGTTGAAGAGTTCTCTTGCTAAGAAGGACAGTGAACTCGACTCTTCTGCTGTCGGCATGCATAGTCGAAAAAAGGCCTACTTTCATCTTGAGCATAAGAATGCTGACTTCTTCCATAGTTATGATAAGCTTCTGGCCAAGTTTGGTGTCTACCACAAGACTGCTGAAAGACATGATGACGAAAATGTGTATAATGACCAAGAAAGACATGATGACGAAAATGTTTCTTTTTTCTTCATTCTTTTGATACTTAAAATAAAAATAAAAATAAAAAACCAACTTCACAGCTTAAATTTGTGTCTTTTTTTAATTTACACTTTTTTATCAAAAAATTTAATCTAAAAAATATTGTTATATTAATAAAATATAAAAATATAAAAATATATATTCAAAATTAAAATTAAAAACAAACAAACCCATCATCGTACCCACCCCATCTCTCTCTCTCTCTCTTCTCTCTCTCTCTCTCTCTCTCTCTCTCTCCTCAAAACACCAAGAAAAAAAAAACCCATATTAAGAATTTTAAAACCAAAAACTCAATCCAAACCCATATCAAGAGAGGTTTGAGTTCATGGTCCTTTGCTCTATGTATGTGAGTGGGATTGTAAGATTGGATTTTGTTTTGGTGGGAAGCTGGGGGTTTGATTTTCTTTGGTTGGCCTTGATGGAGTGGGAAAGTTGGGGTTTGGATCTTTTGTGGTTGCATGGTTTGGTAGTTGGTAAAATCATTGAAGGTATGGTTGCTTTATTGTTTATTTTATAATTTATATGTTTATAGAGTTCTTCACTTCTCTGGTTTTCTCTTGCTCTCAAATCTTAGATTCTTTAACTATTCTTCAAGGTTGTAGTGCTTCTTCTTTGCTTGAGTATGAATTCTTCTTTGATTTGATGGGGCTTCTTCTTCTCCTTTCTCTCTGCACTTTTTTTCGAAAATTTTATCTTCTTCTCCTTTCTCTATGCACTTTGATTCGAGGAGTTTGTAGATGGGAGTTGTGTAATTGGAGGGATAAGGATTGTCCATTTAAAAAATAAGTGAGCGCATTATGGGAAAGCCAAATTTTCATTAAAACCACTGGTTAATTTTTTTAAAGCAGCTTTTGAAAGTTGCCTTCTCCTTGCTTTGAAAAAACAAAGGTCACTGACCGCAATTTTTTTATAAAAAAAAACTGATTCTTGACGTTTACCAAACACCTTAGTTTTGAAAAAAAAAATTTAAGCTGATTTTTAAAAAATTTAAGCACTCCCAAACACTACTTTAGTCTAATCATGTTGGTATTGGTCTTGACTGGAGTTTTGATAATTTTTCCGTCACCGAAAATTTCTCAAGGCACCCATCTTTGTCGGCGACAGGAAATTGTTCCTCTTGTTAGTCTGAATGTGTTGGTATAGGTTTTGCCCGGAGTTGTTGATATTTTTGTACGTTTACCCAAAACATCTATTGCACGGTGTTTTGACATTATTTTCTAAAACAGAGGGGGTTATTTATGTTGAATATAAGTTATATATTCCACAAGATTAGTTTCATAAGCCTATTTTGTTTTGTTTTTATTTTTTACATTTTGCCTATTTTGTTAATAGGTTGAGGTTTTTGTTATTTTGTGTAACATCCCGACCCAAATTTAAGTATTCGTTTAATTTAATTATTGTAATAAATTTACAATTTACAATTTTGCCCTTATGGATAGGGTTATTTTGGTCACTTTTTAATCCGGTAGGATTTTGGGTAAATGAATGGTACAATGACGTAGATCGCGTCAATACAAGTTCGTAGACACGTAGTGGGCTCAAATCAGAGTTGTAACGAAGAAGTTACGAGCTACGGAAGCCCAGTGGTATAATCATAAATATTTCGAAGTTTAGTTTTAAAAACCAAATTTTTATTTCTTCTCTCTCTCCCTGAGCCCTCCTCCCCTCTTCGCGACTCGCAGCTATAGCCGACCACTAAATTGACCAGCTCACATCCCTTTTCCAGCCCCACCCCTTCCCTACCGCCGACAACTGCTCCAACCGCTGAAATTTGCTCAAAAAAGGCTGGACTTTTCGTAAAGTTTCCACCACTCGTTTCAGCGATTCCAGCCACCAATTTCTTCGATCTAGGTATGTTTTTTCATCCTCTCAATGTGTTCTAGCTGATGGTTGGGTTGATTAGGATCGATTTTTGAGTTTTGGAACTCGATTTATCGCTTAAAGTTTGGCCGATTTTCAGCTCGTGTTTTCGGCAAGTTCCGGTCACTTTTTGGCCATGGTCCTAGATATAGGTGTTGTTGGGTGTTTCGAGAATTTTCCGGTCGCCAAAATTTCTCAAGGCACCCACATGCTGGTAGCTCGTGGGCATTGTTTGGGTGACCCATTTGGTCCTAAAATGATCCCCATGTCATCCCGAGCACGACGGTATACTCTGATTTGAATTTGGTTATCATTTGACTGTCGATTGGATTACGCATATTAGATATTATCCGGGTTCAATATGTTCAGACCGTTGGATCAACTCCAATTTCAAATATGTTGATCTAGGCATCTCTAGGATCATGTAGGTATTCACGGATCGTGAATTGGAGTCCCAAATGTTTTGATTCAATTATTCAAAGATTAGGTTAAACGGTAACCGTCCGATGGTGCGATCGCGAGCGATTTGACTGTTCGATTTGGACCAAACTTGCAGGACTTGTATAATAAATCTTGTTGAACCCATAGGAACTTTCTGATCGGAAATCGGAGGTCGTGGGCCCCACGGGCCCAATTGACCAAGTTTGGGCAGTTTGACTCCTCGGTTGACCGTGAGTCTTCCAAGGTAGTTTCACCCTTCGAGGAGTACTAGAATGACCTTAATAACGAGTCTTTACTGTTATTTGAGTTATGTTGATTATGTTGGGATTATGAGATTGTTTTGTGATATCTTATGGAATTCTTGGATATTAGTTTGATACTTGACTGATGGGTTGTGAAAGTGAGTCTTGGGTCTCGGCTATGATTATTAGGAAATGAGTGGACGTTTGTTTTTAAGTGTACTTCATTCTTCTAATATGGAATTTCTTGCATAATGAGCTTTGATTGAAAATGGATTTAATATGGGTTAATGAGGATATGGGATCTCTAAGGGTTAATTATTTATCATTATTTAATATTATTATGATTATTATTAAAGTATATGGATTGGGTGATATCAGGTTATTTACGAAAGCCTATTATTTTAATTGTGGAATATAGTATGTTTATGGAAATGAAGTGTAAACAAGTTTTGATTACTATTTGAATTATTTTTGGGTCTTTATAGAATATATGCTTGAGAGTTTATTTTCTATACAATGAATAAATATTTTGGAAAATTGAATTAAGGAATGGAATATTATTTTTATAATATTTATATAAGGGTTATAAACCTCACCATCATATGTACCTTCCCTGGTCACTATACCCACACGTGGCGTTGGACTTTTCGACGTGTGGGCTTCCTTGATTACTGATTTTGGAATTGATGGATACTTCGAAAACTATGGAGATGGTTTGGGTATGTCGAAACCCGGACACCCTTGGCGGGGTGTTACCGTAGACCCTTAGCAGGATAGTCTGTGCGCGTAGGACTTGTCACAAGTGCACGAGTATTGAGGATTCTAATGTGCGTGCTGGTGAGCCCAATCCCCCGGTTGGACGGCTCGTCCTTGGCCATATGGTTGTTGAGGATTCCTCCGTGTGGTTCAGCCAAACGATTCCTGCGTTGGATTGTTTTCCTCGGTACATGATGTGTACTGTCATATGTACCTCCCCTTGAATACTAATACTTGGAAACAGTGGACATGGATACTTGGATACATGGAAATGGATAGCTGGTTAGTCTGCGCGCGTAGGATTTGTCACAGGGCACGAGTATTGAGGATTCTACTGTGCGTGCTGGTTAGCCCAGTCCCCCAGATAGACGGCTCGTCCTTGGCCACTTGGTTGTTGAGGATTCCTCCATGTGGTCTAGTCAAATGATCCCCAAATTGGATTGTCTTCCCTTGGTACATGATGATGGTGTGAGGTGTGTATATTGATATATATATATGTTCGTTTTCGGTTGAGATTCTTGAACTGGTGTTTCGTGAGTATCTACACAGTTATGAACGTTTGATTTATAGTTTGGAAAGTGTTGTTCGGCAACATACGCCTTGGATAGGGTATGGTTGCGGGAAAGAACTGATAAAAGGAAAGGAACTCATAAAGTGTTCAAGGGTTGCCTTGTCGAATTTGATGTTGTAATGAATCTAAATTAGATCATTGGCATTATTTTAAACAATCGAATATTTTCTGAATCGTGAGTGTTGATGAAAGAACTACGTGTGGCTTGATCCCTCACCAAGGGGTACGTATGTAGCCTGGGGTTCCACCTAGGTGCAGCCATGAATTAAACTATTACTTTAGTTGGGCATTTCCATTTGTTTAAATTTCGTTGAACTTCATTTTGGTTGTAAACTGCAGTCTTCCTTTAGAAATGCTTTGTTATCGCCCATACTTGGGTTGGATGTAAGGCCGGAGGCCTATTATGTGAATTACATGTTATTATCTTGTGCATACTGCCGGTTGAGATTATAAATGTGTTTTTGATAGGTTAAAAATTTGGGAAATGACCATTTTTTAAGGGAAACTTTGCCGAAATTTCGACAGAAAGTCTCATTTCTCTTCCTTAATTTGGAAGAGAGACTATGACGTTAGTAAGTGAGCTCGGTATCAGTTTGATGTCGGAAATACCACCGGATTCATCCCAAGTTCCAAGGAATTCGGGGCGGGTCCTATCATTTTGGTTAGATTTTACTTATTATATTTATTGTTAAAGTATTTATTAACCTTTGTGCCTTTAGCTTTTCTTAATATAATTGGTATTATATATTTTAATAAATTTTTGCTTAATTAAAATAATGGGTTAAACACATGAGGGCATGGGGAGGGAGCGTTTGGCCAATAACAAGGCAACTTCCCAGGCACGTTGCAAACACAAGGGTAAGACGACTACTGGGGTGCCCCTTAGAAAAAAAAAAAAAAAAAAAAAAAAAAAAGCAAAGTAAAACAACATCAGTTCTATTGTAATCACTAAGTAAGGGCACGGTTCCCAACCAAAACACAAAAGCCCTGATCACTCATTGTTCCGGGTGAGACGATACATAAACAGGAACCATAGCGCATCTGATCTCGTGCTATATGTCAAAGTCACTGATCATTTATCTTACAAGGTAGATATTGGTAATTATTGTCAGCTCATTTGATTAATTTTTGTTTTTATGTAATATTTTGTAAGCATCATTTTGGTTTTTATGTTCAATTAATCCAGCTGCGTGCTAAGTAAATACTTGGCAATTCTATTGCTTGTTGGTACTATGTTTAGGTATTCTCAACTCGTTTTTGTGCATTCCACTTAAGCAATTAGATTTCACATATTCAATTACCTGCTTTCTGTCTGCCAATTCGATATTTGTAAATCCAATTGCATTTCAAGTTTGCTGAGTATGCATAATTTTGTTTTTATTTATGTTCCATTAATCTAGATGCGTGCTAAGCAAATCCTTGCCAATTTGATTGAGTGTTGGGCATATGTTTAGTTTTTCTCAACTTGTTTTTGTGCATTCCACTTATGCAATTAGATTTCACATATTCAGTTACCAGTTTTCTGTCTGCCAATTGGATATTTGTAAATCCAATTGCATTTCAAGTTTTACTGAGTATGCATAATTTTGTTTTTATGTTCCATTAATCCAAGTGCATGCTAAGTAAATAAAGCCTTGACAATTTGATTGAGTGTTGGGTGTATGTTTAGTTTTTCTCAACTTGTTTTTGTGCATTCCGCTTATGCAATTAGATTTGACATATTCAATTACTGCCTTTCTGTCTGTCAATTGGATTTTTGTAAATCCAATTGCATTTCAAGTTTACAGCATATGTTGCATGGAAAGTGCTCTTGTGACTAATTCAATTTTTGACACTTGCATAATTTGGGTAGCCACACTAAGGGATGTAGAAACGACAAACTCTATGGTTTATGGTTTCAAAATCATTTGCCTGGTCCAGTGAAGGATAAAGTCAAAGCAGCAGGGTTTTCATTAGTTTGCAAATTTATTTGCAAGAAAGGGAAGGTGAGGCAAACACCTCATTACGGCATTGGCGGAGTGTTGGTGGGATAGTACCTATACATTCCATCTGGATGAGGTCAGGGAGCTTATAATTACCCCGATGGACTTTAGTGTGAACACGGGTTTACCCGTTTGTGGGAAGCCTTTAAAATATGACATGGAGGCCCACAAAAACACTAAGGAGGTAGTGAGCTATTCAGGAATCCCATTGCAAGCATAATTAATACCAAGATAAAATACAAGGACATTATGGATAAGGAATGGAAGCTGCAAACCGCTGTGCAAGAAGACCAGTTAACTCGTGTCTTCATTCTTGCATTGATCAGCAACACTATATGCAATGATACAAGTGACTCTGTTTATCTATACTACATGCCCAGCCTGGCTAAAGTCGATAAGATTAAAGAGTACAATTGGGGTGGGGCTGAGTTGTCATGCTTGTATCTGTCGATGGATGCTATTTCCAGAAGGATTGTGTCAAGCTCACGAGGGTATTGGCGGGCTTGGGAGGTGAATAATTTCATGTTGACAAACTAAATGATTATTATAATTCCTTGCGATTGGGTATTTTGGTTGTCATAACTAATAGTGGTACGTTTTTTGTTTATAGGTATGGGCGTGTGAGTACTTGAAGCCACTTACTTTAAATCAACCATTTACCGATGAAAACAGTCAATGGCCGCATGCGTTACGGTGGTTGGGTGGCCTGGATGTGCGGGAAACATCCCACAACTTGGAGCAGTTTAGGATAACTATGAGATATATCACTACTAATCAAGTTAATTGGCATCCATGGGAAACTGATGATACAACCCTACAACATTATGTGCAAAGCAGCATTCCATCTACAAAACAAAGAATTCTACTCGAAGGACCAGCCGGGTATGCCTGGTATTTAGGGAAAACAGTATCTTGTCTGACGCGCAAATCTCACGGCCTGGTGATCCGGGCCGAGGGGATGTGCGTTGACACGTGGCTTCCTTCTTTTGGATGCGGTGCGGTTGTGCGCGGGCGTGCCAGCACGGTCTACCGTGCGTCGAGATGTGGTTTGGGTAGAAATGGTTAAGTGGTGCGCCTATTTGAATTCGACTTCTAATCCAACGATTGTGGTCGAGAGAGGAACTGATCTCGGTCGTCAGGTTCACGACCTGAGCTACAAGGCCGTTTAGTGGTGGTGTTGGTGGTGGGTTTTGGGCAGTGCTCCGGCGCGTTGCTCAGTGAGCGACGGTCGTATGATATATGGGGTGAATGAAAGAGTAACAGAGATGGTGCTCCGGCGCCTTGAAGATCAAGGGTCGTATGATATATTGATGAATGAATTTTCCTTACAATCTAACACTACTCCTAGGAAAGCAAGTAAAGATATTGAAAGTGCATTACAGGAAAATATAATTTGCTCCGTGGGAGGCTTTGGTTTGGTGTTTGAACCTTTTGAATGTAGCTTGAGCCTTGTATTTATAGGAAGAGTTCTTGGAGGAGTAATCGAGGCTGAAAATCTGCATGGTGGAGCCTGGTTAGAGCAAGTGGGTAGTCCAATCGACATTTGGGATCGTGAAGCATGGTGGTGTGACCCCATAAATCTTGGTAGATCTCGGCCGCCGCCCTGATCGTGGGTTCTGCGCTTCTGGCCGTGGGGACGCATTTATTGTTCTAATAGCTGGTGACCTAATCTCTCAAGCTGCAAGAATTCTTGTGAGAATGTTTGCGTCTAATCATTCTGATTCCTGTCACCAAATCCTGACTTCAGTCACTTCCCACTTTCTCTCGTGCATTAAATGCTTATTCGTGGCCAGTGGGTTTGCTGCAATAAACAGAGGCACTACTTCATTAAATGAAGCGTGGGACCTTGCTGCCACTTCATGATCTGACTTTTAATATCTTTGGCCGTGATTTTGTTCAGCTTCGACCTCGGCCTATAATCGAGGCCGAGATGATCATGCCTTCACAATTTTTCCTTTGTTTTTAGGAAGGCCAAACATCTTGGCGAAACGCCGCGTTTTAGTTTTACGAGCTAGGGCTAGGGCCGAGAAAAGGGGCTCCTTCGATCAGTTCATGGCCGTGATTTATTAGGCACAAACATATCTATGTAAAGCCTAGGTACAACCAGATCATCGGATCCCAAAAATTCCCCGTCGAACCATACTTAAAGACATGAAAGTGTATTTCATGGACAATGAAACCAAAGCATCACTTGAGGGATTTAAGGCAGATGACTGATTTGCTGAATCCACTGATTATCGAGTGTGTCGAAATGAGTATGTGAAGTATAAGCATCCATCGATAGATACAAGCATGACAACCTAGCCCCGCCCCAATTGTTTAATCTCATCAACTTTAGCCAGGCTGGACATGTAGTATAGATAAATAGGGTTGCTCTTATCATTGCATATAGTGCTGCTGATCAATGCGAGAATGAAGACATAAGTTAACTGGTCTTCTTGTACAGCGGTTTACGACTTCCATTCCTTATACTTATCCACAATGTCCTTGTATTTTATCTTGGTATAAATTATGCTTGCAATAGGGTTCCTGAATAGCCTCACTATCTCTTTAGTGTTTTTGTGGGCCTCCATGTCATATTTTAAAGGCTTCCCACAAACAGGTAAACCTGTGATCACACTAAAGTCCATCGGGGTAATTGTAAGCTCCCCGACCTCATCTAAATGGAATGTATAGGTATTGTCCCACCAACACTCCGCCAATGTCGTAATGAGGTGTTTGCCTCTCCCTCCTTTTCTTGCAAGTAAATTTGGGAACTAATGAAAACCCCGGAACTAATGGAAACCCCACTGCTTTGACATTATCCTTCACTGGACCAGGCAAACAATTTTGAAACCATAAACCACAAAGTTTGTCATTTCCGCATCCCTTAATGTGGCTACTCGAATTCTGCAAGTGTCAAAAATTGAATAGAAAAGTTGATATAGATCCAAATTCGCTTTGAGTAGTTGAGTTTAATCCTCAGACTTGGTGACTTTGATCCAAATCCTTTACTTTTTTGCCACATAGGATTACATTCCTTTTTAAATATTATCTTATATAATCTTTTTAGTTTTTAATTTATAAAATCATTTTTTGTTCCAATGATGCCCCTTATGACTTGAATCGAGTAATAGTTATTTATGTGATAATAATTAGCCGTTTACAATGTTTGACATTAAATAGAAAAGGCAAATACAGCAGACATATCCCAAAAATCACGTTTTTACCTACAATCATGCTTCTTCCATCCCAATCTACTGATTTCTTACTTCTCTTAGCTACCTATTCGATAGGTATCTCGTCCTACCTTTACCTTGACTAATATGTCGTATTGGTACATATGAATTATCTGTTGTATAGTTATAATATGAGCTACCTAATCAACACGTATCTCATTCTACATAGGTACAATATAACTCATCCATCGTATAGGTATATGAATCAGCTACCTATTCGGCAAGTATAATGAGATACACCTATGCTATCGGTATAATATGACTTATCCCGGCCCTAGGTATGTATTTTATATAGGTATTTATGTGGGTAGAAAACACTTGTTATAGGTATAATATGAAAATTCCAGGTAGGTGTTTATGATGAATCTTTTCTCATGAGAGGCTTTTGAGCCTTGTGGTTGGAAAAATCGTAACTTTTTCGATCATGGCATATGTGTATAGGGAGCATAGCTATAGATTAATCTGGTGCAAGTCTTTCTCTATGTTTCACTTGTTTTTGGCTTTTTGTGTACTTTTTTTCCAAGTTCAAGTCTTTCTTCGGAGATCAATTCTTGCAAGGAGGACATTTTTTGACGTTTTAAGCTTACTATGGTTCCCATAATTTGTATACCAAAAAAAAAAAAAATCCTTTACTGATGTAAGAAATCTGCAGAGATTGAGAATGAGTATGATTGTAAGAGTCGCCATGATTGCTAGGATGTGTTGCTTTGTTTTCCTTTTCTATTTAATGGTACTGGAAGTAAATATGTTAAAAAGGAAAGACAAATCAATTGCTTATCTATCCACGCATTGGCTTGGAGAACTTCTATTGAGGAGTTAATATTGATGTCCAGCATCCATTATATCTTAACAAAATTGGACCTACATCTAAGAAGCCCAAAATTGAATTAGTCACAATAACACTTTCCACGCAACATATTCTGAAAACTTGAAATGCAATTGAATTTACAAAACTCCAATTGGCAGATAGAAATGCAGTAATTGAATATGTCAAATCTAATTGCATAAGTGGAATGCACAAAACAAGTTGAGAAAAACTAAACATTCTCCCAACACTCAATCAAATTGTCAAGGATTTACTTACTTAGCATGCACTTAGATTAACGGAATATAAAAACAAAATTATGCATACTCAACAAACTTGAAATGCAATTGAATTTACAAATATCCAATTGACAGACAGAAAGCGGGTAATTAAATATGTGGAATCTAATTGCATAAGTGGAATGCACAAAAACAAGTTGAGAAAACTTGGGAGATGCTGATCCTTTTGGAAGGACTTATGGAGAATGAAAATCCCTCCTAAAATACATATCTTCATTTGGCTGGCTTATCTAGGTAAAATCTTGTCCAATGAGCAAAGAGCCAATAGGAATCTAACTTCAAAACCTTCTTGTCTTCTTTGTGGTTGGCAAACTGAATATGTTATTCATATTCTTAGGGACTGTCCCAAGGCTATGATGGTATGGAATTCTGTTTTAAATTTACACTCTTCTCCTCATTTCTTCCTCTCTAAGCTAAAACCTTGGTTCTTAGGCAATATGCTCTCTAAGGTTAAATGCCCTGATGGTATTGGACGGAATGTTATTTTTACCATTACATGTTGGTATTTCTGTAATTGGCGTAACAAGCATATTTTTAATGTTGAAGTGGATATGCCTTTTACTTCCAGGAATTCCATTTTTATTGTGGTTGTTGAGTGGGTTAAAGCCGCTAATGGCTTTGGCGAGAAACCTGACAGAATACATATTTTTTTGGCTTGGGAACCTCCCACAATTGACCAACTTAAGCTGAATGTGGATGGTTCTAAAAAGGCTGCCACTAATATTATTGGAGCAGGAGGTGTTATTAGGGACTCCTCAGGTGACTGGATTGCCAGTTTTGCTGTGAATTTGGGCCAAGGTCATATCCTGGAGGCTGAGTTTTGGGGTCTATATTTTGGTCCAAAACTTGCTATTGAGAAAGGTATTACTAACCTTGCTATTGAAATGGATGCTGCTATTGTTGTCTCACTTATTCAACAAATCAATTCATTGCAATGCCATCCTCTTGCTGCTTTGGTGCATAGTTGTTGTGATCTCATGATTCAAATTGGAAATTGTCACCTTGTCCACATTTACGGGGAAAAGAATTGTGTTGCTGATTGTTTGGCAAATTGGAGTTATAATCTGGACCTGGGAATCTACTTCTTTGATGAGGCTCCTATCTAGGTTATCTCTTTGTTAGTGGATGACTTGCTTGGTCTTGCTAGGCCTCGACTCATGCGCTGTGTTTTGTTGTTGTTCTATGGGGGTTTCCCCCCATTTCACCAAAAATAAATAAATTTTAACTAAAAAATAGAGAGCATGATTGTAGATGCTCTTAAATGCAGGCAAAGCCACTGCCTCCATTGTTGTTGATGTGAAGAGAGAGGAGAGGGAGAGATGAGAGTGAGAGAGCTGGTGAGAAGAGGAAGATGATGCCAAGGACAATGGAGGAGGGGATGGGGACGCAAAGGAAGGACGACGGAGAATGGCAGGGTCAATGTTGACGCCGATGCCCGTGGCTGCGATGGGGAAGAGAATGGCTTGACTAATGGTCTAACCAAATTTTCTTTAAAATGTTAAGCGGTTGACACGTGTCGAAAGATAATTGGGTTGGGGATACTTAGGTGGAATGCTTACCTTCGCATACCCGTGCCATGCAAGTTTTTCTGTCCTTTATGTCACCTGTCTAATTTCTCCATGTGTCCAATCACTTAACTATAAATAACACTGTTAACTTGAATTGTTAAAAAAAAAAAACCCTAAAAAATTATTAAAGAGACGTTGGTTCCACTTGGGCGGGAACAGATACCAGAGGTAAAAGTAGAAATATGCACTAGTTGAAGGACACCTTGTGCAATTCCACTTGAATTCTAAGTAGAAAAAGAGACATTGGTTCTTAGGACTGCCGGCATCCCTCTCTCTCACTCTCCCTATAGTTATTTTGTCCATTCCACAGACGGCAAATTCCAACTATAGAAGTGCATTTAAATTCTAACTCCATTGCACTTCTTTTATCTGTCTGTTTCAGTTTCTGCCAATTTCCTTCATCCCAATCCTAAACAAATTCAAAACCCATTTCCAATTCTCATCTCGAAACTCCATTTTATATTTCAAATTTCAATCTCTCTGTTTAATCTTCATTACCCATTTCTTTAAATTTCAAATTCTACCACCCAATGTAGACTCTTTTTGTTTATATCCATTTGTCATGTTTTAGCCTAATCCTTGGTATATATTGGCATCCAAGTAGGCAAGAGTGGTGAAGATGATGAGGTGGCCACCTTGGCCACCAATTTCCACCAAGAAATTTGAGGTAGTTATTGTTGCAGGCAGGCTTGAGGGATTGGATAAAACTCAATTTGAAGGTGAGAGAAGAGTTTTGGTTGAGGTTAAATGGAAGGGCCAGAAGGGTAAGGCTTTGGGGTCTTTGAGACGATCTGTGAAGAGGAATTTCACCAAAGAAGGTGGAATTAGAGATGATGGGGGGGGTGGAATTGCAAGGGAGTTTAGGAGTTTGTGCAGTTTTTCTGGTTATAAAGAGGGTATGTTTTACGCTTGGGAGCTTTCATTTACAGTCTTCGATGTGAGTCTCTCTGCCTTTCAATTCATCTTCTTGTTTTTTTTTTCTTCTTTTGTTCTGTTTTTTCGGTAGCAGCAGGAAATTTTTTTGTAGCTCGGTTGTCTCTTTTTCCTTTTTGAGATTGATCATATTGTGATGTTGTATTTGTTTGTTTATACGATTCTTTTGTTTAAGGTTTGTCATTAACCATTGCCTCATCCATCATGTGATTTCTTGAGAAACAGAGTCGGTGTTTATGGAACTGCATCACTGAACCTAGCGCAGTATGCTTCGGTGTCTGAGGAGAAGGAACTTGGACTCAACGTTCCTCTTAATGTTCTTGTTGTGGCCTCAGAGTCTAAGCCATCACTTTCTGTATGTACTGCCTATGTTTAAATTAAACTTCTATGTTCATCCCATTTTGTCACGTCTCTTTGCCAGGTTAGGTATGATCGGTTCATAATTGTATATCATTTTGTACCCTTCTAGCTTATGATTTGGTTATGTTATTGAGTTAAACTTGTGCTTTTAATTCATTTTCTATTTTGATAAGTCCATAATTTCATACACTTGCATGCCTTCTTTACTTAGTGATTTTGCTTAGTTTCTCTTTATTTTGAGTCACTTACCTATGTTTGTGTGTTTTGTAGGTTAAGATAGCAAGAGATAACATTTGATGCAATCCATGCATGTTAAGGGCCTGATTTGGGTGAATGGAAGAAGAGCTTAAAGACAAACTAATTTTGGCTACAACCCCTTTCCAGCCCAATTTCGTAGGTCAACTTCTTGGTCTTGGATCAGCATGCTATGGGGCTCGAATGAGGTGAAGATCTTCATGAAACTTGTTCCAATGGGTGTCTACTACAACATATCCAAATTTCAGCCCAATTGGACATTTGTGGAGTGCTCAGCCCGTCCAACACCCAACCTTGCTCAGCAAGATTTGCAGCTGCCAGCATTTAGTCATGTGCCTCCTTTTAGCCATGTGCCTCACCCCAGCTACAACTGACTTTGTACCCAACATAATGAGTGAAGTTGGGAGGCTTTCCAGCTATGAATTTCTGAATGAGCAAGTTGGTACATGCTGGAGTTATTATAGAGAAAGCATGTGCATGCATGGGAAGCAAAGAGAAAGGAGAGAGAGAAGAATGAGGAATGATGAGAGGCATTTTACTTCAGCCTTTGAACATGGGAATTGAATTGGCAGATCACTTTGGAGCTGGAAATCAGGTTTTAATTGAAAGAGGAAGCATGTGCATGCATGTGAATCAAAAAGGAAAGAAAAGATGAAATGAAGTCAATTCCAGTCTCTGTTCGGTTGCCAACTTGCAAGGCCCAAAACACCCACTTCTACTGCTCCGATGGGAATACTTTCTTCATAGCAGTTGTCCCCATGGGTGTCTAGTATAACATATCCAAATTTGAGCCCCATTAGATACGTTTTGAAACCTCTGGCCTTCCTACACCAAGCCTGGTTCAGAAAACTCGTTTTTCATCAACCAAAAGGCAACCACATGGGTTGGCAGCAAAGGCAGCCACATCTGATCACCT
The DNA here is from genome assembly GCF_965620075.1 of Prunus avium. Taxonomy (NCBI): domain Eukaryota; kingdom Viridiplantae; phylum Streptophyta; class Magnoliopsida; order Rosales; family Rosaceae; genus Prunus; species Prunus avium. Next base: position 21,882,203 of record NC_142285.1, on the reverse strand, counting down.
TTGAACCCATGTGAAGATGCTTGAGGTGCAGTAGCAAAACATGAAGGATGGTGTGGGAATCCATCATGATGTTCCTCCCTCTTAGCCCTATAAATAGAGAAGCCTTCAAGCTTCAAAACACACCCCAAGGGGGGGAGCTCTCAAACACTTCTCTAGAGCTCCCTTCCCTTCTCTCCCTCAAATTCTCTTAGTTTCCTTTCAAGTTGTCAATTGTTGTAACAAAATGAGTTTACTAAATTTTCCTTCAAGTTTTCTTAGTTCTACTTTACTTTTATTTGTAATGTACATTCTTTCTTAAGTATTCAAGTTTAATTAGTTTCCAAGTTTCAATTATGGTTTTTGTTCTTATTCATTATGCTTATAAGTTAATATGTTAGTTTGAATGATTGATCACCATTTAGGCTTGCATGTTAGCTATCTTGGTTTGAATTAAGAGTAGACACCATGCTTTAATTCGAATTGAACTATGAATAGGAAGAGTATGTATGGACATTCGACAACAGGGATTAGATACATGCTTGGTTGTTTAAATTGTTCTTCTATGCTTAATGGGTTCCTAATGCTTAATTTTAGGTTAGACAACAAATGATCAAATTAGGGAATTAGGAACACAAGGTTTTGACCAAACACCATGGCTTAATCATACTTTAGCTAGAATCAATCCGTTAATCTAATTGAACTTGGGAACTTATCTACTTGAGTTATTTTCTTTTCTTTCTTTCTTGTTTTATTTATTTTCTTTCTTGTTATTCTGTTTTGTGTAGGAAAACTGAATTGGATTATTCAATCACCAATCCCTGTGGAATCGACCTCGCACTTACATATCTTATACTACCGAACGGCTCGTGCACTTGCGAGTATCACAAGTTGAAGATGCAGCTGAATCCATTTTGGTGCAGCTGAATCGACGCAACAAGTTTTTGGCGCCGTTGCCGGGGATCGGTAACATTGTTTGATTCTATTTGGCTTTCCTACTTTATTTTATTTTTTTCTTAACTGGACAATTTCTTGTTTTAAAGTTAATGACATTAATGGACAAGTTGTGTTTGTAGTCCAACAGAAAAGGACAATTGCCCAACAAGCAAGAGAACTGGGTTTAAGTCCCAGCTTACACAACCCATTGGTGCTCGTTGCTTTGAAGCTTGGAATTGGATGTGTGTTGATTTTCCTTTTCATTTTAGTTTTTATTTCCTAATCCTTTTAATTCTATTTCAAGTTTTCTGTGTTTGTTTTAGCAATTTATTATAGCTCAATAATAAAGGGAAAGAGAAGGCAACTTCAATCATAAAGATAGGAAGTGTGGAGTAGTGGGAGAAGTCGCGACCTCCAAATGCATCACGCTCGACCTAATCACTTCAAGGGGGAGTATTCCAATCCTTTCTCTTTAGTTGTTTTGTTATTATTTCAATAATTTTAATTTTCTATTTCTTTTATAAGAAAATAAAAAAAAAGATTTTTTATATGAGCTGACTCGTGGTAACTCCAGTAAGCACTTCCGTCAATACAGTGTCTAGGAGTTCTTTAGGCGACACCTTCGGTGTCTAAGAAGTTTGGGTTTTAAGCGGGACCATTGTGACCCCTCCAACCTTCCCGGATCCCCTGGCTGTGTTTTCTGAGGCCCTTAACTGGTCATCCGTGAGTTGCTTGTATATTGTGTGTTTTTAAATTAAGTTTTTTTTTATTTTCTTTGTTTTCTTTTCTGTTGAGTCTTTGTTTTTGTTTTGTCTTTGTTTTTGTTTTGTTAAGTTAGTTTATTTATTTATTTACGTGGTATGGTTAGTTAGTTTATTTCTGAGTGTTAAAACACATTTTTATTTTATTTCAAACTTTGCATTAAAAACAAACAAAAACAAACCAAAAAAAAAAAAAAAACAACAACAACAACAACAACAAAAAAAAAAAAACTTCTTCTTCTTCTTCATCTTCTTTATCTTCATCTTCATCATCATCATGGCTTGCCTCTATTGTCTCGCACTTGTAGAATCTGCAGCAGCTCTACATGGTCCTCATTCTTTCTCTGCAGTGCTTCCACATGCTGATTGGCACAGTAAAGTCGCTTCTGCAAATCTGCCACCAAAGCCTTCAAGGAAGCCACTTCCTCGTTCAGCGCTGTGCACTCCCGCATCCTCGCCAGTAATCGCATGCCCAAATTGGTAGCCGAGACCGCATGGAGCACAGATAAAGAGTGGGACTCATCCACTGCCATCTTGTCAGACCTACGTGCCACATGCAGATGATCTGCCGGTGTGAGTATACTGCCAATCATGCCACCCAACAGCACTGCTCTGTTCGGCATTGCCTCAGCAAAGTTCGGTATTGCCTCAGCAAAGTTTGAGGCCGTGCCGTGATGATATGTGGAGTTTGGGAAGACAGGAGTTGGAGGAGCCCTTGGCTGGGCATTTGGAGGTGCAAGTGAGAGCTCAAGGTTGAGATCATCAAGGTGAGTGCATGAGGATGCCATTTGTTTTGCTTCTGAATTTTTTGATGTTTTTCCTTGAGTTTGCAGGAAGAAATGCTGGGTATCATCCGCTTGCAGAGGTGTGGTTTAAATAGACATATGCTGATGAGAGAGAGCCAACACCATTTCGGATTTCCCGGGCATGCTCGACCTAATCGCTTCAAGGGGGAGCACATTAACTTTCACTTTACTTTTCTTTTTTCCGTGTTTTCTGGTGTTTTATGTTTTTGCCCGTTACTTTCATTTTCTAGTGCTTTGTGTTTTCTTTTCCGTTTGTCGTCTTCGTTTTATTTTAGTTGGGAAGTGTGTTTTCTTTTTCTTTTTCTTTCTGCAACCTTACTCTTTTATTTCCGAAATAAAATAATGAAATTACAAAAACAACAAAATAAAATAAAAACAACAATAATGCAGTAGGAAATCATTTCTTCACAGTGCTCGGTGTCTCGACCATTGGAGCTTTGAGTTTGGCCCTATGGCTGTCCTCTTCTGGATTTTCACGCACAGCCTCTTGGGGCTCATCACTTGAGCTCCCAAAGATCGCACTCTTAGCTTGAGCGTAACGTATCTCGCGATCTGCTTGCTTGCGTTTACTCGGTCGGTCTAGGTCCTCCAGCTGCTTTCGCATGTCGCGAGAATACAACTCTACCATCTTTGATAGGTTTTTATTCTCGTCCCGCAATACTTCTAGCTGGTGTCGATTCACCTCCACTATCCTTGCCCTCTCCCTTTTCAAGCTTTTTATAGCACTCTGACACTCTTCAACCATACTTCGCTCCGCCGCCAATTGACCCTTTAGCACCTCTACCTCATGGGACTTCGCAAGTAGGCGATGACCCAAACTTGCGACTGATGCCGTACTCTGCACGCTCAGTGCCAGGGCATCGCTCACGACCCGGTTGTCATCCCTTGTCCCCAGCACACGTATATCTTTAGGAGTCACTAAATTTCTAGCCACTCCAATGGCAACATCGTTGTCCAGGAGTATTTGATAACAGTACCATTTCTCACACCAGAAAACCCAGCACACCCAAACACCAACCAATTACTCTACACACCCATAACAACCTGCCAGCACTTTCTGATAGCAAGGACAATGGTTGATGATCACACCGTTCATTCCATCATATACAAACCTAGCACCCTTTCTGTAATTTTATGAGAATTCTAGAACAATCTCTGATAAGTGTATATATACACTCACTGTGTAACAAACATTTTCAATATAAGAAAAGAGCCTTACCTTTATCTTATCAGTCTGTTTCATTTCCTTCATGGTATCATAGCCACAGCCTCACGGTACCTCTCCCTCTATGCCCACTTCCTCTGCCTCCTCCTCTCCTCCCACCCCCCTGCCTCCTCCTCTCCTCCCAACCCCTCCATGACTGACCCCTCAACCATTTCTCCCCATCACATCGCCAATCTTATTCCTCTCAAACTTACCCAGTCCAATTTTTTGCTATGGAAATCTGTTCTCACCCCCATTCTTGAAAACTATGACCTCCTTGATGTTATTGACGGCTCTCACCCTTGTCCTCCCCAATATCTACCCCCACCATCAACCTTGAGTACCACCACCATCAACCCTGAGTACACCATCAACCCTGCGTACCTCACTTGGCTCAAACGGGATCGTATTTGCAAGATCTGGCTCAATGCTTCTTTATCCGAATCTGTTCTCTCTTACACCGTCGGCTCCACTACTGCTCATGCCCTCTGGACCACCCTCGAACGCCGCTTCTCCTCTCTATCTAGATCTCATGTTCTTCAGTTGAAGAGTCGCCTCCAAACCATCCAAAAGCATGACCGCCCCATGACTGACTATCTCCAGGACCTCAAAGGCATATCTGACGCTCTCACCGCCGCCGGCGAAGCCCTCTCTGACTCTGACTTGGTGGCTCACACGCTCCATGGTTTACCCACCGATTATGACGCTTTTGCTACCTCGATCCGTGTTCGATATGAGCCGATTCACCCCGATGCTCTTCACGGCCTCCTTCTCAGCGAGGAAATTGAACTCACTAAGCGCTCTGGAGCTCTTTTACCTACCCCCGTGGGCCCCACTCCAACTCAGGCCTTTTCAGCCCTCACCAACACTTCCAGGCCCAACCCCCACACGTCCAGACCCTCTCGTGGCCATAATCCAACTTTCAGGCCCTCTTTCTCCCCACCTCAACGCCCACTCTTTAATCACCCCACCAACCCCCCCTCTTTCTTTCGCTCTACCCCGTCCCATCGCTTTCCCAACTCCTCCAGAGTTCGCTGTCAAATTTGTCATACTCTCAATCATTCTGCCATTAACTGTCATCAACGCATGAATCATGCGTATCAAGGAAGGGTTCCCCCCGCCACACTTCAAGCCATGGTTGCTACCTCCGGCACTTCACCTCATACCTCTGGCTCTACATGGTATGCTGACACCGGCACCACCAACCATGTCACCAACGACCTGTCCAATCTTACACTTCATTCCCCATATCCTGGCCACGAACGAGTCACTGTGGGCAACGGTCAGGGTCTTGACATCCACCACGTTGGTCAATCTACTGTCACACCATCTTCCTCCTCTAGTTCTTCCTTCTCTCTCACCAACATTCTTCATGTTCCCACTATCAAGCATAATTTATTATCTGTTCGTCAATTCACTCGTGATAACAACTGTCTGATAACTTTTACTCCTTCTGATTGTGTGATTAAGGATTTACGTTCGGGGAAAGCTCTGTTTCAGGGCCGTATTGATGGCAATCTCTATCCCATTCATCTCCATGTCTCCTCACCTCCTCCTCCAGCTGCGCTTCTCAGCACCGCTCCTCCCCTTCTCTGGCATCAGCGCATTGGTCATCCCTCCCCTGCGACTCTTCATCATATCTTATCTCACCAACAACTCAAGTCCATTCCCACCAAATTTTCTTTTGTCTGCACTGATTGTCAATTAGGAAAGCACACCAAGTTACCCTTCCCTAGATCCCTTAGCCTTACCTCTTCTCCATTACAACTCATTCACAGTGATGTATGGGGTCCTGCCCCTATCTCTTCTGTAACTGGCTTTAAATATTATGTCACATTTATTGATGACTGGTCTCGATTTACCTGGTTCTATCCTTTACACTGCAAATCAGAAGTTTTTCCTACATTTCAACAATTCAAATCTCTTGTTGAAAAACAATTTAATTTACATATTAAAGCTTTGCGATGTGATAATGGCGGTGAATACACCAGCTCCTCTTTTCGAACCTTTTTGGCCAATCAAGGCATTGCTCAACAATTCTCTTGCCCGCATACGCCTGAGCAAAATGGATTGGTGAGCGAAAGCATCGCCACATACTTGAGCTGACTCGAACCCTCCTTGCGCAATCTGCATTGCCTATCAAGTATTGGGTGGAAGTTGCTCAGACATCTATCTACTTGATCAATCGATTACCCTCTTCTTTGCTACATCACCTTAGTCCCTTACAAACATTATTTAATTGTGTTCCTGACTATGCCTTTCTCAAAGCATATGGTTGCCTTTGTTTTCCTTGGATCAGGCCATACACATCACACAAGCTGAGTTTTCGGAGTGCCAGATGTATCCTTATCGGCTATGCCATCCAGCACAAAGGTTACCGCTGCCTTGACTTATCCACTGGCAAAGTTTATATCTCCAGACACGTCACCTTTGATGAATCCCAATTCCCTTTCAAAATTTCCCCTTCTCCCTTGTCCTCTCCTTGCCCTGACTCCACCACAACACCTCATCTTTTGCCATTTCCATTCTTTATTCCAAACACAACCCAACCCACAATCCCAGCCCCTTCCTCCTCGCTTATACCCTTACAACCATCACCCACTCCACCCTTAACCCCGCCTTCCCCCCCACCACCCCCCCACCGCCGCCGCCGCCACTGCCACCTACTAATGCCCATCCTATGCAAACCCGATCCAAAAGTGGCATAACCAAACCCAAAGCCCTTACTACCCGACATCCCTTCCCTTATGCCCTCACTACCACTAAATCTTCCACCACTCCATCCACCTATCTTCAGGCAGCCAAAGATCCCCACTGGTCAGCTGCAATGCACAAAGAAATTGAGGCTCTCCATCAAACTCAGACCTGGACCTTGGTTCCCCCAAGCCCCACCTACAACTTGGTGGGCTGTAAATGGGTTTTTCGTCTCAAGCAAAAGGCCGATGGAACAATCGAGCGGTATAAAGCCCGTTTAGTAGCCAAAGGGTTCCATCAACAAGAAGGAGTGGACTTTACTGACACTTTCAGCCCTGTTGCAAAGCCCACCACGATCCGCATCATTCTGTCTCTCGCTGTTCAACATGATTGGCCTATCTCCCAGCTTGATGTATCTAATGCCTTCTTGCATGGCCACTTACATGAGGATGTCTTCATGACCCAGCCTCCTGGCTTTCAAGATCCCACCAAGCTCAACTATGTCTGCAAATTAAACAAATCCTTATATGGGTTGAAACAGGCCCCACGGGCTTGGTATGAAGAACTCCAAAATGCTCTCCTGACTATGGGTTTCTCTCCCTCTACGGCTGACCCCACATTATTTGTCAAGTTTGATTCCCACATCACCTTTCTTTTGGTATATGTTGATGACATTGTCTTGACAGGCAGCTCTGCCTCCTATTGCCAGCAGCTCATCTCTCAACTCGGCTCCAAATTCTCCATGAAAGATCTTGGGCCCCTTCATTACTTCCTTGGTCTTGAAGTTCATCGCCACACCAATGGGTTGTTTCTCTCCCAATCCAAGTACACCTACGATCTCCTTGCCAAGCATAACATGCTTGATGCCAAACCTTTTCCGTCCCCGGCATCCACAACCAAACTTGACTCCACCACAGGTGATCTCCTTCTGGATCCCACTTCCTATCGGTCTCTTGTCGGTGCTCTCCAATATCTTACTTGGACCAGACCAGATATTTCATTCTCTGTTAACCAAGTATGTCAGTACCTTCACAATCCTCGTACTCCACACCTCACTTCTGCCAAACGAATTCTCCGGTACCTCAAACACACACCTAATTCTGGTATACAATTCAAAAAAGGCAGCAACTCTCTAACTATCTTTTCTGATGCTGATTGGGCTGGTTGCCCGGTTGACCGCCGCTCCACATCTGGTTTTTGCATCTTTTTGGGATCTAATCTTGTCTCTTGGTCTGCTAAAAAGCAACCCACCGTTGCTCGTTCATCAACCGAGGCCGAGTATCGCGCTTTAGCCAATTCTGCTGCTGAAGCCATCTGGATCTGCGCTCTTCTCAAGGACCTTCATGTTCATCTCTCACAAGCACCCACCTTCTACTGTGACAGTATCAGTGCCATTGCCTCAGCTGCGAACCCAATCTTTCATGCCCGAATGAAGCATATAGAAATTGATTATCACTACATTCGAGAGCTTTTTACATCCAAGGCAATCTCTATTCACCATGTCTCCTCCTCTGCCCAGCTTGCTGACATCTTCACAAAAAATCTCCCAACACCTAGATTCCAACTGCTCAGTTCCAAGCTGATTATTCACCACCCTCATATCAGCTTGCGGGGGGCTGATAACAGTACCATTTCTCACACCAGAAAACCCAGCACACCCAAACACCAACCAATTACTCTACACACCCATAACAACCTGCCAGCACTTTCTGATAGCAAGGACAATGGTTGATGATCACACCGTTCATTCCATCATATACAAACCTAGCACCCTTTCTGTAATTTTATGAGAATTCTAGAACAATCTCTGATAAGTGTATATATACACTCACTGTGTAACAAACATTTTCAATATAAGAAAAGAGCCTTACCTTTATCTTATCAGTCTGTTTCATTTCCTTCAGTATTGAGTCAGTTACTGTCACAGGCCCCCGTGCGGAAGCAAAGTAGGGCATCCATACTGGTGCCGCTGCTTGGCCTCGTGTCTGAGTCGGTGGAGCTAGGTTGAGATCCAAGGAAAAAGGGTAGGAAGAGGCCATTTGATTTCTCACTCTTTGTTCTTCTTTCTTTTCTGTTTTGTGTGTTTCTGAGTTTGTGTTTTTCACCCGTTCTTTTTACCTTTTTATAGACTTAGTCTGCTTATCTCTATATATCGCCGCACCCATTTCCCAACCTCCCCTTAATTGCATTTTCACCTTTCACAACCTTCAAAGTGAAAAAGTCGTCCCGCTTCACCCAAGAGGCCAATAATTCTGGCTTGGGGGATGTGAAAGCGGCCTCTGCGCGCCGACACATCCCTCACCTCTTTTGCCCGTGACTTCCCAGGAACCGAGGCATTAGGGACCACATTTTCTCTTTTCAGAAATCCCGCCTTTGCGCTCCCAATTCACGTTTCTTCTTAAAAATAAAAAATAATAATAATAAAAATTGTGTGGGCTTCGGATTTCTTTGTGGGTCGGGTTTTCACCGTTGTTTAGGTTTCAAAGTGGGTTAACCTTCTTTTGGGTTGGGCTTTCAATCGTTTGGGTTTTGGTTTGCGTAAGATTGTTTGTTTAGGACTTTTGGTTTCAAGTGTTTTACTGTTTCGTTTCTTTTTTATTTGTTTGTTTGTTTTGTAATTTTTATTTTGTAATTATTTTATTTTTGTATTTTAATTCTTGTGTGTTTTGTGATTTTATATTTACTTACTTTAGTACCTTTCATTTCTTGTTATGACATTGCTTGTTCCTAATTTTTAAACATTGAGGACAATGTTCATTTCTAGGTTTGGGGGTATTGGAGTTTAGCAAGTAAATTTGGTTTTTCTTTAAAAAAAAAAAAAACAACAAATTTAAATTAATTTCTTGCTTGTTTTATTTTGAGTCTTGTTTTGTTTTGAGTCACTTTCCGAACACTTATGATGAGATTGTGATAAATGTTTGCATGACTTAAAATTGGATTTCATTTTATTATTATTATTTAATTATGAAAAAAATAAAATTTTGGCATCGTTCTAGCATGATATGTTCGAAACCTTCTTTGCACTTGCCATTTGTTTCATAATTTTCCAATTAAAGGATTTGCATGACCCCAAAGAATTGTATCAAGCATAAATTAGACTTATATAACCATATAATGTGAGCTTTTGAGCCTTGTTCTTCATTTCATGAGTGTTATACACATACTCTTATTTTCTTGTCATCAAAGTTGTTGTTTGATCTCATTATTCATTGATTTGGTTGAACACTTAAAAGTCATTCATTCTTTTGCAATTTGATTTCATGACATTTAAGAAATGATATTAAGGCCCTCTTTGGATCGTTTGTGCCTTTCAAGCTAACCTTATGCATGCTTAAGCATGATTTTCCATTGTTAACAATTTTGAGCCTACATGTAAACCTTTTCTTTCATTTTACCAATTATATTTCCTCACCTTAGCCCGAAAAACAAATATTTACCTTTCTAAGGAACTCATGAGCTCTAATTCGGATGTGTTTTTCATGCTAAGTTTGGGAAGGGATATTACATAAAGAAAAAGAAAAAAAAAATAGAAGAGAAATTCACACAATTGGTGAAAGAAAAGAAGAAAAAAAAAAAAGTTGTGATTAAGTGGTGGTTGATTGAAAATTCATTTTTGGGCCTTCAAAATAAATTGGTGTTTGGAAAGGAGTGTGAATCAATGTAAATGAAGGTATAAGGAGTTTTGATCATGTAAAAGAAAAAAAATCTAATCATGATGATTCGAAGTCTTGTAAACAATTATTTTATGCTCTTACATTTTGAGTTCCTTGGACTTTGTATTATCCATACCCTTCATTTCTCACTCACCTTACACCCTTGGCCCCATTACAACCTATCTTAAAGACCTAAATTGATCTTAAATGTCATGTGGTTGAATTGCATGCATTTTCTTACTTTTAAGTGTTTGGCATCCTTCTTGAGATCATATTAATGCAAGTTCTTCATCTTCCTATTTTTGAGTTAGGTCCCTTATGATTTAACTCTAATCTCATGTTTATAACTAAGTGTTGCATTGTAGCCCTCTTCTGAGTGATTCATTTGTGAGAGGACAACTTTGGTGAGATTTGAAGTTGCATTTGTGCTTGGTATGATTTTTGAAATTGTGTGAAAACTAAGATTGGGGAATTTGTTGCATTTGGCTATCACACTACTACACTTTGAGCATGTTGTGTTTTGAACTTTGCCGCCTTGTAAATAATATCTAAAATTGAGCTTTTATTGTTAAAACTTTTGAGTTATGTGCATGAGTCATCTCTCTTCAGAAAATGTTCGGAAAGATTGTTTTGAGTTTACTTTTTATATTTTTTATTTATTTATTTATTTATTTTGGTTTTGTAATTATTTTTATTTTGGTTTTTCTGTTTATTTTATTTTGCTTAAGGACTAACAAATCTAATAAGTTTTCTAACCACCTTGTTTTGTAGAGTTAGTAAAACGTTTGTGGGTATCGTTTCTATTAAACCCTCAGGAGACACAACTCCTCCTACTAGGGATGCCTAGAGGTTTAAAGGCTTGTTGCATACGCTCAATGCAATCGAGTTACCTACGAAAGTGGTCTAGTTAACTTCTTGTTTTGTTTTTAACTTTGTTTTGTGTTGTTTTGCTCGAGGACTAGCAAAATCTAGGTTTGGGGGTATTTGATCGGTTCATAATTGTATATCATTTTGTACCCTTCTAGCTTATGATTTGGTTATGTTATTGAGTTAAACTTGTGCTTTTAATTCATTTTCTATTTTGATAAGTCCATAATTTCATACACTTGCATGCCTTCTTTACTTAGTGATTTTGCTTAGTTTCTCTTTATTTTGAGTCACTTACCTATGTTTGTGTGTTTTGTAGGTTAAGATAGCAAGAGATAACATTTGATGCAATCCATGCATGTTAAGGGCCTGATTTGGGTGAATGGAAGAAGAGCTTAAAGACAAACTAATTTTGGCTACAACCCCTTTCCAGCCCAATTTCGTAGGTCAACTTCTTGGTCTTGGATCAGCATGCTATGGGGCTCGAATGAGGTGAAGATCTTCATGAAACTTGTTCCAATGGGTGTCTACTACAACATATCCAAATTTCAGCCCAATTGGACATTTGTGGAGTGCTCAGCCCGTCCAACACCCAACCTTGCTCAGCAAGATTTGCAGCTGCCAGCATTTAGTCATGTGCCTCCTTTTAGCCATGTGCCTCACCCCAGCTACAACTGACTTTGTACCCAACATAATGAGTGAAGTTGGGAGGCTTTCCAGCTATGAATTTCTGAATGAGCAAGTTGGTACATGCTGGAGTTATTATAGAGAAAGCATGTGCATGCATGGGAAGCAAAGAGAAAGGAGAGAGAGAAGAATGAGGAATGATGAGAGGCATTTTACTTCAGCCTTTGAACATGGGAATTGAATTGGCAGATCACTTTGGAGCTGGAAATCAGGTTTTAATTGAAAGAGGAAGCATGTGCATGCATGTGAATCAAAAAGGAAAGAAAAGATGAAATGAAGTCAATTCCAGTCTCTGTTCGGCTGCCAACTTGCAAGGCCCAAAACACCCACTTCTACTGCTCCGATGGGAATACTTTCTTCATAGCAGTTGTCCCAATGGGTGTCTAGTATAACATATCCAAATTTGAGCCCCATTAGATACGTTTTGAAACCTCTGGCCTTCCTACACCAAGCCTGGTTCAGAAAACTCGTTTTTCATCAACCAAAAGGCAACCACATGGGTTGGCAGCAAAGGCAGCCACATCTGATCACCTTTGAACCCATGTGAAGATGCTTGAGGTGTGATCGGTTCATAATTGTATATCATTTTGTACCCTTCTAGCTTATGATTTGGTTATATTTTTGAGTTAAACTTGTGCTTTTAATCCTTTTTGTGTTTATCTTTCAGTTCATTGAGATTTAGGTAATAATGATGGCTTTGGATAGTAAATGATGCAATCAATGCATGTTAGGGCCTAATTTGGATGAATGGATGAAGAGCTTAAAGACAAATTCATTATGGCTACAGCCCCCTGCCAGTCCAGTTCCGTAGGTCATATTGCAAGCTTTGTTTCAGCGACCTACATAGCTCGGATGAGGCCACATTCTTCATGAAAGTTGTTCCAATGGGTGTATACTATAACATATCCGAAATTCAGCCCTATTGGATAATTGTGGAGTCTGTTACCTAGCAAACACAGAGCCATGCTCAGGATGGATTTTATCAGCGCGCAAAATGAGTTAGCAATTTGTTTTGGCCTTAACTTCCTCCTCCGACCTTGGATTGGCCCAAATGATATATGGCTGGAAAGAAGACATTCTGAACTTCAAGTTTGAGTGCTTAAAGTCTTAATTTGCTTAAGGGAAGCCCAATTCGTAAGCCCTTGAAGTTGCTGGTCATGCTGACCTCAGGATGAGCTATTATTTCTGGTTGGAAGCTTGGTCATGGTGACATGAAGATGAGCTAGGGCTGCTGGTGGGATTTATTAGTGAAGTGCATCAACCATTTCAGATTTTATAATGGAAGTGTTGTATGCATTAGTGAAGTGCATCAACCATTTCAGATTTTATAATGCAAGTGTTGTATGCATTAGCCATACTTAATTCAGATTTTCAGTTTCCTTAGGCCTATATATAGTGAGGTTTCCCAAGCTTGTAAACACACCCCAAGGGGGGGAGCTCTCAAGCACTTCTCTAGAGCTCCCTTCCCTTCTCTCCCTCAAATTCTCTTAGTTTCCCTTTGTAGTTCTCAATTGTTGTAATAAGATCATTCTATTAAATTTTCTTTGTACTAAATATCAAACATCTCTCTACTTCCCTTCTCTTCCAAAAGTCTTCATGTCTCAAACACTTCACAAACACATTTCTCTTCCTTCCCTAAGTTCTCAAATTCTCCAAGTTCACAAACATCCTCCAAGTTCTCAACCACTCTCTTCCAAATTCTCAAAGTTCCTAAACACTCTCTTCCAAAATCCACAAAGCTCTCAAAACACCTCTCTACTTTCTTCTCCAAATCCTCCAAGTTCTCAAACAGTCTCTTCCAAATTCCCCATGTCTTAAACACATGTTCTTCCAAAATTCTCTAAAGTTCCCAAACACTTTCTTCTCCCTCCTCAAAGTTCTCAAACACTTCCTTTCTTCCTCAAAGTTCTCTTAGTTTCCTTAATGTTTTCTTAGTTGTAATTTATTTTTCTTTGTTATGTAAATTCTTTTCTTAAGTTTTCAAGTTGAATTAGTTTCCAAGTTTCAATTATGGTTTTTGTTCTTATTCATTATGCTTATAAGTTAATATGCTAGTTTGAATGATTGATCACCATTTAGGCTTGCATGTTAGCTATCTTGGTTTGAATTAAGAGTATACACCATGCTTTAATTCGAATTGAACTATGAATAGGAAGAGTATGTATGGACATTCGACAACAGGGATTAGATACATGCTTGGTTGTTTAAAATGTTCTTCTATGCTTAATGGGTTCCTAATGCTTAATTTTAGGTTAGACAACAAATGATCAAATTAGGGAATTAGGAACACAAGGTTATGACCACACACCATGGCTTAATCATACTTTAGCTAGAATCAATCCATTAATCTAAATTGAACTTGGGAACTTATTTGCTTGAGTTACTTATTTCTTTCTTCCTTGTTTTATGTTTTTTTTTTTTTTTTTGTTTCTATTTTGTGTAGGGAAACTAAATTGGATCATTCAATCACCAATCCCTGTGGAATCGACCTCGCACTTACATATGCTATACTACCAACGGTTCGTGCACTTGCGAGTATCACAAGTTGAGGATGCAGCTTAATCCATTTTGGTGGAGCTAAATCTACGCAACAAGTTTTTGGCGCCGTTGCCGGGGATTGGCAACATAGTTTGGTTCTATTTCTTTTCCCTACTTGTTTTATTTTTATTTTTCATTTTCATGTTTTTCTAGACAATTTCAAGTTTTAAAGTTAATGACGTTAATGGACAAGTTGTGTTTGTAGTCCAACAGAAAAGGACAATTGCCCAACAAGCAAGAGAACTGGGTTTAAGTCCCAGCTTACACAACCCATTGGTGCTTGTTGCTTTGAAGCATGGAATTGGATGTGTGTTGATTTTCCTTTTCATTTTAGTTTTTATTTCCTAATCCTTTTAATTCCATTTCAAGTTTGTGTGTTTGTTTTAGCAATTTATGATAGCTTAATAAAAATGGAGAGAGATGGCAACCTCAATCATAAGAATGGGAAGTGTGGAGCAATGGGAGAAGTCGCGACCTCCAAGTGCATCACATTCGACCTAATCGCTTCAAGGGGGAGCATTTCAATCCTTTCTCTTCTTTGAATTATGTTTCTTTCCGTCATTGTTTTTACCTTTTGGTCCGCGCGAGTTCTTTGTTTTTCTGTGCTGAATCCAACCATATAAAGAACGTAAAATTTGGACTTACGGTTGGAAAGTTATAGCCTAAAAACTGAACAGAGGTCGAAGCTGAAAAACATAGAAACGAATCTGTCCAAATGGTGATAAACGGGTGATAGAAAGTGCTGTTTGTGTTTTTCTTTGGTTTATTGGTTTGTTTCTTTTGGTACAACAATTTATGTTGTTTGTTTGAATTTGTTTAGAGTACTTAGTTCATTTTCGTTTATGGTTTGTTGTTCCATTTTATCTTAATTTGTTTTTGTTTCTTATCTTAAAAATTTTAAAAAGATTTTTCATATGAGCTGACTTATGGTAACTCCAGTGAGCACTTCCGTCAATACAGTGTCTAGGAGTTCTATAGGCGACACCTTCGGTGTCTAAGAAGTTTGGGTTTTAAGCGGGACCATTGTGACCCCTCCAACCTTCCCGGATCCCCTGGCTGTGTTTTCTGAGGCCCTTAACTGGTCATCCATGAGTTGCTTGTATATTCGTGTGTTTTTAAATTAAGTTTTTTTTTTTTTTTTTTTTTTATTTTTATTTTTATTTTTTTTTTTTTTTTTTTTTTATTTTCTTTGTTTTCTTTTCTGTTAAGTCTTTGTTTTTGTTTTGTTAAGTTAGTTTATGTATTTATTTACGTGGTATGGTTAGTTAGTTAGTTTTTTTTCTCTGAGTGTTAAAAACAAACTTTATTTCAATTCAAACATTGCATAAAAAAAAAAAAAAACAAAAAAAACAAAAAAAAACAAAAACAAAAAAAACAAAATAACAAAATAACAACATCATCATCATCTTCATCATCATCTTCTTCATCTTCTTCATCTCCATCATCATCATGGCTTGCCTCTATTTTCTCGCACTTGTAGAATCTGCAGCAACTCCACATGGTCCTCATTTTTTCTCTGCAGTGCTTCCACGTGCTGATTGGCACAGTAGAGCCGCTTCTGCAAGTCCGCCACCATAGCCTTCAAGGAAACTATTTCCTCGCTCATCGCGGCACACTCCCTTGTCCTCGCCAGTAATCGCATGCCCAAATTGGTAGCGGAGACCGCGTGGAGCACAGTTAAATTGTGGGACTCCTCTACCGCTGCCTTGTCAGACCTCTGTGCCACATGCAGATGATCTGTCGGAGTGAGCTTGCTGCTAATCATGCCTCCTAGCAGCACTGCTCTGTTCGGCAGTGCCTCAGAAAAGTTCGGTATTGCCTCAGCAAAGTTTGAGGCCGTGCCGTGATGATATGAAGAGTTTGGAAAAACAGTGTTTGGAGGAGCCCTTGTCTGGGCATTCGGTGGTGCAAGTGAGAGCTCAAGGTTGAGATCATCAAGGTGAGTGCATGAGGATGCCATTTTTTTTTCTGTTTCTGGATTTTTTGATGTTTTTCCTTGAGTTGCAGGAAGAAATGCTGGGTATCATCCGCTTGCAGAGGTGTGGTTTAAATAGACATATGCTGATGAGAGAGAGCCAACACCATTTCGGATTTCCCGGGCATGCTCGACCTAATCGCTTCAAGGGGGAGCACCTTTACTCTAATTTTCTTTTTTTTTTTCCTCCGTGTTTTCTGGTGTTTAATGTTTTTGCCCGTTACTTTCATTTTCTAGTGCTTTGTGTTTTTGCCTTTCCCTTTCGGCTATCATCTTTGTCTTATTTTAGTTAGGGAAATGTGTTTTCTTTTCCGTTTATCGTCTTTGTTTTATTTTAGTTGGGAAGTGTGTTTTCTTTTTCTTTTTCTTTTTCTTTCTGCAACCTTACTCTTTTATTGCCGAAACAAAATAACGAAAATACAAAAACAACAAAATAAAATAAAAACAACAATAATGCAGTAGGAAATCATTTCTTCTCGATGCTTGGTGTCTCGACCATTGGAGCTTTGAGTTTGGCCCTCTGGCTGTCCTCTTCCGGGGCTTCACGCACAGCTTCTTGGGGCT
Source organism: Prunus avium (assembly GCF_965620075.1). Classification (NCBI taxonomy): domain Eukaryota; kingdom Viridiplantae; phylum Streptophyta; class Magnoliopsida; order Rosales; family Rosaceae; genus Prunus; species Prunus avium. Next base: position 21,865,542 of record NC_142285.1, on the reverse strand, counting down.
CATCACTTGAGCTCCCAAAGATCGTAATCTTAGCTTGAGCGTAACTACTCTCGCGATCTGCTTGTTTGCGTTTACCCGGTCGGTCTAGGTCTTCCAGCTGTTTTCGCATGTCGCGAGAGTACAACTCTACCATTTTTGATAGGTTTTTATTCTCGTCCCGCAATACTTCTAGCTGGTGTCGATTCACCTCCACTATCCTTGACCTCTCCCTTTTCAAGCTTTTTATAGCAGTCTGACACTCCTCAACCATACTTCGCTCCGCCGCCAACTGACCTTTCAGCACCTCTACCTCATGGGACTTCGCAAGTAGGCGATGACCCAAACTTGCGACTGTTGCTGTACTCTGCACGCTCAGTGCCAGGGCATCGCTCACGACCCGGTTGTCATCCCTTGTCCCCAGAACACGTATATCTTTAGGGGTCACTAAATTTCTAGCCACTCCAATGGCAACATCGTTGTCCAGGAGTATTGAGTCAGTTACTGTCACAGGCCCCCGTGCGGAAGCAAAGTAGGGCATCCATACTGGTGCCGCTGCTTGGCCTCGTGTCTGAGTCGGTGGAGCTAGGTTGAGATCCAACGAAAATGGGTAGTTAGAGGCCATTTGATTTCTCACTCTCTTTTCTTCTTTCTTTCTTTTCTCTTTTGTGTGTTTCTGAGTTTGCGTTTTTTTTCACCCTTTCTTATAGACTTAGTCTTTGACAAACCCTAGCCATTACAGCATCTGAGCATTTTCTGAATCTCCAGCATTCCTTGAGTCCCACAACCTTCTCGCCTTCCAACCATACCCAACTCATTTATCACGACGTGTCTTTTCTGAACGAACGCGTTCAGTAAAGTCTTCGCGCCTTTCCATGAGCCCGTAATTTTTGCTTGTGGAGTCTGCGGCGCCTCTACGCGTCAACACGTGTCTCGCCCTGTCAGTTGGTCCCTTACACTGAACCGAGACATCATGACCCATGTTCTCTTAAAAATAAAAAATAATAATAAAAAAACGTGTGGGCTTCGGATTTCATTGTGGGTCGGGTTTTCACCGTTGTTTAGGTTTCAAGGTGGGTTAACTTTCTTTTGGGTTGGGCTTTCAATTGTTTGGGTTTTGGTTTGCGTAAGACTGTCTGTTTAGGGCTTACTGTTTTGTCTGTTTAGGGCTTTCTGTTTCGAGTGTTTTACTGTTTCATTTTTTTTTTTCTTTTTTGTTTATTTGTTTGTTTGTTTTGTAATTTTTATTTTTGTAATTATTTTATTTTATTTGTGTTTTTTTTATTTTTTATTTTATTTGTGGTTTATATTTACTTTAGTACCTTTCATTTCTTGTTATGACATTGCTTGTTCCTAATTTTTAAACATTGAGGACAATGTTCATTTCTAGGTTTGGGGGTATTGGAGTTTAGCATGTAAAATTGGTTTTTCCTTAATTTTATTTAATTTTTTTTTATTTGCTTGTTTTTATTTTTATTTTATTTTGTTAAGTCTTGCTTTTATTTTGATTTTGATTTTATTCACTTTCCGAACACATTTGATGAGATTGTGATAAATGTTTGCATGACTTAAATGAAAATTGAATTTTATTTATTATTTATTTTTTTTCCTTGTAAATTTTTATTGTAAAAAAAAAAAAATTAATTAATTGATTAATTTGGCATCGTTCTAGCATGATATGTTCGAAACCTTCTTTGCACTTGCCATTTGTTTCATAATTCTCCAATTAAAGGATTTGCATGACCCAAAGAATTGTATCAAGCATAAATTAGACTTATATAACCATAAATGTGAGCTTTTGAGCCTTGTGCTTCATTTCATGAGTGTTATACACATACTCTTATTTTCTTGTCATCAAAATTGTTGTTTGATCTCATTATTCATTGATTTGGTTGAATACTTAAAAGTCATTCATTCTTTTGCAATTCGATTTCATGACATTTAAGAAATGATATTAGGCCCTCTTTGGATCGTTTGTACCTTTCAAGCTAACCTTATGCATGCTTAAGCATGATTTTCCATTGTTAACCATTTTGAGCCTACATGTAAACCTTTTCTTTCATTTACCAATTATATTTCCTCGCCTTAGCCTGAAAAACAAATATTTACCTTTCTAAGGAACTCATGAGCTTTAATTGGGATGTGTTTTTCATACTAAGTTTAGGAATTGGTGTTACATTTTGAAGGAAAAAAAAAAAAAATCACACAATTGGTGAAAGAAAAGAGAAAAGTTGTGATTAAGTGGTGGTTGAATGAAATTTCATTTTTGGGTTTCATTTTTGGGCCTTCAAAATAAATTGGTGGTTGTTCAGGAAAGGAGTGAATCAATGTAAATGAAGGTATAAGGAGTTTTGATCATGTAAAAGAAAAATAAATTCTCATTGTGATGATTCGAAGTCTTGTAAACAATTGTTTTATGCTCTTACATTGCGAGTTCCTTGGACTTTGTATTATCCATATCCTTCATTTCTTACTCACCTTACACCCTTGGCCCCATTACAACCCATGTTAAAGACCTAAATTGATCTTAAATGTCATGTGGTTGAATTGCATTCATTTTTCTACTTTTAAGTGTTTGACATCCTTCTTGAGATCATATTAATGCAAGTTCTTCATATTTCTATTGCGAGTTAAGTCCCTTATGGTTTAACTCTATTCTCATGTTTATAACTAAGTGTGCATTATAGCCCTCTTCTGAGTGATTCATTTGTGAGAGGACAACTTTGGTGAGATTTGAAGTTGAACTTATGCTTGGTATGATTTTTGAAATTGTGTGGAAACTAAGATTGGGGAATTTGTTGCATTTGGCTATCACACTACTACACTTTGAGCATATTATGTTTTGAACTTTGCCGCTTTGTGAATAATGTCTAAAATTGAGCTTTTATTTTCAAAACATTTAAGTCATGTGCATGAGTCATTTCTCTTCACAAAATGTTCGGAAAGATTGTTTTGAGTTTTTATTTTGATTTTGATTTTTTTTGTTTTTTGTGTTTTGTGTTTTGTTTTTATTTTTATGTTTGTTTTTGGTTTTGGTTTTGCTTAAGAACTAACAAATCTAATAAGTTTTCTAACCATTTTGTTTTGTAGAGTTAGAAAAACGTTTGTGGGTATCGTAACTGTTAAACCCTCAGGAGACACAACTCCTCCTACTAGGGATGCCTAGAGGTTTAAAGGCTTGTTGCATTCGCTCAATGCAATCGAGTTACCTACGAAAGTGGTCTAGTTAACTTCTTGTTTTGTTTTTAACTTTGTTTTGTGTTGTTTTGCTCGAGGACTAGCAAAATCTAGGTTTGGGGGTATTTGATCGGTTCATAATTGTATATCATTTTGTACCCTTCTAGCTTATGATTTGGTTATATTTTTGAGTTAAACTTGTGCTTTTAATCCTTTTTGTGTTTATCTTTCAGTTCATTGAGATTTAGGTAATAATGATGGCTTTGGATAGTAAATGATGCAATCAATGCATGTTAGGGCCTAATTTGGATGAATGGATGAAGAGCTTAAAGACAAATTCATTATGGCTACAGCCCCCTGCCAGTCCAGTTCCGTAGGTCATATTGCAAGCTTTGTTTCAGCGACCTACATAGCTCGGATGAGGCCACATTCTTCATGAAAGTTGTTCCAATGGGTGTATACTATAACATATCCGAAATTCAGCCCTATTGGATAATTGTGGAGTCTGTTACCTAGCAAACACAGAGCCATGCTCAGGATGGATTTTATCAGCGCGCAAAATGAGTTAGCAATTTGTTTTGGCCTTAACTTCCTCCTCCGACCTTGGATTGGCCCAAATGATATATGGCTGGAAAGAAGACATTCTGAACTTCAAGTTTGAGTGCTTAAAGTCTTAATTTGCTTAAGGGAAGCCCAATTCGTAAGCCCTTGAAGTTGCTGGTCATGCTGACCTCAGGATGAGCTATTATTTCTGGTTGGAAGCTTGGTCATGGTGACATGAAGATGAGCTAGGGCTGCTGGTGGGATTTATTAGTGAAGTGCATCAACCATTTCAGATTTTATAATGGAAGTGTTGTATGCATTAGTGAAGTGCATCAACCATTTCAGATTTTATAATGCAAGTGTTGTATGCATTAGCCATACTTAATTCAGATTTTCAGTTTCCTTAGGCCTATATATAGTGAGGTTTCCCAAGCTTGTAAACACACCCCAAGGGGGGGAGCTCTCAAGCACTTCTCTAGAGCTCCCTTCCCTTCTCTCCCTCAAATTCTCTTAGTTTCCCTTTGTAGTTCTCAATTGTTGTAATAAGATCATTCTATTAAATTTTCTTTGTACTAAATATCAAACATCTCTCTACTTCCCTTCTCTTCCAAAAGTCTTCATGTCTCAAACACTTCACAAACACATTTCTCTTCCTTCCCTAAGTTCTCAAATTCTCCAAGTTCACAAACATCCTCCAAGTTCTCAACCACTCTCTTCCAAATTCTCAAAGTTCCTAAACACTCTCTTCCAAAATCCACAAAGCTCTCAAAACACCTCTCTACTTTCTTCTCCAAATCCTCCAAGTTCTCAAACAGTCTCTTCCAAATTCCCCATGTCTTAAACACATGTTCTTCCAAAATTCTCTAAAGTTCCCAAACACTTTCTTCTCCCTCCTCAAAGTTCTCAAACACTTCCTTTCTTCCTCAAAGTTCTCTTAGTTTCCTTAATGTTTTCTTAGTTGTAATTTATTTTTCTTTGTTATGTAAATTCTTTTCTTAAGTTTTCAAGTTGAATTAGTTTCCAAGTTTCAATTATGGTTTTTGTTCTTATTCATTATGCTTATAAGTTAATATGCTAGTTTGAATGATTGATCACCATTTAGGCTTGCATGTTAGCTATCTTGGTTTGAATTAAGAGTATACACCATGCTTTAATTCGAATTGAACTATGAATAGGAAGAGTATGTATGGACATTCGACAACAGGGATTAGATACATGCTTGGTTGTTTAAAATGTTCTTCTATGCTTAATGGGTTCCTAATGCTTAATTTTAGGTTAGACAACAAATGATCAAATTAGGGAATTAGGAACACAAGGTTATGACCACACACCATGGCTTAATCATACTTTAGCTAGAATCAATCCATTAATCTAAATTGAACTTGGGAACTTATTTGCTTGAGTTACTTATTTCTTTCTTCCTTGTTTTATGTTTTTTTTTTTTTTTTTGTTTCTATTTTGTGTAGGGAAACTAAATTGGATCATTCAATCACCAATCCCTGTGGAATCGACCTCGCACTTACATATGCTATACTACCAACGGTTCGTGCACTTGCGAGTATCACAAGTTGAGGATGCAGCTTAATCCATTTTGGTGGAGCTAAATCTACGCAACAAGGTGCAGCAGCAAAAGATGAAGGATGGTGTGGGAATCCATCATGATGTTCCTCCCTCTTAGCCCTATAAATAGAGAAGCCTTCAAGCTTCAAAACACACCCCAAGGGGGGGAGCTCTCAAACACTTCTCTAGAGCTCCCTTCCCTTCTCTCCCTCAAATTCTCTTAGTTTCCTTTCAAGTTGTCAATTGTTGTAACAAAATGAGTTTACTAAATTTTCCTTCAAGTTTTCTTAGTTCTACTTTACTTTTATTTGTAATGTACATTCTTTCTTAAGTATTCAAGTTTAATTAGTTTCCAAGTTTCAATTATGGTTTTTGTTCTTATTCATTATGCTTATAAGTTAATATGTTAGTTTGAATGATTGATCACCATTTAGGCTTGCATGTTAGCTATCTTGGTTTGAATTAAGAGTAGACACCATGCTTTAATTCGAATTGAACTATGAATAGGAAGAGTATGTATGGACATTCGACAACAGGGATTAGATACATGCTTGGTTGTTTAAATTGTTCTTCAATGCTTAATGGGTTCCTAATGCTTAATTTTAGGTTAGACAACAAATGATCAAATTAGGGAATTAGGAACACAAGGTTTTGACCAAACACCATGGCTTAATCATACTTTAGCTAGAATCAATCCGTTAATCTAATTGAACTTGGGAACTTATCTACTTGAGTTATTTTCTTTTCTTTCTTTCTTGTTTTATTTATTTTCTTTCTTGTTATTCTGTTTTGTGTAGGAAAACTGAATTGGATTATTCAATCACCAATCCCTGTGGAATCGACCTCGCACTTACATATCTTATACTACCGAACGGCTCGTGCACTTGCGAGTATCACAAGTTGAAGATGCAGCTGAATCCATTTTGGTGCAGCTGAATCGACGCAACAAGGTACGTTTTGCCTTTTCTAAATTTGAATAATTTGTCTTATGTTAAGTTCCTTGATAACCGCAGATATCTCTGAGCATATTGGAAATGAGAGCCACTCAAGAACTTTCTCAGACAGTGCCGAGATCATTGCTTTCTGACGAAGCTATTTCCACAGAAAAGGATGAGTTGTCTCCTTTTAAAGCAGGACTAAGAAAGGTGAAAATCCTTAGAGATTATGTTTCATTTGGTAAATCAAAGAAGGCATGTGTCGAGGAAGATAGCAGTGATAGCAGGAGTTCTGCTAGAAGTGAAGATGCTGCGTCCAACTATCCATTTGACACAGATTCACTTGATGATGATGCAAGGGAGGAATCCTACCATGGAAGAAGAGGAAATTGAGCTTCAGATCTCCTAAAGCCAAAGGGGAGTCTCTTCTGAAGAAACATTATGGAGATGATATTGATTTTGATCGCAGGCAGCTTAGTTCCTCTGATGAATCCAGTTTTGGGGTACGTATGCAACCTCTCACTGTTGTTTTCTGTACATGTTTTTGCTTGTCTTCATTTCTGTATTGATTTTTTAAAACTTTTCTTTTTACTTTGGAAATCACATCACACAGAAAGTTCCATATCTGAATTCGGAGATGATAATTTTTCTGTTGGCATTTGGGAGCATAAGGAAGTGATAAGTGTTGCGTAGATACAGCTGCACCAAAATGGATTCAGTTGCATCCTCAACTTGTGATACTCGCAAGTGCACGAACCGTTGGTAGTATAGCATATGTAAGTGCGAGGTCGATTCCACAGGGATTGGTGATTGAATGATCCAATTTAGTTTCCCTACACAAAATAGAAACAAAAACAAAGAACATAAAACAAGGAAGAAAGAAATAAGTAACTCAAGCAAATAAGTTCCCAAGTTCAATTTAGATTAATGGATTGATTCTAGCTAAAGTATGATTAAGCCATGGTGTGTGGTCATAACCTTGTGTTCCTAATTCCCTAATTTGATCATTTGTTGTCTAACCTAAAATTAAGCATTAGGAACCCATTAAGCATAGAAGAACAATTTAAACAACCAAGCATGTATCTAATCCCTGTTGTCGAATGTCCATACATACTCTTCCTATTCATAGTTCAATTCGAATTAAAGTATGGTGTCTACTCTTAATTCAAACCAAGATAGCTAACATGCAAGCCTAAATGGTGATCAATCATTCAAACTAGCATATTAACTTATAAGCATAATGAATAAGAACAAAAATCATAATTGAAACTTGGAAACTAATCAAACTTGAAACTAAAGAAAAGAATTTACATAACAATGAAAATTAAAGTAGAACTTGGAAAGACTTAAAGGAAAATTTCAGCACAAAGATCTCATTATAACAATTGAAAACTAGAAAGAGAAACTAAGAGAATTTGAGGGAGAGAAGGGAATGGAGCTCTAGAGAAGTGTTTGAGAGCTCCCCCCCTTGGGGTGTTTTTACAAGCTTAGAGAACTTCCCTATTTATAGGCCTAGGGGAAGTGAAAATCTGAATTCAATATGGCTAATGCATACAACACTTGTTTTATAAAATCTGAAATGGTTGATGCACTTGTATTAGAAAATCTGAAATGGGTGATGCACTTGTATTAGAAAATCTTGAATTGGTTGATGCACTTCACCACTAAATCCCACCAGCAGCCCTAGCTCATCTTCATGTCACCATGACCAAGCTTCCAACCAGAAATGATAGCTCATACCTAGCTCACCATGACCAAGCATCCAACCAGCACATGCTGAGGTCAGCATGACCAGCAACTTCAAGGGCTTACAACTTGGGCTTCTCTTAATCAAATTAGGACTTTAAGCACTCTAAATTGAAGTTCAGAATGTCTTCTTTCCAGCCATATATCATTTGGGCCAATCCAAGGTCGGAGGAGGAAGTTAAGGCCAAAACAAATTGCTAACTCATTTTGCGCGCTGATAAAATCCATCCTGAGCATGGCTCTGTGTTTGCTAGGTAACAGACTCCATATTTATCCAATGGGGCTGAATTTTGGATATGTTATATTACACACCCATTGGAACAACTTTCATGAAGAATGTGGCCTCATCCGAGCTATGTAGGTTGCTGAAACAAAGCTTGCAATATGACCTACGAAACTGGGCTGGCAGGGGACTGTAGCCAAAATTGAGTTTGTCTTTAAGCTCTTCATCCATTCATCCAAATTAGGCCCTAACATGCATGGATTGCATCATTTACTATCCAAAGCCCTCATTATTACCTAAAGCTCAATGAACTGAAAGATAAACACAAAAAAGATTAAAAGCACAAGTTTAACTCAAAAACATAACCAAATCATAAGCTAGAAGGGTACAAAATGATATGTAAATATGCACCGATCAAATACCCCCAAACCTAGATTTTGCTAGTCCTCGAGCAAAACAAAAGGAAAACAAAGATAAAAACAAACAAGAAGTTAACTAGACCACTTTCGTAGGTAACTCGATTTGCATTGAGCATATGCAACAAGCCTTTAAACCTCTAGGCATCCCTAGTAGGAGGAGTTGTGTCTCCTGAGGGTTTAACAGATACGATACCCACAAACGTTTTACTGACTCTGTAAAACAAGGTAATTAGAAAACTTAAAAGATTGTTAGTCCTTAAGCAAAAAAAAAAAATAATAATAATAAATAAAAATAATAATAATTACATTAACAAAAACAGAACAAAACAAAACAAAAAAAATTACAAAAATAAAAAGAACTCAAAACAATCTTTCCGAACATTTTCTGAAGAGAAATGACTCTGGCACCGTTGCCGGGGACCGAACCCGGGTCACCCGCGTAACATGCAAGCCTAAATGGTGATCAATCATTCAAACTAGCATATTAACTTATAAGCATAATGAATAAGAACAAAAATCATAATTGAAACTTGGAAACTAATCAAACTTGAAACTAAAGAAAAGAATTTACATAACAATGAAAATTAAAGTAGAACTTGGAAAGACTTAAAGGAAAATTTCAGCACAAAGATCTCATTATAACAATTGAAAACTAGAAAGAGAAACTAAGAGAATTTGAGGGAGAGAAGGGAATGGAGCTCTAGAGAAGTGTTTGAGAGCTCCCCCCCTTGGGGTGTTTTTACAAGCTTAGAGAACTTCCCTATTTATAGGCCTAGGGGAAGTGAAAATCTGAATTCAATATGGCTAATGCATACAACACTTGTTTTATAAAATCTGAAATGGTTGATGCACTTGTATTAGAAAATCTGAAATGGGTGATGCACTTGTATTAGAAAATCTTGAATTGGTTGATGCACTTCACCACTAAATCCCACCAGCAGCCCTAGCTCATCTTCATGTCACCATGACCAAGCTTCCAACCAGAAATGATAGCTCATACCTAGCTCACCATGACCAAGCATCCAACCAGCACATGCTGAGGTCAGCATGACCAGCAACTTCAAGGGCTTACAACTTGGGCTTCTCTTAATCAAATTAGGACTTTAAGCACTCTAAATTGAAGTTCAGAATGTCTTCTTTCCAGCCATATATCATTTGGGCCAATCCAAGGTCGGAGGAGGAAGTTAAGGCCAAAACAAATTGCTAACTCATTTTGCGCGCTGATAAAATCCATCCTGAGCATGGCTCTGTGTTTGCTAGGTAACAGACTCCATATTTATCCAATGGGGCTGAATTTTGGATATGTTATATTACACACCCATTGGAACAACTTTCATGAAGAATGTGGCCTCATCCGAGCTATGTAGGTTGCTGAAACAAAGCTTGCAATATGACCTACGAAACTGGGCTGGCAGGGGACTGTAGCCAAAATTGAGTTTGTCTTTAAGCTCTTCATCCATTCATCCAAATTAGGCCCTAACATGCATGGATTGCATCATTTACTATCCAAAGCCCTCATTATTACCTAAAGCTCAATGAACTGAAAGATAAACACAAAAAAGATTAAAAGCACAAGTTTAACTCAAAAACATAACCAAATCATAAGCTAGAAGGGTACAAAATGATATGTAAATATGCACCGATCAAATACCCCCAAACCTAGATTTTGCTAGTCCTCGAGCAAAACAAAAGGAAAACAAAGATAAAAACAAACAAGAAGTTAACTAGACCACTTTCGTAGGTAACTCGATTTGCATTGAGCATATGCAACAAGCCTTTAAACCTCTAGGCATCCCTAGTAGGAGGAGTTGTGTCTCCTGAGGGTTTAACAGATACGATACCCACAAACGTTTTACTGACTCTGTAAAACAAGGTAATTAGAAAACTTAAAAGATTGTTAGTCCTTAAGCAAAAAAAAAAAATAATAATAATAAATAAAAATAATAATAATTACATTAACAAAAACAGAACAAAACAAAACAAAAAAAATTACAAAAATAAAAAGAACTCAAAACAATCTTTCCGAACATTTTCTGAAGAGAAATGACTCATGCACATGACTCAAAAGTTTTAACAATAAAAGCTCAATTTTAAACATTATTCACAAAGCGGCAAAGTTCAAAACATAATATGCTCAAAGTGTGGTAGTGTGATAGCCAAATGCAACAAATTCCCCAATCTTAGTTTTCACACAATTTCAAAAATCATACAAAGCACAAGTTCAACTTCAAATCTCACCAAAGTTGTCCTCTCACAAATGAATCACTCGGAAGAGGGCTATAATGCAACACTCAGTTATAAACATGAGATTAGAGTTAAACCATAAAGACTTAACTCGAAATAGAAAGATGAAGAACTTGCATTAATATGATCTCAAGAAGGATGCCAAGCACTTAAAAGTAGAAAAATGAATGCAATTCAACCACATGACATTTAAGATCAATTTAGGTCTTTAACATAGGTTGTAATGGGGCCAAGGGTGTAAGGTGAGTAAGAAATGAAGGGTATGGATAAAACAAAGTCCAAGAAACTCAAAATATAAGAGCATAAAACAATTGTTTACAAGACTTCGAATCATCACGATTAGATTTTTTCTTTTACACGATCAAAACTCCTTATACCTTCATTTACAATTATTCATACTCCTTTCCTTGAATTGAACAAACACCAATTTATTTAGAAGGCCCAAAAATGAAACCCAAAAATGAAATTTCATTCAACCACCACTTAATCACAATTTTTCTCTTTTCTTTTCTTTTCTTTCACCAATTGAGTGAATTTTTTTTTTTTCTTTATGTAATATCCCTTCCCAAACTTAGCATGAAAAACACATCCGAATTAGAGCTCATGAGTTCCTTAGAAAGGTAAATTCTTGTTTTTCGGGCTAAGGCGGGGAAATATAATTGGTAAAATGAAAGAAAAGGTTTACATGTAGGCTCAAAATGGTTAACAATGGAAAATCATGCTTAAGCATGCATAAGGTTAGCTTGAAAGGTACAAACGATCCAAAGAGGGCCTTAATATCATTTCTTAAATGTCATGAAATCGAATTGCAAAAGAATGAATGACTTTTAAGTATTCAACCAAATCAATGAATAATGAGATCAAACAACAACTTTGATGACAAGAAAATAAGAGTATGTGTATAACACTCATGAAATGAAGCACAAGGCTCAAAAGCTCACATTTATGGTTATATAAGTCTAATTTATGCTTGATACAATTCTTTGGGTCATGCAAATCCTTTAATTGGAGAATTATGAAACAAATGGCAAGTGCAAAGAAGGTTTCGAACATGTCATGCTAGAACGATGCCAAATTAATTAATTAATTAATTATTATTTTTTTACAATAAAAATTTACAAGGAAAAAAAATAAATAATAAATAAATTTCAATTTTTTATTTAAGTCATGCAACATTTATCACAATCTCATCAAATGTGTTCGGAAAGTGACTAAACAAAACAAGATTCAAAACAAGAAAGAAAAAAAAAAAAAAAAATTTAATTTTTTTTTAATTTTTTTTTAATTTTTTAAATTTTAAGAAAAACCAAGTTTACTTGCTAAACTCCAATACCCCCAAACCTAGAAATGAGCATTGTCCTCAATGTTTAAAAATTAGCCACAAACAATGTCATAACAACAAATGAAAGGTATTAAAGCAAATAAAAAAAAATCACAAAATCACAAAAGAAAACAAAAACAAAATAATTATAAAATAAAAATTACAACACAAACAAACAAACAAAAAAATGAAACAGTAAACCCTAATCACACAATTCTGAAACCCAAAAATTTTTTTGAAGCCCAAAGCCCACAATTTCGAAACACAAACCACGGTGAATTTAACCCACTTTGAAACCCAAACTAAAGTGAAACCCGACCCACAATTTGTTTTCATTTCCGGCTTTTTATTATTATTTAGTTTTGTAAAAACAAACTATCGAACCGTGATTAGCAACACAAAGAGCGGGATTTTAACATGGGTCATGATGTCTCGGTTCAGTGTAAGGGACCAACAGACAGGGTGAGACACGTGTCAACGCATAGAGGCGCCGCAGACTCCACAAGCAAAAATTACGGACTCATGGAAAGGCGCGAAGACTTTACTGAACGCGTTCGTTCAGAAAAGACACGTCGTGATAAATGAGTTGGGTATGGTTGGAAGGCGAGAAGGTTGTGGGACTCAAGGAATGCTGGAGATTCAGAAAATGCTCAGATGCTGTAATGGCTAGGGTTTGTCAAATACTAAGTCTATAAGAAAGGGTGAAAAAAACGCAAACTCAGAAACACACAAAAGAGAAAAGAAAGAAAGAAGAAAAGAGAGTGAGAAATCAAATGGCCTCTAACTACCCATTTTCGTTGGATCTCAACCTAGCTCCACCGACTCAGACACGAGGCCAAGCAGCGGCACCAGTATGGATGCCCTACTTTGCTTCCGCACGGGGGCCTGTGACAGTAACTGACTCAATACTCCTGGACAACGATGTTGCCATTGGAGTGGCTAGAAATTTAGTGACTCCTAAAGATATACGTGTTCTGGGGACAAGGGATGACAACCGGGTCGTGAGCGATGCCCTGGCACTGAGCGTGCAGAGTACGGCAACAGTCGCAAGTTTGGGTCATCGCCTACTTGCGAAGTCCCATGAGGTAGAGGTGCTGAAAGGTCAGTTGGCGGCGGAGCGAAGTATGGTTGAGGAGTGTCAGACTGCTATAAAAAGCTTGAAAAGGGAGAGGTCAAGGATAGTGGAGGTGAATCGACACCAGCTAGAAGTATTGCGGGACGAGAATAGAAACCTATCAAAGATGGTAGAGTTGTACTCTCGCGACATGCGAAAACAGCTAGAAGACCTAGACCGACCGGGTAAACGCAAACAAGCAGATCGCGAGAGTAGTTACGCTCAAGCTAAGATTGCGATCTTTGGGAGCTCAAGTGATGAGCCCCAAGAAGCTGTGCGTGAAGCCCCGGAAGAGGACAGCCAGAGGGCCAAACTCAAAGCTCCAATGGTCGAGACACCAAGCACTGAGAAGAAATGATTTCCTACTGCATTATTGTTGTTTTTATTTTATTTTGTTGTTTTTGTATTTTCGTTATTTTGTTTCGGAAATAAAAGAGTAAGGTTGCAGAAAGAAAAAGAAAAAGAAAAAGAAAACAAAGACGACAAACGGAAAAGAAAACACATTTCCCTAACTAAAATAAGATAAAGATGATAGCCGAAAGGGAAAAGCAAAAACACAAAGCTCTAGAAAATGAAAGTAACGGGCAAAAACATTAAACACCAGAAAACACGGAAAAAAGAAAAGTAAAGTAAAAGTAAAGGTGCTCCCCCTTGAAGCGATTAGGTCGAGCATGCCCGGGAAATCCGAAATGGTGTTGGCTCTCTCTCTCATCAGCATATGTCTATTTAAACCACACCTCTGCAAGCGGATGATACCCAGCATTTCTTCCTGCAAACTCAAGGAAAAACATCAAAAAATTCAGAAGCAAAACAAATGGCATCCTCATGCACTTACCTTGATGATCTCAACCTTGAGCTCTCACTTGCACCACCGAATGCCCAGACAAGGGCTCCTCCAAACACTGTCTTTCCAAACTCCACATATCATCACGGCACGGCCTCAAACTTTGCTGAGGCAATACCGAACTTTGTTGAGGGAAGGCCGAACAGAGCAGTGCTGCTGGGTGGCATGATTGGCAGTATACTCACACCGGCAGATCATTTGCATGTGGCACAGCGGTCGGACAAGGTGGCAGTGGAGGAGTCCCACACTTTATCTGTGCTCCATGCGGTCTCGGCTACCAATTTGGGCATGCGATTACTGGCGAGGACACGTGAGTGTGCCGCGCTGAGCGAGGAAGTAGCTTCCTTGAAGACTATGGTGGCGGACTTGCAGAAGCGGCTCTACTGTGCCAATCAGCACGTGGAAGCACTGCAGAGAAAAAATGAGGACCATGTGGAGCTGCTGCAGATTCTACAAGTGCGAGAAAATAGAGGCAAGCCATGATGATGATGGAGATGAAGAAGATGAAGAAGATGATGAAGAAGATGATGATGATGATGTTTTTTATTTTTATTGTTTTTATTTTTGTTTTTGTTTTGTTTTTAATTTTTTTTTATGCAATGTTTGAAATAAAAATGTGTTTTAACACTCAGAAATAAACTAACTAACCATACCACGTAAATAAATAAATAAACTAACATAACAACACAAAAACAGAAACAAAACAAAAACAAAGACTCAACAGAAAAGAAAATAAAAAAAAACTTAATTTAAAAACACACAATATACAAGCAACTCACGGATGACCAGTTAAGGGCCTCAGAAAACACAGCCAGGGGATCCGGGAAGGTTGGAGGGGTCACAATGGTCCCGCTTAAAACCCAAACTTCTTAGACACCGAAGGTGTCGCCTAAAGAACTCCTAGACACTGTATTAATGGAAGTGCTCACTGGGGTTACCATAAGTCAGCTCATATGAAAAATCTTTTTTTAAAAATTTTTAAGATAAGAAAAAAAAACAAATTAAGATAAAATGAAACAACAAACCATAAACGAAAATGAACTAAGTACTGTAAACAAATTTAAACAAACAACATAAATTGTTGTACTAAAAGAAACAAACCAAGAAACCAAAGAAAAAAAAAACAAACAGCACTTTCTATCACCCGTTTATCACCATTTGGACAGATTCGTTTCTATGTTTTTCAGCTTCGACCTATGTTCAGTTTTTAGGCTATAACTTTCCAACCGTAAGTCTAAAGTTTATGTTCTTTATATGGTTGGATTCAGCATAGAAAAACAAAGAACTCATCGCGGACCAAAAGGCAAAAACAACTACGGAAATAAACAGAATTCAAAGAAGAGAAAGGATTGAAATGCTTCCCCTTGAAGCGATTAGGTCGAGCATGATGCATTTGGAGGTCGCGACTTCTCCCACTACTCCACACTTCCTATCTTTGAAGTTGCCATCTCTCTCCATTTTTATTGAGCTATTTACATTGCTAAAACAAACACACACAAAAACTTGAAACGGAATTAAAGGATTACGAAATATAAAAAAAAACTAAAAATGAAAAGGAAAAATCAACACAAGTCCAATTCCATGCTTCAAAGCAACAAGCACCAATGGGTTGTGTAAGCTGGGACTTAAACCCAGTTCTCTTGCTTGTTGGGCAATTGTCCTTTTCTGTTGGACTACAAACACAACTTGTCCATTAACGTCATTAACTTTAAAACTTGAAATTGTCTAGTTAAGAAAAAAAAAAAAAAAAAAGTAGGAAAGCTAAATAGAATCAAACAATGTTACCGATCCCCGGCAACGGCGCCAAAAACTTGTTGCGTAGATACAGCTGCACCAAAATGGATTCAGTTGCATCCTCAACTTGTGATACTCGCAAGTGCACGAACCGTTGGTAGTATAGCATATGTAAGTGCGAGGTCGATTCCACAGGGATTGGTGATTGAATGATCCAATTTAGTTTCCCTACACAAAATAGAAACAAAAACAAAGAACATAAAACAAGGAAGAAAGAAATAAGTAACTCAAGCAAATAAGTTCCCAAGTTCAATTTAGATTAATGGATTGATTCTAGCTAAAGTATGATTAAGCCATGGTGTGTGGTCATAACCTTGTGTTCCTAATTCCCTAATTTGATCATTTGTTGTCTAACCTAAAATTAAGCATTAGGAACCCATTAAGCATAGAAGAACAATTTAAACAACCAAGCATGTATCTAATCCCTGTTGTCGAATGTCCATACATACTCTTCCTATTCATAGTTCAATTCGAATTAAAGTATGGTGTCTACTCTTAATTCAAACCAAGATAGCTAACATGCAAGCCTAAATGGTGATCAATCATTCAAACTAGCATATTAACTTATAAGCATAATGAATAAGAACAAAAATCATAATTGAAACTTGGAAACTAATCAAACTTGAAACTAAAGAAAAGAATTTACATAACAATGAAAATTAAAGTAGAACTTGGAAAGACTTAAAGGAAAATTTCAGCACAAAGATCTCATTATAACAATTGAAAACTAGAAAGAGAAACTAAGAGAATTTGAGGGAGAGAAGGGAATGGAGCTCTAGAGAAGTGTTTGAGAGCTCCCCCCCTTGGGGTGTTTTTACAAGCTTAGAGAACTTCCCTATTTATAGGCCTAGGGGAAGTGAAAATCTGAATTCAATATGGCTAATGCATACAACACTTGTTTTATAAAATCTGAAATGGTTGATGCACTTGTATTAGAAAATCTGAAATGGGTGATGCACTTGTATTAGAAAATCTTGAATTGGTTGATGCACTTCACCACTAAATCCCACCAGCAGCCCTAGCTCATCTTCATGTCACCATGACCAAGCTTCCAACCAGAAATGATAGCTCATACCTAGCTCACCATGACCAAGCATCCAACCAGCACATGCTGAGGTCAGCATGACCAGCAACTTCAAGGGCTTACAACTTGGGCTTCTCTTAATCAAATTAGGACTTTAAGCACTCTAAATTGAAGTTCAGAATGTCTTCTTTCCAGCCATATATCATTTGGGCCAATCCAAGGTCGGAGGAGGAAGTTAAGGCCAAAACAAATTGCTAACTCATTTTGCGCGCTGATAAAATCCATCCTGAGCATGGCTCTGTGTTTGCTAGGTAACAGACTCCATATTTATCCAATGGGGCTGAATTTTGGATATGTTATATTACACACCCATTGGAACAACTTTCATGAAGAATGTGGCCTCATCCGAGCTATGTAGGTTGCTGAAACAAAGCTTGCAATATGACCTACGAAACTGGGCTGGCAGGGGACTGTAGCCAAAATTGAGTTTGTCTTTAAGCTCTTCATCCATTCATCCAAATTAGGCCCTAACATGCATGGATTGCATCATTTACTATCCAAAGCCCTCATTATTACCTAAAGCTCAATGAACTGAAAGATAAACACAAAAAAGATTAAAAGCACAAGTTTAACTCAAAAACATAACCAAATCATAAGCTAGAAGGGTACAAAATGATATGTAAATATGCACCGATCAATAAGCCGTGATGGACATATGAAGCTTCAAACTCATGTATTTTTTACTTCAATTGATCAGCGGAGTGAATGTGCTGCTGGAGAGAGTGCATGCACGGCCCTAGTTGCAGTCATTGCAGATAGGTTGAAATCCAACAGAAATGAGATGCCTATCAAGTGTGAATGTGATAGTCTCATTAGAGGTGGATCATCAGAGTGGAGAACTCTCTGTGATAAGATAACGAGGCCTACATAGAGCGTTTCCCTGATAAGCACTTTGATAGGATTCTTCCATCCTGAAGAACTAGAACACAGGGATTTTGACTTCCTTCAGGGTGCCATGTCCTTCGATAGCATATGGGATGAGATCAGTCAATCTGCATCAGAATGTGCATGCAATAGTGAACCTCTGGTCTACATTGTGAGTTGGAACGACCATTTCTTCATACTAAAGGTAGAGCAGGATGCTTTTTACATAATTGACACAGTAGGGGAGAGGTTGTATGAAGGTTGCAACCAGGCCTATATCCTGAAATTTGACAAAGACACAACAATCCAAAGATTACCAAGTGAGGCTAACGCATCAGATGAGAAATCTGGAAATCAGGTGCGACCGAACAACTGTAAGGAAACTAAAGCTGAAGGGGCTCTTGTATCGAGCCAGAAAGATTTTGAAAACAGTGATGTGAAAGAGGAGGTTGTATGCAAAGGAAGAGAAGCTTGCAAAGATTATATTAAGAGCTTTTTGGCTGCTATCAGTATAAGGGAATTGCTGGCGGATCTTAAGAAGGGTTTGATGGCATCAACACCTCTTCATCATCGGCTACAAATTGAATTCCATTGTACCAAGCTCTTGCAGTCAATGGATGAATATTCTGTAAAACAAACAGCAGCTGCTGCACCAGCAATGGCAATGGCATTGGCAGTTGCATAATGACTTTACATAGTTTCCAGCAATTGTTATTACCCTGAGGTTTCTTTTAATGAATCAAGAATGAGAGCTCAATGTAAATAGAGAACTGATAACACATTATTTCTTTGTTTATTATTATGAGCAATAACTTCTCATGTACAAGAACATCAATGCTAAGTAATAAAGGCTTATTATCACAAAACGTCCCTAAGGTTTACGAAACTATCAAATTGCATCCTTAATGTTTTTTTGTGTCATTCATGGTCCTCAAGGTGAGTATGTGTGATCACAAATGGTCCCTGCCGTTAGGTTCCGTCAAAAACTCTGTTAGTTTGCTGGCGTGGCATGTATATATATCACAAAACATCCCTGAGGTTCACACATCTATCACAAATGGTCCCTGGGAAATTTTTTAATTTTTTAATTTAAAATTAATAAAATTTTGGTTTTCTTTTTTATATTATTTAAAAATATATATTGTATTTTAAATACATATGGCACTATATTTTTGAAGATGTGGACTCCACATATATGCCACATCAACAAACTAATGAAGTATTTTAAAAATAATTTAAAATTCATAAAATTTAAAAATGAAAAAATCATTTATAGATGGATTTTAACCTTGAGGACCATTTATGAACCCTAAACCTTTGGTTTTTTCAATTTTAAATTTTATGATTTTTAAATTATTTTTTAAAAACTTCATTAGTTTGTTGATGTGGCATATATGTGGAGCCCACATCTACAATAATATAGTGTCATGTGTATTTAAAATACAATATATATTTTAAAATAATTAAAAATTCATAAGATTTAAAAAAGAAACCCAAAATTTTATGAATTTTAAATTAAAAAAATTTGCAGGGACCATTTGTGATAGGTGCGTGAACCTAAGGGATGTTTTGTGATACATATATATGCCACATCAGCAAACTAACAAAGTTTTTGACGGAACCTAACAGCAGGGACCATTTGTGATCACACATACTAACCTTGAGGATCATGAATGACACAAAAAAATATTAAGGATGCAATAAGATAGTTTCGTAAACCTTAGGGACGTTTTGTGATAATAAGCCAAGTAATAAATGTTTTCTAATATTGCATATACTAATGAAGGTGCATACAAAGCAAGGGGCTTGTAGCTGAAGTGGTTAAGACATACCCCTGCATGTGAGGTCCAAGGTTCGATTCCCCCAATATTGCTTGTCTCATTTATGGAAAGGAATATGTGTGGTGGCGATCACATGCAGATTGTTTCTTCTTCTCTCTGTGATTCTAAAATTCTCAGCCATGTCAAGGGCTTCTGATTTAGTATCATTTGGAAGTTTCCAGTTGAAGCGGTACAAGAGTTGAGCAAGTCCAATGTTTGAAGTAGCGAATGAGATGCCTGGACAAATCCTGTACCTGCACCAAATGGGAGCAACTCGGAACTGTTCCCTTTGAAGCCTAACCTTCAAGACGTTCTGGTTGAAAGCATTCCTGATCAGCCCAATTTTTTGGATCTCTCCCTATTGCCTATGCATTGACAAGGATTTTGGCCTTAGCTGCTATTATATATCCACTAATTTTGCATCTTTCCTTTTCTTCTCTTGGGATGAAAGGACCCGAAGGGTGTAGTCGAAATGTTTCTTTGATGACTAGTTTCAAGTAATCTAGCTTTTGAACGTCTTCCTCTTCAATTTTGTTCTTTCCCTTGAATGCTTGTCACACCTCGGATTGTGGCTTCTCCATTACTCTCGGGTTTCTTAGTAGCTCTGACATTGCCCATTCGATTGTTGTTGCTGAAGATTCACTGCCTGCAGAGTAAATGTCCAGAAAACATGGTGAAGTTACAATAGATTATACTGTTGTACGATAAAAAGGTTTTATTGTTTGACTGTATACAGGTCTTGCCATGGCGACTGCTTTGATTTGATTGGTTGTGAGATGAAACCTCCTCCCATTATAGTTTAGATTATCAGTTGTATTCTGAAGTCTAATCTAGAGGTTATAATATATGTCATGTGTACAACAAAATAGACGGTTGATGTTGATGTACGTGTTATGTACAACTAATAATAATCAATCTTCGCATTAGGGCATCGTAAACCCATTTTAGTTTGTATAAGGTATTTCTTTAAATTAAGAGTGTGCATGGTCTGGTTTCCTTCATTTTAACCCTCGAAATGTAACGTAATAATTCAAATAGCATATCCGAATTAAACTTGTATTATTTTTATTGAGTGCTACTATTTCCACCCCCTTATCCTATTTCCCCACCCACCTTATCTTCAAAATTTTAAAAACAATTTACTCTTTTGTACAATGACTTTTAAGGACTTAAGAAAAAAAACTCAACTAACATATCCCATCTATTCTAGGGTTTGACAAAAAGAAGAAAAAGAAATTAAAGAAGAAATCGTACATTTTTCCCCCTATGCATAACCGGCCAACAAAAAATTTTCACGTTTCAATAATTAATAACAGTAAAAGAAAATTAAACCAAACAAATTAAGAAAGTCTCATCTTCTCTCTCTTCACTTTCTCCGTCTAAACAACTCAGGTCTCATAGGAAACCTTTTTTCTTTTCTTCTTTTTTATCATTATCAAAGCTTCACAGTGATATCCAACTTGCACCGCCCAATTTGGTAGTGAGTTTGTTGGTCGCAATCTCTAGATTTATAGTGCCTCTCAATTCTCTGATAAATTTTCTGGTCTTTTTCGGCAAAAACAAAGCAATGAAATAGAGGGATAAAAAGTTCTCAATCTGCATGTCAAATCTGCTATTCCACCAAAGAATTGTGATGATGTGGAAAGAGAAAGTGAAAAGAGTTCGTGCTGGTTTTCATTGGAGTTGGTCCTAATTTTTTCTGAGTCCTAGGAGATGGGTGTTGTTCATGATGGTTTTCTCGGTTGTCAAGAGAGAGAGCTGGCGTAGCTGGGATGCATTCCGTGTATTCAGAAAACACTGAAATAGGGGGTATTTTAGGAATAATGGTGGGTGGAAAAATAAGATTGTATTTTTTAAAATTTATGTTGTGGGTGGAAAGATAAGGTGGGTGGAAATAGCAGCACTCTTTTTATTGGAAAGAACTCCAACTCTGTTGTGGATGCAAACGGCAAGATGTGGTTATTGTTCTACATACAGATATAGAATTAGTAAAATCCAAACGGCTTTTCAATTATTAGCCTTAAAAAATTAACTCGCTTACCCCACAATTTGGCTTCTGCAACCGATCATCAATTTGATTTCTTAATTCTAACCAAATAGGTTTGTACTTTCCTCTTTGGGGATCACATAAGTTGATACTTTGGACAAGATAAATAAGATTACATCATTCTTCTATTTATTACATCATTCTTTTAGATAGTGTCTCATTTGTTGAAAGGAATATAAGTAGTGGCAATCAAATGCAAATTGTTCTTTCTTCTAGCCGTTACTCCAATATTCTCAGCCATGTCGAGGGCTTCTAGTTTAGTCCCATTTGGAAGGTTCCAGTTAAAGTGGTACAATAGTTGAGCAAGTCCAAGCTCAATGTCTGTAGTAGCAAATGAGATGCCTGGACACATCCTCCTTCCTGCACCAAATGGAAGCAATTCAAAATTGTTGCCTTTAAAGTCGATGGAAGAACCTTCAAAGCGCTCTGGTTGAAAGCATTCAGGATCAGCCCAAAGTTTTGGATCTCTCCCTATTGCATAGGCATTGATGAGGATTTTGGCCTTGGCTGGTATTGTATATCCACCAATTTCACATCTTTCCCTTGCCTCTCTCGGGATTAAAGGAACCGGAGGGTGCAACCGAAAAGTTTCCTTCATGACTAATTTCAAGTAATGTAGCTTTTGAACATCTTCCTCTTCGATTTTGTTTTTTCCTTCGAATACTTGTCGCACCTCCAATTGCGCTTTCCCCATTACTCTAGGGTTTTTCAGAAGCTCTGACATTGCCCATTCCATTGTTGTTGCTGAAGTCTCACTTCCTGCTGAAAATATATCCTGAAATCATTGTGAAGTTGCAATGAATTATATGCTTGTACAATAATATTAGGTTTTGTTAGTACATATTAAAAAGCAACTTTAGGGCTTTTGTATTGTTAGAGTTTTATTTGTATTGTTATGGTTTGGTTTTTTCAAGCTTTATCTATTGGTTCTGAGTTTGCACTCTTAGTTGGGATGCCTATGCAAGAGTTTCTTCGATAATGCGTGATCGTTAGTGGAAAGAGCCTCAGATTGTCTTAATTTGGATGTTAGATCGCACCATTATTGTAATGGGAAAGAGTACCACAAATGTCATAGACTAACAAAAGAGTTTGAAACAATCACGTAGGATCAATGCTAGAGCAAGATAAAATAAAACATCAAGCTAACACATAAACCTTCAAAGACCTCCAACGAGAACACTACAACACAATCCAACTGTCAAAAGAGTCCTGCTATGAAATGATAATCCTTTGCACGGCCACAAGACAGTGAGAGCATCCAACAGAGAACACAATACGCCAAGAAGAAAAAAAAACAACCACTAAGCACACCATCTCTAGACACCTTGTTCTTGTTTAATAATTTTTAGGCTCATTAGAGCTTGTGTGAGTGTATTAGATGATTTAGTATGTTTTAGGCAACTTAGGAGTATAGAAATACAAGAGATATTGGGGGAGGGATTCGGACACAAAAACTCAAATGCACAAATAATTTCTATTATCGAATCGAGGTACAAGCCCACTACTCAATAAAAACAATTAGTGCTAGAGTGCAGAGATGGTACCATAGTGACGTCTTTGATTTGATCGATTGTCAAATGAAACTCATGCTTATTGGCCTCCTCATAATTCAGAAGCGTGTCAACCAGATCTTCCTCATCTTCACCAAGCCTACCAAAGCCTTTTCTAGTAGCTTCTCTTTTCATCTTATGCTCCCTCACAATATCTTGAAGAATCTCGTCAAATTTTTTCTGAATTTTCATCAATGCAGACTTCATCCCATTCATGGAACGAAGAAATGTAAGAGAAGGGTACAAGTCAACGATGTTAAAGCCTCCAACAAGAAGTACAATTTCCCCAAGCAATAATGTAAACTCTTGTTGGGATTTGCACTTGTTACCAAATGCTGCCCTAGAAACCACATTATTTGTCATGGTGTATATCTTGTCACTCAAATTTATGGTATGTCCCTCAGAGGCGGCGATGAACTCAACAAGATTCCACACCTCCTCTTCCCTTATTGATCTGAACGATCGGACACGTTTAGCGCTTAAGAGCTCCATCACGGATATCTTTCGCAGTTGTCTCCAGTACTCATTGTAAGGAGCAAGCACGAAGCTTGAATGAGCATATGACATCATTTCAACTACATAGTCTTTCGGCCTTTGCGCGAAGCTGATCTCGCTCGTCATTAAGACCTCTTTGGCTGCTTCCGGTGATGAAATGATCACGGCAAAAATTTCCCCCAGTTGCAGTTTCATGACAGGACCATGTTTGTTGCACAAGTCAGTGATAGCATGATGTGGTAGGGCACCAATCAACTGGTGCAAGTTCCCTATAATAGGCAGCTGCTTTGGCCCAGGAGGCAACTTGCTCAGGCCTTTGGCTTGAGATTTCTTCCAATATTTGAAAAGCATCAATAAGAAGAAAAGAGAAGCTAAGAAGACAAAAAAGGATGGCAATTGAAGCATCTCGGATACGGAAGAATCCATTGACAAATTTGTGTGCTCAAGTTTTGTTTGGTAAAGAACTGCATTTCTTGTGTGGATGCTTAGATGTGTGCTCATGGTTCTATATACATAGCCATTTGGGATTTAAATTAAAGACCAAAAGTCTTTTGGTCCTATAGTTTGGCGGCGATAGTTTGGCACTTCTTTAATAGAGCAGCCATGTGGTGGGGCAATTTTGTTAGACCAAAACCCCAGGCTATAGCAACTATAGCAATTGAAGGAGATAGTGGCCGCTCTTGTTTCTATGGTTGGAGGGCTTTGCTGGTGTTATGTACTTTTACTTACGGTTTTCTTTGGCTTTGGCTTTAGTTGCTATCGCCTGGTGGTTCTGTTTTGTATTTATGCAGGATTGTTTATCTCTGTCTTGTTTCCTCCTTTGGCCTTTCTGGGGCTTTTCTAATGAAGTATTTTTCTATAAAATTAATAAATAAATAAAAACAACCAAGAATTTAGTATCTTTCTATTATGATTGTTAAATCTGGTTGCTATTTCACAATGAACATTTGAGTGCTTATTTTTTTTTCATCAAATTTGATTGCATTATACCCAAAACAGGGGTCTTACACTTGCGGTAAAAAAAACATGTCCGATAACAAAAGAATAATTAAAGGCCTGTTACAGTATAGCAAAAGAAGAAAGTGTTAGCTAGACTAGTTGTAGGTTGGCTGCATTAATGAGGTTGGCTACATTAATGTGGTTGGCTTGACTTTGGGAGGCTACTACAGTCTCCAGGATTAGGGGCTCAAGGATTAGGAGCTCAAGACCAACTGTAATCTACCTAATTGTAATTAATATTGAGCTTGGTTAGCAAGCTTGCTTCTTGGTTAGCAATCTACCTACTTGTAATTAAAGAAATTGCTTACAAAAATTTGATATGCACCTACGTCAAAAATGCACTTGCATTGTTACAACAAGGCCGCAATATCCATTGCACACAATCCATTTCAACACGATCGCACTAAACATGTAAGATCTCACATCGACCAACAGAGAAGGGGTGATGTGCCTTATATGTACAAAAAGTGACTTTAAGCCTAAATTAACTACAAACCATTTTTTTTTTCCTTCCAAAAATACAAACATTAATTCAATTATATTAATATTTGGGAGGAGTTAGCTCATGATTGCTTAGTTCTGATCAACAACCAAATATTTAGCACTTTGAAACTGGAAATATAGTGAAAGAATCTATGGTGAAAAAATAATAAGATACCCAGTTGACTTTGTCCTAAAAAATGTTGACTTTGTAAATTTTATAAGTATAATGATCCCATTTCAGAAGTCACCAGTGAGCATATTATCTTTCAAATGTCAATTTCACCAACTGCTATTACAAATAAATAAATATATCATTCTGAAATTATTTCACTAAAAGACAAAAGAACTCAAATCAAGGGGGCCAAAATAAGTTGTATGCTTCCAGAGCAACACTTCAACCAAAAAGCTTATGCACTAGAAGCATTTCAAGTACCTAGTAAGAAAAAAGGTAGCACTATGCCAAAGCATAAGTACTGTTTCCCTTGCTATTCTTAGTCCTTCATATTTCAAACTATAACACTACAAACAATCAATTCAACATGTGTGATGAAAATTTAACATCCAAATTCTTTGGTATATCCATTTTCTTTCAGCTCCAGAGGCATGCATTTTGTGGACAAATGTTTCAGCTCAAAAGTAGTGCAGATAAACGGATGTTAGCTCCCAATGCAGAGATTAGAACATCAAGAGATTGAAGATATTAGAAATATGCTTCTTGTTGTCTAAAATTGACCAACAATTAAACATATTTCTTCTATTGCTAGGAAAAGAGGAAAAGCCACGTCATGTTGGAAAACCTTTTGCCGATGAAAGGAACACTTCACCAAATAGAAAGCAGAGAGGAGCTTTGAAGGATTTATTTTTGGTGAATGATCTTCCAAGTATTTAATAGTAAGAGATTTACAACTCAATGACCATCACTTGGACAGAGTTGTGAAACAAGCTTTACAACTCCCCACATGGGTGCATCATTCTGCAAGAAGCCATGCAACAAGTTAAGTATCGTCGTCATCTAGTTCTATCCTAGTAATACTCACATTGGATTCAGCTGCATCCTCAACTTTTGATACTCGCAAGTGCACGAGCCGTTCGGTAGTATAGCATATGTAAGTGCGAGGTCGATTCCACAGGGATTGGTGATTGAATAATCCAATTCAGTTTTCCTATACAAAAACAGAAAAAACAAGAAAATAAATAAATAAAACAAGAAAGAAAGAAAAGAAAATAACTCAAGCAGATAAGTTCCCAAGTTCAATTAGATTAACGGATTGATTCTAGCTAAAGTATGATTATGCCATGGTGTCTGGTCCTAACCTTGTATTCCTAATTCCCTATAATTTGATTATCTGTTGTCTAACCTAAACTAAGCATTAGGAATCCATTAAGCATAGAAGAACATTTTAAACAACCAAGTATGTATCTAATCCCTGTTGTCGAATGTCCATACATACTCTTCATATTCATAGTTCAATTCGAATTAAAGCATGGTGTCTACTCTTAATTCAAACCAAGATAGCTAACATGCAAACCTAAATGGTGATCAATCATTCAAACTAGCATATTAACTTATAAGCATAATGAATAAGAACAAAAACCATAATTGAAACTTGAAACTAATCAAACTTGAAACTAAAGAAAAGAATTTACATAACAATGAAAACTAAAGTGGAACTAAAAAAAAACTTAAGGAGAATTTCAGCACAAAGATTTCATTACAACAATTGAAAACTAGAAAGAGAAACTAAGAGAATTTGAGGGAGAGAAGGGAGGGGAGCTCTAGAGAAGTGGTTGAGAGCTCCCCCCCTTGGGGGTGTGTTTTGAAGCTTGAAGACTTCATGATGAATTCCAACACCACCATTCCTCTTTTAATACAATTCATAACTCCCACTTAATCTTGTCTATGTTAGTGTGGTTGGAATTAATTCCATCCCATACTTCTTTTGCTGCTGCACCTCAAGCTTTCTTCACATAGGTTTCAAAGGTGTTCAATTGTGGCTGCCTTTTGCTGCCAACCCATGTGGGTTTTCTTTTGGTTGCTGGAAAAAAAAGATTCTTTTGAACCAGGCTTGGTGTAGGAAGGCCTGAGATTTCAATATGTATCCAATGCGGCTCAAATTTGGATATGTCATAATAGACACCCATTGGAACAACGTTTATGAAGAATGTATTCCCATCTGAGCAGTACAAGTATACGTTTTGGGCCTTGCAAGTTGACTGTCGAAAATAGACTGGAATTGACTTCATTTCTTTTCTTTCCTTTCTTTTTGCTTCACATGCATGCACATTCTTTCTCTTTAATAGCTCCAGTATGTACCAACTAATCCCACTAGCAGCCTGGAAAGTGCTTCTTGATTTATCCAAACAGGTTTCCCACAATGCCTTGTTTTTGCTCATTTAAACTTTCATAGCTGGAATGCCTATGTCATGCATGACAATGCATTGCAGTCAGCTTGTGGGCTTGTTTTGGGCTTGATCTTCCCTCCTAAAAAATCTGGAAAAATCTGGATCTTCAAACCATTTGAATTATCTTTCCAAGCATATGCAGCCCAACTCAAGAAAAAATCGGATAGACCTTCAAATGTCATTTTTGGCCCAGTAACGCAGATGCTGCCGAATTTGACCTTAAGCTGCCAAAACTTGCATAACTTTCTCTAGAAAACTGGGAATCATGAACCGTAAAATTATCCAGAAACTAGACTTTCGCATCTTTCCAATGATATATGGCTCATCATATGGTTCTTCTTGAGCAAGTACAGTTCAATTTGTGAAGTTGACTGATCTGCAGACACCGTTTTGAGCTAACTTGTCTCCAAAATGCATTTAATGAGTCTCAAGCTTATTACACTGAAACAAACACAAAATTTATTAAAAGCACAAGTTTAACTCAAAAACATAATCAAATTATAAGTTAGAAGGGTACAAAATGATATATAAATATGCACCGATCACCTGCCCATATTGTCAACCTTGACACTGGACAAAAATACAAACAAACAAGTTTTAAATAAACACAAAACATATTTTCCCTAGAACAACTTGTTTCTGATATACCATAGTAGGACATTATCTTTATAGTGCGAAAACAATTCAGCATTAGTGGATACCTTGAAAAGATACAAGGTGACCGTTATTATTGAATACCATCCGATTTGAGACTATCTTCACATTTTTGAAAAGCCTGTGAATCTTCTGCCTAAGGACCTGGAACAATGAGAAGAAAAGGCATTAATGCACAAGAAAGTTGCGAAATAGACCTAGAAATTTAAAATGGCAAGAAATATGGCCACAAAACTTAACTAACCTCCTCTATGATATCAGCTAGTCCAGCAGAAAATATAAGAATGGGAATTTCTCTTTCCTGCAAAAGTGGGTAGAGGGAAACAGCAATGGTATAGCTTAATGAGAATAAGTTTTTCTCTGTTTTCCACTAAAAAAATGAAAGGAAAAAAATTAGACTGAGTTAGTTTTAGGACGTTGCATCAGAGAACAAATGACGAAGCCAACATAAACTAATTCATTATGAATGAACTCAAACATTAAACAGATCAAAATCTTCAATGGACTCTTTCTATCCTAGGACATAGATGAAATTAAACATTAAACATACATGTAGCCAGTTACTCACATAATTATTGCAGCAAAATTAAACTTACCTCCAAAAACTCAAATAGTTCAACAACACCCTCCCTAAATGCAATTGTGGAGTTAGCGACAGATTGCCTTATTCCATCATAGGTAAGGCCTCCCTCAATTAAGAGACCATGAATTTCGAAAATAAAACTTCACTATAAATTCGAAATAAGTACAAGAAAATAATGACAAGGAAAATTAAGAATACTTTACAGATGATCGAGTCTAGAACTTGGTTCTATCTCCTTAAGACGAAATTGCCTCCTCACAGGTGCTTTTAGGATTTGCTTGGCAAACGTCTCCCAGGATACAACGATCGGCTTCTTGTTGAAGTAGCACTACAATCCCCAAGAAAAGCGAACTCAAACTTGTGTATGAACTCTCTCTTACTAACTCACTATATTTCTAAAAATATAATGCTATGAATGCTCTAAATAATACTATTGTTGGATGACAATTGGATGAAAATAAATGTTGTAGGATCTTCTCTATTTATAGGCAACAAGGCCTCTGTTCAGAAAAGATGTGACTGAAAAAATATTAACAAATGTGTCTTTTCCTGTTGCAACCATAAGCCAAGAAGTGCAATGTTTCAATTTCTATGAAACAATGCAACTTTTCATATATGAAACAATGCAACTTAAGCCAAGAAGTGCAATGTTTCAATTTCTATGAAACAATGCAACCTTTCATATATGAAACAATGCAACTTAACACATAAAGAATTATTATTTTACAAACAAAATAAATAATATTTTATTTTTCCTTGATTAAGAACATGACTATTCCCAATGGATACATACCATTTCATAAAAGTCATGTACTTAAAGTCACAAGTCCCACAATTTAATTTCCATTCAATTATTAAAAAATTAAATATATAATTTTCTAACATTTTTGTCCACCTGTATCCATGCAATCAGTATTCATGTGATCTGAAATCCAATTATTGGACTAAGGTAACATATTATAGCTCCTTGGACTGAGGTAACATTGTTATGGCTCCATATGAACATGAACTTTCAGGTGAACTAATTCATGCCAGTTAGGTGATCATAATATAAAAAAATAGACTAATAGAGGCTACCCAGAAGCATATAACAACACAAGAATTCATTTTGATTCAATCCCGGGCAGTGTCCTTAAGATTCAATTAAGTAGGCAAAATACCATTCTTCCATAAGCTTAGTTTTCTCTTCAATTGGAATTGTCGGGGAGAATTCTAACGGATGATAATGTTCATATAATTCCTGCCTTTTCTTATCGTATTCCGGATTCTCAATGAATATCAAAAATAAAATAAATAAATCTTTCAAACAGATAGTGATAACAAAGAATAAAGTTCAAAGACCACAAAACTTTAAATAAGAAAAATAATTAATCTTTTTCTGGTCGAAGAAAAATAAAGAATTGGATATCAAACATAAGCGTCATTAGAATTGAAAAAGATAAAAAACAAAGGGAATGTAGATGGGCAACCTGGAGTTTGGCGGGACCGGCATTACAAATAGCAGCCATTTTTTTAACCAAGAGCTCAGAGTCACCCACAACCTCCTCACAAAAAGCATGGCTTTCCATGTGGGTCTGGTTTCTGAATCTACCGCTACAAAACCAAGCCCTGCAAACAAAACGCAGAACCCAAAACTGTATAAATAAGCATATAAACAAACACGTAGAGGCCAATAGATTTGGCATGCGAGGAACCTGGAAATTATCTGGGGAGGAATGGAGCGATGGGTGCGTATGGTGGTGCCGAGGAGGATGCTGTGGAGACGATGACTCATTTGAGAGTGTGTTTATATATCAGATTCTTGATCACACACTTATCACTGTTTCTGTTTCTGTTTCTGGATGAGCAGTAAATGATATTTTCTAACGAGTGCTTCTATTTTCATCCATTTGTACTATTTTCTACTCACTATATTTTCAAAATTTTAAAAATAAATTTACCCATTTGTGAAAAAACTTCTAAAAATTTGGGAAAAAGGATTAAAAACCAAAACAATCGTCTCAACCTTAAATTTTAAAAAAGTCAAAAAAATCCGAAGCACAAGTATCAAATGTCAAATTTTTCGCTTCCCAAGTACATGCGCCATCAATTTTGTTTCTTGTTTTGGTCAAAGCCTTCAGCTTGTAACCATTGGCGATTCTTCAAATTTCCTATCTCATATTATTGCACCTTCTCTACCATCCTCTATTCCAAGATTTGATTTAGGGGGTGTATTCAATCCATACTTGTAATTGACATTGCCTTTCTATCAATGAAACTTGATTCCGACCCCAAAAAAAAAAAAAAATTTCTATCCATAAGGCTTAATTGCTACAGTGCACCTTGAAATATTGGTTAATTCTCACTTTACCCCCTGAAAGTTAAAGTGACCCACTTTGCCCCCTTGACCAAGGTTTGATGTTCACTTTACCCTCTACCGTCAATTCCATCCAAAAGTCTGTTAAGTTTGATGACGCGGCAGGGGTGTTTTAGTAATTTTGTGCACCTAAGTTTTTTATTCACAAATTTGAGTGGGTAATGTGGTAAAGTGGAGCCCACCTCCATCATGGATAAAAAAAATTAATAAAAAATTAAAATACAAACATGAAATTTAAAACTTTAAAAAATTGAACTCTCTCTCTCTCTCATCTCTTCGTTTGTTGTTGTTTTGAGAGGCATGAAACTTCAAAGCTAATTAATGGGTATTGGGGCTGGGGTTATGTGGGAGTGGGGTAGAAAAAACTAGATGGAGGGTTGTTGTTTTGATTTTTGGGACGGGAGGCATGAAACTTGAAAGCTAATTAATGGGTATGGGGGCTGGGGTTCTGTGGGAGTGGGCTAGAAAAAACCAAAGGGAGGGGGCGTTGGGTCTCGATGGGGAAAGGGGGGAGTAGAGAAGAAATCAGTGGGGGGTAGGGGGGTAGTAGGTTTTTGGGTTTTGCCCAGGGAGAGTGGGTTGCTAGGGGAAGAGGGGCAATGGGTTTCTGGGTTCTGCGTAATGAACTTCAGCGAAAAAAAAAATTTGAATGCTTGTCCAGATCGATAATGGCAGTCTCTGAGCAATGTGATAGTAAAATTGATATTTTATTTAAGGAAAAATATTTTAATCAATCATTGGATGAGAATGAAGAGTGATGAAACACTCTTCCTTCTTTAAACAAACTTTCAAAGGAACCAAACCCAACTTGGAAAGTTGTGTTCTTTACTTCCCAAAAACAAAGAAAAGCCAGCCGTGTTCTTTGCAAGGAGGGGTGGGTTGCAGGTGGAGGGGCTATGGCTTTCCGGGTTCTGCACAGGGAGAAGGGTGGGTTGTGGGTTGCGGGTGGGGAGGAGCGATGGGTTTCTGGTGGGTGGGGGGGTTACAAGGACAGAGAAGGAAGGGGTAGATTTGGTGTGATTGGGGAAGAAGGGATGGGTAGGGTTTTTTTTTTGTTTTTGTTTTTCTAAAATCTATTTTATTTTCAATTTTATGTTTTTATTTTAATTTTTGAAAGTAATTAAAAAACCTAGGTGCACAAAATTACTAAAACACCCCTGCCACATCATCAAACTTAACGGACTTTTGGATGGAGTTAACGGTAGGGGCAATGTGGAACATCAAACCTTAGTCAAGCGAGCAAAGTGGGTCACTTTAACTTTCAGGGGGTAAAGTGAGAATTGACCAAAGTTTCAGGGGGCACTGTAGAACTTAAGCCTACTTATAATGATTTTTTTTTAAGTGAGTAACTTTCATAGAGTTATAGATTTTTAATGACTATTATAGAGTTTACAAAGGTAAGTGACAAACTTGTAATGACTTTTATCATGAGTTTTATAGAGTTTTATCTACTTTTTATAATTATTTTATGATTATAAAACTCTTTCATTTCAAACTGCTACACGCCAACTCCCTTCTCTATCTGTATCTCTCTCTCTCTTCTTCCTCATTCCCCCAATCCAAACTATGCTCCTTACTTGAAAACACTGGAAAATCTGAATCTCAGAGCTCAAAACCTATCGTAATATTGAAAAATAGTCATAACCATAGCCATCCAAGACTCTTGAATTTTTTAATGCAACATACCCATTGCGTAGCTACTAACATTTGCGTTTGGTAGGCTAAGGCAAATACACTAATTGCAACTATGGTTTTGAATTGCTAATGATGATTGAATAACACAAAATCTGTTCATACGAAAGAATCTACCTCCAAAAACATGAAGTTCAAGTACTATTTCATTTTGGGATAAAAAATATTATGAAAGACCCGCCTGATCGATTTGATGAGAAACACTATGGAGAGAAAAAAGTTCAGGTACTTGGTTTTTCTTTGTGGGGAAATGATTTCAGATCTCCTTCCTTTCTTTAAGATTTTTGTCTCACATATTAAAGAGAACTCCCATATTGATTTGAGTTCACCCAGGAAAGAAGATGGAGTATGTGGGTGAGTGGCCTTTGGTGACAACGATGATGCAGAGTGAAGATAGGAGAGAGACAAAAAACTTTTAAAAGTTTCAAACGTTTTGTTGAAGAGTTTAAAGTCATTAGAAATTAACAAGACTTTTGGTGTTAACAATGTTGGCGTGAGTCAACGTTCCTATTAGGAATAGAATTTGTTCCTATTAGGAATTTATTGTAATTATCTAATTTGAGTAGAATTAGGAGATTTTGTACATATTTCCTATTTGTACCCCCACTCTGTATGTAGTATATATATTCCTCCTTGAGAGAAGAATAAACATATCAATTTAAACCCTAATTATTTGGAGTTGGTATTAGAGCAGGTCCCTCTCTACAACATCAAAACCCTAATCCTGAAAAATACCAATTTCCGCTGCACCTAGCCTATACACCTAAGCCTGTGCCGTCTTATATCTCTTACTGTCATTGTCGTCTAATCTTCTGCTGCCGCCGCCATCTATCACCATGTCAAATGTCACTAAATCTTCTTCTTCTACTTCTATTGTGACGGTTCATACCGAATCGTCTACCAATCTACCTATGGGATTCAAATTGAATGGATCCAACTATGAGATATGGGCTTCGATGATCGAACTCCATGCTACTACACAAGGCAAATTGGGTTACCTAACTCGCGACACTGATGCCCCTGATTCCCAAGACCCAAAATATGAGAAGTGGAAAATTGCTGATGCTGTTGTGAAAAGTTGGATGCTACGAACTATGGAACCCAGTTTGTTGAATATGTTTCATACTCTACCTGCTGCTAAGGAAATTTGGGATGCTGTTAATCAGATGTTTTATGATGGCTCTGACATATCCCAACTTTATGAACTGCGGTGCCAGGCTACCCGTCTCAAGCAAGAGGGTCGTCCTGTCTCTAAATATTTTGCCGAACTTAAGGCAATCTGGCTTGAATTGGACAAGAGACGTCCTTTTTAGATGAAGTGCGCTAATGATATGAAGACTTTTCATGCTGTTGTTATGGCAGATCGTGTTTATGATTTTTTGGCTGGCCTTGACGATACTTACGACAAGGTCCGCAGTGATATTCTACGGAGTGATAAAGTTCCAAGTATCGAAAATGTATTTTTTATGGTGCGTCGAGAGGCTCAACGCCAGATTACTATGCTTGGATCCGGCACCAAGATTTGGGGAACCTGCTGTTGTGTTTGCTTCCAAAAACACTGCTTTGGTTTCTCGGCATACAGGGTCTGGCTCTTCTGTTGTTCCGCCTCGTCGCATGACTTCTGCAGAAAAAGACAAACTGAAGTGTGATCACTGTGGTGAAAAGAGACATACTATTGACACCTTTTGGGCATTGCATGGGGTACCAGACTGGGAGAAGGAGCGGAGGGGTTTAAAGAAGGAACAACTGAACGTCAAAGCTCATGTGGCTGTTGCCCCCACTTCTATGGTTGACACCACCACTGGGCACGGCCACCTTACTGCTACGCCTCCTCCGACCTTGACCGCGGTCTCAAACACTCCACCACCTCCACCTCCAAGTAACTTTAGCAAGGCTTTCCATGCCCATGACACACGCGATACAGGTTGGATTATTGATTCAGGAGCTACTGACCATATGACGTATAATTCTGCTTTATTCTCTACTACTCTTCCGCCTCATCGTGATCATGTTCTGATTGCTAATAATGTTGCTGCTCCTGTCACGGGGGCTGGTTCTATACTCTTGACACCTGCTTTACCATTGGACAAAGTGTTACTGGTTCCATCTTTATCTAGTAATTTATTATATGTGCCGCAAGTTACTGAGCAGTTAAACTGTGTTGTACTGATGTATCTGTCTTTTGTCTTACTACAGGATATCCAAACTCGGGAGATCTTTGGTCGTGGTACTAAAAAGGGGGGGGGGGGGGGGGGCTTTATTATGTGGATGATGTGGCAACTAGTCGGGTTCTTCATGCTGGTAGCGCCGAAACTTCTCAGCATCGCCGGATTTGGTTGCTACATTGCCGATTTGGTCATGCCTCTTTTGGATATTTACGGCATTTGTTTCCAGCATTATTTAGTGGTGTAAACGAGTCTGCTTTCCAATGTCAGACTTGTATTTTAGCTAAGAGTCATCGGGTATCCTACCCTCCAAGTTGTAATAAACGGCTTATGCCATTTGATTTAGTTCATTCTGATGTTTGGGGGACCTTTCCCTGTTTCTACAACCTTGGGAGTTCGTTGGTTTGTGTTATTTGTGGATGATTGCACTCGTATGATGTGGTTATATGGGATGAAAAATAAAAGTGATGTGGTCGAAATTTTTCAGCGTTTCTATCAGATGATTCGGACTCAATTTATGCTCCCTATGAAGGTTTTTCGATCTGATAATGGTGGAGAATTTGTTAATTCGGCATTATCCCATTTTTTTCCACACTAAGGGTGTACTCCATGAGATTACTTGCCCTCAAACACCACAACAGAATGGGGTAGCTAAACGTAAAAATGGGCAGATCCTTGCTGCTGCCCGTGCTCTGCTGCTTGGTGCGTTAGTTCCAAAGCGGTTCTGGATGGATGCTGTTACCTATGCAGTCTATCTCTTGAATCGCCTACCTTCTCGAGTTTTGGATTTCCAAACTCCTATGAAGGTACTAACCCATCATATCTCTGCCTCTTCTATGCTGACTCTGTCTCCAAAGGTGTTTGGTTGTGTCGCCTATGTTCACCTCCATCAGAATCAGAGGAGTAAGCTGGACCCCTGTGCTCTCCGCTGTGTCTTTCTGGGTTTTTCTCCTCATCAGAAAGGCTACCGATGCTATCATCTTGCAACCCAACGTCTATATGTCTCTATGGATGTTACCTGTATTGAGGATGAAATGTTTTTCTCTGATACACCCGAGCATGTCCTTCGGGGGGAGATTAGTTGTGAAGGACATAACTGGCTATATTTACAAGGGGGAGTAGTATTGGATAGTTTGATACAAAGGGAAGAATCGACCGAACCTGTTGAACCGGCTGAACCTGCTACACTAGCTGAACCTGCTACACCAGCTGAACCTACTATTTTAACTGATGCCCCCCATGAAGCTTCTCTAATAGTACCAGATCAAGCTCCCCTGGATATTCCTGAGGTAAATGCTTCTATTCATATTGCTGACAATTCTTATGTTTTACCGCCTAGAAGGAACATGGGGTTCCACCTAATCGTTACTCACCATAAGGCAAAGCAAGATATGCTATTGCCCATTATGTGTCTGATCACAGGTTATCTCCTGAGTGCAAAGCTTTTGTGACAAGAATGGATAGTATTAAAATTCCAACCCGTGTTGAGGAGGCATTTAATGATCCAAAGTGGGCTGAAGCCATGAATATTGAAATGGAGGCGCTGCAGAAAAATAATACATGGGACATTGTTGATCTACCAAAGGGAATGAAGCCTGTAGGATGCATATGGGTGTTTACAGTTAAATATAATGTAGATAGTACTGTGGAGAGGTACAAGGCAAGATTAGTAGCTAAAGGGTTCACTCAGACATATAGAGTTGATTATCATGATACTTTTGCACATGTGGCTAAGATGAATACTGTCAGAGTTTTGTTGTCCTTAGCAGTAAACTTGGATTGGACCCTAAGGCAATTTGATGTAAAAAAAATGCATTCTTACATGGTGAACTAGAAGAAGAAGTGTACATGAGTCTTCCACCAAGGTATAGCGTTACCGATGGCACCGGGAACGTGTGCAAATTAAAAAAGGCGTTGTAAGGGTTAAAGCAGACTCCTCGGGCATGGTTTGGCAGATTTACTACAGCTATGAAGAAGTTTGGTTAACAACAGGCCAATACTGATCATACTCTATTCATTAAACATAGGGTTGGTAAGGTGACTTTGTTGATTATTTATGTTGATGATATGATTGTGACTGGTGATGATACTGTAGAAATCGAGAAACTGCATAAGCGTTTAGCATCTGAATTTGAGATGAAAGATTTGGGCAGTCTGAAATATTTTCTAGGAGTGGAAGTCACTCAATCTAAACATGGCTTATTTCTTTCACAAAGGAAGTATGTCATGGACCTGCTAGCAGATACTAGAATGCTTGACTGTAAACCAGCTGATGCACCTATTGTTGAGAATCATAAACTTGGTGTTTATGTGGATCAGGTTCCAACTAACAAAGAAAGATACCAAAGGTTAGTTGGAAGATTGATTTATTTATCATTGACACGCCCTGATATTGCATATGCGGTAAGCGTTGCTAGCCAATTTATGCATTCACCTAGTGAGGACCATATGGCTACTGTGATGCGTATTCTGAGTTACTTAAAGTTTGCTCCTGGGAGAGGTTTATTTTTTAAGAAAAATGGCCACTTGGATTTAGAAGGTTACACTGACGCAGATTATGCAGGGAATATTACAGATAGACGTTCTACATCATGTTACTTCACCTTTGTTGGTGGTAACCTAGTTACGTGGCGTAGCAAGAAGCAAAACGTTGTGTCTCGGTCCTCTGCAGAGTCTGAGGAGTCTGAGTACAGAGGGATTGCCCAAGGGGTTAGTGAAATATTGTGGTTGAGGTGGTTACTTGCTAAAATTGGGTTTAGACCGGATGCTGCTACAAAGCTCTACTGTGATAATCAATCTGCATTTGAAATTGCTAACAATCCGGTGCAACATGATCGAACTAAGCATGTTGAAGTTGATCGGCATTTCATTAAGTAGAAGCTGGGGCATAAGTTAATTTCTATACCTTTAGTGCCTTCTTCAGAGCAGCTTGCAGATATGTTGACCCATGCCATGTCAAAGCGCCAAGTTGAAGACTCACTTGACAAGTTGGGCATTACCGATATCTATGCACCAACTTGAGGGGGAGTCTTGGCGTGAGTCAACGTTCCTATTAGGAATAGAATTTGTTCCTATTAGGAATTTATTGTAATTATCTAATTTGAGTAGAATTAGGAGATTTTGTACATATTTCCTATTTGTACCCACTCTGTATGTAGTATATATATTCCTCCTTGAGAGAAGAATAAACATATCAGTTTAAACCCTAATTATTTTGAGTAACAATTAGGCTTAAATGTATATAAAAGTCATTTACTTAACAAACTCTTTAAAAGTTATTAATTTTTTGGATACCACCAAACTTTTAAAGACTTTTTAAAAGTCACAATTGAATACCACTATACTTTGATAAACACTTTAAAATTCTTAATTGAATACTCTCGGACTTTTTAATTCTGTGAAAGTCTTTAATTTTCTGTAAAAGTATTGATTGAATACACCCCCCTTATTTTTCAACATAAGTAATGGCAGATCCACATAGGCGCAAGGGGGGTCAATTGACCCCTGCACACCCAAAATCCACCATAGGAGTTCAAGAACTTAACCCATGCAAATTGCCCAGAAGGTGTTTAATGAAATGCCCCAAAGAGAAAGCAACCCACAGCCAGAGGAGAGAACCTTGCTGCATGCGCACACATCCCCTTTTTTTTCTTTTTTTTTACTGATGTCAAATCGACATCGTTCCACTTAAGTTTTTTTTTTTTTTTTTTAAAAAAAAACCTTGCCAAAACAACGTCATTTTGGCTCAGGTGTTTTTTTATATAAAAAAAAATCTCTTCTACTGCCCGATAAAACAGAGGGGGAATGGGATTTCAACAAAATTCTCTCATTCAAACAGAGGGGGGAATGTAAATAAAAAGTTATGGAACGATACAGATTTCCTTACTTTGTCTTTTTACTTTCATTTATTTTTATATTACTCAATTTACTTAAGTTTACAATGTAAATAAGGAAATACCCCCATTTGGATTCAAATAAAAATATTAGAAAATCAAATTCTCACCAAATCAAAATATGAAAAATCGGTTTTTAGTACAAAATACGATTTAGGCTAAAAATGATGGCTCTTTAAGTCAATATATACGTCGTACTAAAATCTCATAAAATCAAGTTTTCTTATTTGATGTGTAAGGAATAAAAGTCGCCAAAAATTATCTTGAGAAAATGATTATTCCGAAAAACCTTTTTTCATACTTAGCCAATGCTTAGCCTTGCTTGTAGGACCTGCACCAACTCTACATAGTTTGCTCTGGCAATTTTGGAGTGGAAGATACTCGTTATAATCTGTTTAATAAAGTGGGTCGAGATGGAAAGCCAGAAAACATGGGTGTGTAGCTCAAGGTGGAAAGCCAGAAAACACGGAGCGAAAAACACGAAGCGGAATTTCCTGGTTATGTGCCCAAGGTTACCATATTCTTTTAGTGTTTCTAATTAATTCAAATTTTCTGTTTCAAGTAGTTTATGTCTAAAAGACCATTCCTTGAACAAGTGAGGTCTTTGTTTAGACGTTCTAGATCATTGGAAGGAAGACCAACGTTGCAACCCAACCAGGTGATCTCTGAAATTCAAAATCGTCTAGAAAGAGAGTTGTCAACTACAAAACAGCAAGCTCTTGCCACATTTACAAGTCTTGCTCTCCACACTGACCTCCATGGTTCTTCACTTTCGAATTCCGAAGCAAATTCAGACCAAAAAGAAGAAGAGATGGCTGCCAATGAGTTCATGGGAGACCTAGATATCCAAAACAATTCCTTTCCTCCAAGTCCAAGACTACGCTACCTACTCCCAAAGGTTTATAACTATTATTATTATATATTTCCTTTCACACAGCAGCCAAATCCCACTTTTCCTTTCCTCCAAGCCCAGACATGTATCAAACTTTTTTTACTGCTTGTGAGTTTTTTTTTGAAACTCCATATGACATTATCAAGTTTTAATTAGTTTAATTCATTTAATTAAAGTTTGTTAATCTTTCTCTTGTTTTCTTATTGTGAGATGACCGGTTTTAATGCTCCGTAGCTTCGTGGAGTGTTTAGGATAATAACCGATGGAACTCATATCTTATGCATTGTTGGTTGCTCATTTGCTTGTTTAGGCTACACATTTGTGATGTTGTGCCTGACTTTGCTCTCGTACTGGCTTGTTAGTCTTTTTGTTTTGAGTCGCTTCGTGGGCCTTCTTTGTTATCAACTTCCCCTTCTAGGTTGTCTGGCTTGGGATGGTTATTAGGTTCATTCTATTGGCCGAAAGGGGTTATTAGGTGCACATTAGCTTAAAATATTTTATCTGAATTACGTTATATACACACTTGCACTCAAGTGACCAAGAGCCACTCTGAGATTTTAAGGGCTTTGTGCCAAAACAACAATAGGGCCTCCTAAAATAAAGTCGTCAATGAAAAATTATAAAAAGAATCCTACCATATAATCAAAACCTTGTGATCATCAAATTACTAATTATCATTAACCAAGAAGAAAGAAAAAAAATGTATTTCAAGGCAAGGGAAGGGAAAAGCAAATCGTAGAGGGGCCCAAACTCTGTTTTCAAGGCAACTTAAAAGACGTCTAAGAGCATCTCCCAAGGTGAGGTGTTAAATATCGAACATTCAAATTTGAATTTGATAGTTTATATGGCAATTTGACATATAATAGAGTTTTACATTCCACTCGTCAGGTCAAATTAAAATATTATTTTATTTTTATTGGTTTATTACTTTCTAGGCACATTAATTGAAAGAAATAATAAAATAATGAAATAACATCACAAAGTCAAACAACCAAAAATAACAGTATAAGAGAGAAATGTTATTCCACTTAGAATTTAACATTTTGGTTGGAGTGAGTCTCAACTCTTTTTTCTACATGCTAAAAGTGTCACGTTGAATTTAACATCTCCAAAGGTGGAGATGCTCTAAGTTACATACAACAAGGGCAATTTAGTTACAAGAAAATACTACGCAAAAACATGGTTTCAAGATAAGGGAAAAGCAAACCGTAGAGGGGCCCAAACGCATGTAATTGGATTCACGTTTCCACGACTGACTTCCAAGCGCCAATCTGTGAACCAAGCGGGAGGTTAATATCGGTGGGCGGCACTACTAGTGATTTTTAACAGTGGTTTTTGGTCAATAATTTTGACAGTAATTTCAAGAGAAGTCTTCCTTTCTTCCTTCTCACTTTCTTCAAGAAAAATCTGATTCTTCTAGATTGGAGGCCTGACCCTTGTAAGGCTTTAGGAGTGGATCGCGCTTAGTGGATGAAGAATGGTGTGCATGAACCTAGAATCACTCCCAAACAGGTCCACGTGGGAAGTGCTTCTCTTCATAAGTGATTTTGGGAGGGTCAGAATCAGTTTTGTTGTCATTATTACATAACAAATTTATGACTTTGGGGCTTCAAAGACATTTTCATTTTTCCTCTGCCAATTTTGAGCAAAATTTTTCTATCAAGTTTAGGATAGATGAATGAAATCTCCAAATGGAGCCTCTGTAAAATGCCCTTATTATTCAAGGAAGTCCATTTGTACAGTCAATAAATTTATCTTTCATACAAGTTTATCTCGTTTCCCACCTCTTGTGACCATTTATACTAACAACTTTAAGAACACATAACCATTTTTACTAACTCCACTAATAGTTCTGAATCATAAACTCTGCTTAGTCAGCTGACTTTTCATGTTCGTTAGGATCAAGGTTCTCTCTCACTAGTCCTCTTCTTGTAAGATGTGCATCAAGAAAATTGGAAAGCTTATTTGACTTTTACTGACGAGAAGTTTCTGAATCCGAGGATAGTCTCCTTCCTGCTAAGATGATGTGCTTGAATGGCTCCTTGAACTATCATATCCAGATCTTGGTAGATGCATGTCACTCAGCACATCCTAAAGAGAAGACAAAATATAAAATTAAAGTTCGACGAAGACATCCAAAGAAACCAACTATATTGTGAAGCCTTCAGAGGTTATATGAGCTGCAGGGTTGCATGAAATAATTTAATGGAAGTCTAGCATGAAGGGTTTGCCTGCTTTGATCTTTGATCTTCCAAGAAAGAATTATTTGTGCAGTTCCTTTAAGTACAATGCTAGATTTATGTTACAAAACTCACTTGTTTTCTGGAAACTGAGCCTTGTCTTTGCGAGTATACTCCACCACCACAACCACCAAGCATGTTGTAATGCATGCTATCTTTGGCGAGTGCTCTCAATCTGTTAAGCTCAGGTAGCACAACCTTGGCAAGATCTGGTCTGTCTTTTCGCCTCATTTCAGTACACTGTAAAGATAACTTGGCAAAGCTCAAGGCCTCCTCAATTGGCCAGTCAGGAACAGCAGGGTCAAGCAACTCAGCAAAGGTCCCTAGCTCAATAGCCTGCTCAACATGATGAGTCAAACCCATCGGCGGTTTGGCAGTTATTATTTGTAGAAGCATGACCCCAAGCGAGTAGATATCAGATTTTGTTCCAAGCATGCCGGTTTGCTGATACTCTGGGTCGATATAACAGAATGTTCCAGCTGTTGATGTCATTCGGTACTGAGTGACAGAGTCGGCTACTGATGGAGGAACAAGCCTGGCCAGACCTACATCACTAATCTTGCTAACATAGTTATGGTCTAGCAAAATGTTGCCGGGTTTTAGGTCACGGTGTACAAG
Organism: Prunus avium; assembly: GCF_965620075.1. NCBI lineage: Eukaryota > Viridiplantae > Streptophyta > Magnoliopsida > Rosales > Rosaceae > Prunus > Prunus avium. The sequence continues at coordinate 21,822,808 of NC_142285.1, read as the reverse complement.
TGGCTCTGGCTTGGACTGGTGAAGGAACAAAAGCCCAGTGGCAATTTCTGCAGAGATTCGGAACCTTAGCTGCCAAGGAATAACTGGGGTGTTACCCCGCTGGAAGAGACGGTCTTCTAAGCTCCCATTAGCCATGTACTCATAGACCAGACAACCATACTCTGGGCAGGCTCCAAGAAGGAGAACCATGTTCGGATGTCGTATGCAGCTCAATACTTCAACCTGCATAATTAGGAAATATTAATACATGATAAAAAAATAAAAATAAATAAAAATAAGGGGTAGAAGATAGAAGTGCCTAGCTTGTGAAATTAAGAAATATCAGTAATCCTAGCATTTTCTATTTGAACTATTAGGCTTCCTATTGGGTCGTTGAATTCGAGATGGGAATTGCTTAATATCAGTATTTCCCCTTGCCTCTGTTGTTTATGTGCTAAGAATCTGAAAAATGTGCTGTATATTTGAAGATACCAGTTAAAAGTTGGATCATGTAAACGATCACAAACCTCTTGTTGGAACTGCGAACGTCCTTGCGCTGCACCTGGACTTAGAATTTTGACTGCCACTTGTGTGTGATCCAGTTCACCCCTGTATACTGGCCCATAGCCTCCTTCTCCAATCTTGTCAGTTTGTGAAAATTTATTTGTTCCTGCTTCAATCTCCTCAATTGTGTATTTCCTGTACCTTAGATTATATGCCCTTGCTTCTGTTGCCTGGTTCCTCTCTTCTGCTTCTTTAAGGGCTTTCATTTCCGCGTTCCTCCTTTTATGTGCTTCCAATTCAGCAATCCTTTGAGCTGCTTCTGCCGCCTCCATGGCTGCCTTACATTTCTCTCTCTCCTTCTTTATTAGTGCCAATGCAGCTTCCTCTGTTATGTGTGCCTCATGTAATCTATGTTCCTCCTCCAATTTCCATCTGTCAAGTTCCTGTGCTTGTCATGGTTGTCATTAGAGTTCATATTGGAATGAATCGTTTTTCGGGCTAGCTATATAATGTTCCGCCAAAATTCATATTCTGGAGATGATAATAAAACATGAACAAAATTTATGCTCAAATAAGGTTTCACATCATACCTCATGATTTAACGTGACCGCCTCCTTGCAGGCCATGTTATACACATCCATTGTTTGCTTGAGCTCTAGCTTGAGCCTCCACATCTCGGCTTCCACTTCATCCTATTATTTTCAAGGCAAACTACGGATTAATACTCTGAACTAATTTTGCATGCATATGTATGTTACTGTAATAAATGCACGTCTTTTTTTGTCATGGCCTTAAATCAATTTGAACTAGTTAATAAAGTTGAGCACTGCTATTTGTACTATCTCAACTAGTACAATTGAGATATTTATCGGTTGATTCGAGATCAGTACTTATTGAACAAATGGAAACATCTAAATCTGCTCCTGACTTTAAAAAAATTAAGTTTCTGGCATGCTCCAAGGCGAATAGATTCACGGTGCTTCCAAGTTTACTTATGGTGGGAAGTTGTCTTACCATGTTGTGTGATGATAACCATGATTTTCCACTTTCCATTGAGGATGATGAGAAGTCTTGTGGGGAAGAGCTCATGTCAATACACTGGTGTCTTGAGTAAGATGACGCAGAGCTTCGGTTGTCAAATTCTGCACTGATCGACTTTCGAGGGGTCATTAACGAAGGGAACATGCGATCAATACTTGGCCTTCCACTGCTCACAAACGATATATCGGTACTCTCTTGCGAAAGGTCATATGAGTTGTTCATTGAAGCTCGTCCTCTTGTGAAGGGTGGCCTGCATCATTTTTTCGTGAGGTCAGTCTTCTCATCAAATATTGTATTCTATTCACATAATATCTTCATTTGAAGAGCATTTATCAGAGCTTACTTGATTTCAGTGTCATCTACCATCAGGCTATCGGGCGCAGAATGTGTCCTCTTTCCTGATGCTGCATTAATCAGAGAAACTTGAGTGAGTAAAGAACGAAATCGCAGCATCATTCGAGTTGGGGAAGAACATGATCAGTGCTAGAATTACAGAAAGAAATTAACCTCTTGGTTGCTGTTTACGCATGGATTGCGTACCATTTGATTCGGAAACTTTGCTGGATTGTTTATGAATTTGGTTACGAGCTTTTTTGGGTGGTGGAATGGTAGCTGTTTGCATATAGGATATCTTGCCTTTGCCAATGACATACAGAGTGCAAAAATCCGGTACCCCTTTTATCACACAACTTGGAACATCTGTTACTTTGAAGGATCTGATGCATTTGAAACAAAATTAATGTAATGTCAATGTATGTGTAATTGTTTCGTTGGAAATTCTTTGGGCACTGTAGTTTAATGATTCGAACTGTCCGGTTCTTGGGCACACATTCACAAACGAAATCTTTGTAAAAAGTTAGTAGAATTGAAAATACTTAGCCACGATAATCAAATAACTAAATGATTTTGAAATGGACAGTCTGAATCATTAACCAAATCCCAAATGGAATGCAAGTAAATAAAAATTACCTGAAAAAACTGTGTCTTGATGGTGCACCAAGTACCAAAATCTCAATTGAATTAGAGATAACATAGTTGATGAGGGCTTTCGGTATATCAGCAGCCTCAACTACGACTTCATCGCACTTTATCTGCAGCAAAGATCAAATTAAGCTACCTAGGGACCGGAAACTGCATCAAATATAAAATAAAGCTGCCTAGCCTAGGGACCAGAAACTCACCAACTTTTTCTTGCAAAAGGAACGGAATGGAAGAAACAGTTCTTTTGTTTCAGCATCAACCGGTTTTTTGTATACATTTTCAGCTTCCTCCCCCTCTTCGGAGACCGAAACTATGCATAGGATGAGAAAAACGGAGGATCAGAAATTCGGGGGACTGAGAAAAGCAAACGATCAAGAGCAAAATTTGAAATAAATAACATGAAAATTTCTTTTTGTTTGTAAGAATATGCAATTATTTTATGTGTTTCATGTAATGGAACAATGAGTAACGCTACATGTATCATATTTGATGACTATATCTTTCTTCGGAAAGGTGAGAGCCAAATACGTGGATGAGTTGTGCAAGAATTTCATCCATGTCAGAAATATGGTCAAGGCCTATGACTATGTACACTAATAACATGAAGATCACCCTCATGATCATGCATGAGAGAGAGAGAGAGAGAGAGAGAGAGAGAGATTTACCATGATTGGGAAGGGTATGTTTGACATGGAGGAGGGTGAGATGTTGGCCCTTAGTGAGAAGATGATCAACAGCCCATTTGATAGCATGCTGGCTTCCTTTGTCCTTGTCTATTGCCAATGCCACCGCCTCATCTGCTGCTTTAGTTTCTGCTGTCCCTCTTCCCATTTCCTTAACTCTAATAATAATCTATGATTAATGAATCAAAATTAACTCACTCTGAAATTAATTAAGAAACTAGTTAAGCAGATGACCCTGGAAGAACTTCTCAATCAGTATATATGCATGGAGAAAGCTTCTTCTATCACCTTTGCAGACAACTGGCAATGCCCTTTCTATCAGCTTTGTTACTAAACCACATTATAGAAACTGATTTGACCAACAGATAATTTTTGTTCCCTTTTCTTTTGACGTAAGAAGACAGTTTGGTTGTTGTGAGTGTGTGTGTGTGTGTGTTTTTTTTTCTGTTCTGTTTAATTAATCATGCACTTGTTTCACATATCAATTACCCTCTAATGCGATTTGTATGGTGGTAAGATACGTCGTGGATCTTTGTTGTAATTGTCTTTGTATTTCGGAAAAAAAAAAAAAAAAAAATTACCCTCTAATCCGACAATTTTAGCCTGTTCGAGAAAAAAGAGTTATAATGTTAGCCTTTGTCTGTTTTTAGTTCATTTTGAAAACAGAAATAACTTTTGTAGAAACCGTGGAACTAGAAATTATATAACAGAATTTTGTTCCTTGATCCAATTTTTGTTGGATAAAAGACAGAATGATTCATGTTATAAAAACAAAAAACAAAAAAAAGACTGAATGATTCAGATCCCCACTTTTCATTACTTCATAATGCAACAGAAAACTCCCCATATGCTCAATTTATTATATATCCTTGAAAGTTTACATAGTAAATGTGGACAAGGCTGATTTCAATCTACAAACCAGTTTACATATGCTGCCACATTGGGGATGTGAGAATCGAATAGTGGAAATCGGGTGCTCGGGTGAATGCTGTCAACCACTTGAGCTACAAATCCACAAATCCCTTGCCAGACACTTCATTTATTCTCCAAACCAGCACAAAAAAGAATCAAAAGAATATGATACATAAATTTCTAAAAAGAATCCAAAGAATATGATACATAATGTTCTAAAAAGAATCAAAATATTAAGATACTCAGTACAAGGCGCCACAACAAGAATCACAGAAACAAGCTTCTTTCTTCAGCAAGTTAGCAACACAAGGGACATATAATCAACCCATTTTCATTGCACACCGAGCACTTGTCTGACTGGCCCTCTTGGCCAATCACTTTGCAGCTGCCACTGCATTTAAAACAAACCACAAATCGAACTCCATCACAAGCTTCGCACGGGCCAATAGACCGATCGATCGGGACTCCATGGAAGAGTGGCTTAAGCTTTCCTTGCTCATGAAGCGTCAAAACCTCCTCTGCTCCCCCAATATATCTCCCCTTTATGAAAAGCTTAGGAGGCACTGCTTTGCAGTCCAAAACTTGCCACAGCTCTTCTCTGAATTCCATGTGCATAGACACATCCCGCTCGTAAAACACCACCCGAAAGCTCTCTAAAAGAAACCGAACGCTGTTGCAGTCGTCGAAGGTCTTTCGAATACCTCGAAGGGTTGTTGTGTACAGAATTACTGATGAATCCGAACTCCCAGGCACACACTTCTCCTCGAAGCGTAATAGAGGTTCTTCATTTGAAGGCGGCTCCGGCTCTGGCTCAACTACATTGGATTCAAGATTCTGTTTTTCACTTCTTCTTGATATTCTCTCTGCTTCACTCGACTTCATATATTCCATCACGGCTTGCTGAAAGGCTGCGAGTAGGTTCGGGTCAAAGAGGCTACCGGAGTCTAAGTCCGGTCTGCGAAAAGATGAGATATCAATCTCCGACAAAGGGATTTGTCTACCACGATCCGGCCCGGGCAACGATTCTTCTGAAGCTTCAAGAGCTCTGTTTTCCCCCAAATTGTGCTCTGTTACCATCAAATTTTCCTTGAATGCCATTGAGTTTTTTGCCTTCATTTTTGGCCGGATGTTTTCCTTGTCGTCCAAATCATCCTCAGGCCCTGATTCTTCATCTTCAAGGTCTTTCATAAGCTCAGTGACGTCAATAACATCAGGCTCTTGCTCGGTCAAAACGTTGAGATCTGAGCTCTTGGCATAAGAAACTACATACCCATCTGACGCACTTACCTGAAGAATTCGATCTTGTGGCTTCAAATACCCAACAGGCCGGATTGACTTCAACTTCTTCAGGAACTTTCCTTTCACTCCCTTCATTGTTGCCCAGCAAAGCTTCCAAAATCTGAACCAGGAAAAGGATGCTTCAAGCCAGAAATGGATTATTTTTGAAGTTTGAAGAGAGGTTAGAGAGATTGAGAGATGACAGTGAAGAAGCTGTGTGAGCTAAGCTGCTTCTTCTCCACCTTGACCTTTGGTGCTTACAGACACAGCACTTTCCAACTTCAACGGCTACAAAGTTTTTTTTTGCCATTTTAAAATTCGAAAACGTTGGAAGAGATCCTGTGCGGCTAGGAACGGGATAAGAGAAGATCATAGCATATAGTTGTACGCCACGTGGTTATTATGCGCGCACAAAGTAGTCGAAGGACACGTGTCTGACATGGAGGCTATGAGATGTTCACGTTGTGATGCACTGGTGAGGCAGCGGAAGTGTGCGGCTAACGGTCATAATAATTGACAATTGGGGCTACTCGAGTCGAGTGTGCACAATTTCTCATTAGCTTTAATCACTTTTTTCTCCACTTCCTTGGTAAGGAGAAACTTTGTCGTAAATCGTGTGGATAATCATTATTTGAGATGTTGGATTTGAGCTAGATTGATGATAATGATCTGAATGTGAACCATTGGGATAATGTCTTGTTTTTTTAAGAAGAAATTTTATTACTTAGAACACGAATCGCAATAGGGCAATTACACAAAACTAAGCTCAATATACTCAGGTTGGAGAGATTTAGGCATAGTTCTTTTTAGGTAAGGTTAAAAAAAATAATTTATGTTGTAAATGAGGAGCAACGTTGAGTGAAAGTTGAAGACTTATAGGCTTTAGTCACTATTCACAAATAGTAAGAAGCAATTATGGGTTAATGTTGTAGAGTGAATGCCATGGTTGGGAAGCATATATCATCTGCCTATAAATAGAGGCAATATGCAGGCTTTGATACATACCATACCAATCCGAAATGAAAATAGAGAGAGAAATTTGAGAGTTAAAAAGTTTTATCTGAGAGAGAAAATTCTATCAGTGTAAAACCACAAGAGCAAATACAATTCCACCCTAATATTCAGTGGTACTTTCATACTCTGTCTATTTTATAACAATTTATTATTATATTTCCTATTTTTATATCCCGACAATATAGGCGGGCACTCAATTAGCTGCGAATCCCCTTTTTCATGCAAGAACAAAGCATATTGAGGTTTCTTATCACTTCATCCACGAATTAGTTTCCAAAGGTTTCTTGTCAATTCATTTTGTTAATTCTTCCAATCAGCTTGCAGATATATTTATCATAGGGCTCTTAACTCCAATTTTCTCTTCCTTTTGGTCCAAGCTCATGTGGACTTCATCCCCATCAGCTTGAATATCCCAGGATTCTTTCCCTTACTTGCTAGCTGTTAATATATGATTTACTTTGACTTTAGGATGTGATTATATTCCCTTGATTCCATCATCATCACAATGCTCAACACTTGATACGTGTCCATGAACATAACTATCGTTCCACAAAATATTTCCTTTTCTGTAAGGGTACAAGAAGTAAAAGATATCCATTAACATGTACCTATAGAATCATATATCTACACATGGGTAGAGGTCTCTTCTCTTTTAGCACCGTACGTAATAACATTTATATATGTACACACCAGTCACCAGACCCATTGTATTGTAATTTGTAGAGAAAAATAACAAGTGATCCCTTCACGGAAGAGCATGTACATTTGAAAGAAAAGGCATCCTTGTGATCAATAGCTTATCTGTTTCTTTCAAAGACAAAGGGGAAAAAAATAAAATGAAAGAAAGACAGAAAACCCTAGAGTCCAACATTTGGATTGCCTGAGCCTGCTGCCACAACCCCCATCCCACCTCCACCATGTGAAGCATCACCCAACTTGTCTAGCGCACTTGATTCTCCCAAATGAACCCTGTCATCATCTAACTCATGCACAAGTTCATCAATCTTTTGGAACTGGAATGGCCATCTAGCATTATATAAAAACTGGCGAAGGTCGAACCAATTATCCTCAGGCAAATAACTCTGCATGAAGTTAAACAAAATGAGATACAGAAAGAAGCTTCACAGTTTCTTAAGGTCATTATATTCATACCTCGGTGTGATACGAAAGTGTTAATACGGTCATTTTCTGTCGACTAATGGAGTAGTACTTGAAAAAGTGCTTCACTTTGTCAGCCACCTCTTGTGGAGTCAATTTTGCACCCCATCCGTAGCAGAGGTTCTGTAACAAGGAAATCAGAACCGAGTTAGAGAACTTTACAAAAGATTCCCACCATCTGTCCTCTGAGAACTGATCCTTGAAATGAGCACACACCAAAACTTTCTACTTATGTGGTCTCCGTAAAAGCCATTGATGAAAGAATAAAGTTAAAGCATTAGACAAACCTTGAACACAGTGGCGGATGCAGGATTGTTACCCCATGGGGTCATAATACTAGTGTTAAAATTCTGAATTTTTTTAAAGGATAAAAACAATGCTAAAAATTAAAAAAACACGCCAAACTTATTCCAATTAACAAAAACATCATTCAATAAATTGAGCCCATTATGTAAACCATAAATTTAATCGAAATAATAACACCAACCCAAATAATAAATACACACACCAAAAAATAACTCAAATAATAAAATATCTGGAATATCACAACAAAAAGAGCACAATGGGTGTTGAACCCTTGACCAAAAACTTCTTTTCAATTCAGAGGCCACTATGGTAAGTGATAGCTTTACATTATTTATGTATACTTTTAGTATTTATAGGTCTAACCAACATAATTGTAAAAATATTTTTAAAAACCCTAACAGATCAATTCCTTTTTTATAAAAAAATTTGTGTTTGCGCTTGCGCAGTGCTTTCTTTTTTCTCCCTCTCAATCACAGTCTTCTTCTTCCTCTCTCTTTCTTCTCCCTCTCAATCACTGTCTTCTTCTTCTTCCTCCCTCTCTCTCTCTCTTCTTCCTCCATTTTTCTTCTCCCTCGCAACTTGCATCTTTTTCTCCATGGGGTCGTCTCCCATGGCTGCCAAGGCCAACAAGGGACCTCCAAGCCATTTCCAGATCTGCCATGGGGTCGTCTGAGCCATTTCCAGATCTGCCAAGGCCAACAAGAGACCTCTAAACCCCATGGTGGACCCGCCACTGCCTCCATGCACAAGAAGGAGAATTTTCAGCATTTTTCATGTTTTTGGGTCAAAATATCGCAACATTATCGATATTATTGATAATATCACGATATTTTGACCATTTTCAGCTTGAATTTGCACGAAAATATCCATCTCAAAATTTGGCCGATATTATCGACGATAATTTTGATAAAATGACGAAACATAACTAGTATGCAAGGAAAATATCGGCAGCCACAAATAACGATATTATCGCCGATATTTCGGCGATAATATCGATATTTCATTCCTTGAGGGAAACAAAGGAAAGCTACACATGTACTAGGAAATATTTAGAAGGAATTGAAGTAAAAATAAAATAAAAACACATAACGCATCCCAACACACACATCCTTTTCTTTATTCTATTTCCTCCTCTCCCCTTTTTTATTCTATTTCTTCTCTCTCTCTCTCTCTCTCTCTCTCTCTCTCTCTCTATTCTTCTTCCTCTCTTCCTTTTTCTTTCTCTCTTCTTCCTATGTTCTTTCTTCTACATCAGTCTCACAGTTTCTCTCTCTCGCTCTCTGTAAGCCTTGACACTATTAAATATGTTTGGTGGCCGAGAAACCCAAGGAAAAGAAAAGAAAATGAAGAATTAGGGCTCGATTTTCATTTTCTCTTCTTGTCTTTCTCTCGGAATCCAATTGGAGCTCTAGATTCGCTGTCTGTTCATTCTAATTCGGTAAACTGATCACAATCTCTCTTCTACAGGTTCTTGTAAAATCTTCGTCAACTTGTGTTTGCTTGCCTCAGGTTTATTCAAGGTATGCGGTTTACATCGCGATATTATCGATAATATCGCGATATATTGCCCAAATATTACATGAACGTAAAGGAAATTATCGTCTCCAATATTATCACGATAATATCGACAAAAATATCGATATATTGACGATAATTAAGTGGATATGTGTTAAAATATCTCCACCTCAAAAAAACGATATTATCGATATTTAATACCTTGTACAAGTCAAGTTTCAATCTCTCTTGATTAAATATTTTGGTGCAAAGTTCTAGACTCTAAACATACGTCTTCAAACTTCTAAAACCTCAATTTTCAGTCTCTCTTGAGTAAACATTTTGGCACATAAACACTATACTTATACTAAGACCTCAAGCAACATCAACAAGCAATTTATTTGCAGCGAATACCAATTACCTCTCCTCTGACGGGGCAAGTCCTTGGAACTGGGGTTGGCCATTGAGGGTGGAAAATCAATGGTAGGAAGGGAGCAACAATACTTTGGTGCCGATCTTTTTCTGCTGTCACTAACCAACTTTTTGTAAGAATATTGCACATGAAATATCCTCATTATTTGGGTCCAAAGCACATACCTTAGTCCAATGCATGTCTAATTCGTTATGAGAGAAAATTACCGCATTCGAAAGTAGTATTTCTGGGTCCATGGGGACCCCGTGTTTCAAAATCAAACAATTGCCTCCATTGACCATCTGATCAGCCGGTTCTACTAATTTGAAATCCCAAACTAAGACAGTACCTGTCCTCAATTCGAAGTTGAACATCCGCAGACAGCCTTGACACACACCTAGGCACTCAATTTCTGACACATCACCTAGGCCTTCAATTGTCGGCTGGTCAAATTCAATGAAACATTTTTATCAATTGTTCCATCATTTTTCTTCGTGTTGAACGGATCGAACCCAATAAGAAAGGCAAGAACTTTGTCTGGACCCACCTAAAACAACATTCCCTTGTGTGCAAAGCCAATGCTGGGATTGGCACTATGGAAATCTAATTTCTTGGGGAACGAAATATATGACGCTCTCCATTCCCTAGTCTCAGAAGAGAAGATCTCCACGTAGTATATGAAGGTATATGCAGGGGCGGATGCACATTGGGACAAGAGGGGTCGCACGACGCCTTAGAATGCTGGAAAATTGGTTGTGGATTCCATGAACGACCCCTTGGACAGCTGCTGAACGACCCCTTGTGTGCACACCAAGTGCTTGACGAAAGTCCCAGCCCATTTGCTTGCTCTGCTGCGCTGTGGGCTGATATGAAAACCATGACAAGAAACACGGAGGGAATCTACAACACCGCTCAAAACTATCACAGAAAGTTCTCAGCCATCACCAGGGGCGCTAGAGCTGACAGACCAAGAACCCAAGAATGCCTTGTTTTGGTGGAGGCGAGGGACACTTATACTCCACTTCTGCATCAAATCTTGCAAAGCTGTGCAAGAACAGGTGCACCCATGGAAGGTAAGGCCTGCCATGGACAGATCATACGTGTTGGAATGCAAACAGACACTTTAACGTCTAACATGCTCATCAACATGTATTCTAAATGCGATTTAGTTGATTGTGCTGGCAAAGTTTTTGATGAAATGCCTGAAAGAAGCTTAGTTTCATGGAACACAATGATTGGGTCACTTACCCAGAATGGGGAGGAATAGAAAGCTCTTGGTCTTTTCTTGCAGATGCGAAGAGAAGGAAACCATTTTAGTGAATTCACTGTTTCGAGTGTTCTTTGTGCTTGTGCTGCGAAATGTGCTGTTTTTGAGTGTAAACAACTGCACGCTCTTGCTGTTAAGTTAGCAATGAATTTAAATGTCTATGTGGGAACTGCATTGCTTGACGTTTATGCAAAGTCTGGTTTGATAAAGGATGCAAGCAGTGTGTTTACGTCTCTACTAGAGAGGAGTGAGGTTACTTGGAGTTCGATGGTAGCCGGGTATGTGCAAAATGAGCTTTATGAGGAGGCTTTGATGTTCTTCCATAGAGCTAAAATGATGGGGTTAGAACAGAACCAGTTTACAATTTCTTCTGCTATTTGTGCTTGTGCAGGTCTGGCAGCTCTTATTGAAGGGAAGCAGGTGCATGCCGTGTTATGTAAAACTGGATTTGGTTTGAATATATTTATTGTTTCCTCTCTTATAGACATGTATGCAAAATGTAGTAGCATTAAAGAAGCTTACCATGTGTTTCGAGGTATGGACGAGACAAACATTGTGTTATGGAATACCATGATTTCTGTGTTTGCTAGACATGCTTGCTCCCTAGAGGTGATGATCTTATTTGAGAAAATGCAGCAGATGGGTACGTTCCCAAGTGAAGTAATGTATGTTTCTGTATTAACTGCTTGTAGTCATATGGGATTGGTTGAAAGTGGAAGGAAATACTTCAACCTCATGATAACAGAACACAATGTGTCACCTAATGTTGTTCACTATTCATGCATGGTTGTTCTCTTTGGTCGGTCAGGGTTGTTGCTTGAAGCCTGTAATTTGATAGAGGAAATGTCATTTGATGCTACTGCTTCCATGTGGGGTTCACTGTTGGCTTCTTGTAGGATCCATGGAAAACTTCACTTGGCTGTGGTAGCAGCTAAGCATTTGTCTGAGATAGAACCTAATAATGCCGGAAACCATATTTTGTTGTCAAACATTTATGCAGCAAATAAGAAATGGGATGAAGTTGCAAGAATAAGGAAACTTCTTAAAGAAAGTGAGTTGAAGAAGGAGAGAGGCAAGAGTTGGATCGAAATCAAGGACAAAGTTCACTCATTTATGGTTGGAGAGAGAAAGCATGCTAGAATTGCTGAGATATACTCAAAATTGGACTGTTTGATCGAAGAGTTGAAGATTATGGGCTATAAGGCTGAGACTGAACATGACCTTCATTATGTGGGAGAGAACAGAAAACATGAACTGTTGAGGCACCACAGCGAGAAACTTGCTCTTACTTTGGGGTTGATGTGCTTACCTTCAAATGCATCTATCAGGATCATGAAGAATCTTAGGATTTGTGGTGATTGCCATTCTTTTCTGAAGATTGCATCACCTTGTACAGGGAAGGAAATCATTGTCAGGGATACTAACAAGTTCCACCATTTCAAGAATGGTTGTTGTTCTTGTCGGGAATTTCGGTAGAAGATTAATTTAATGGCTACTTATCCAGACAATTGGATATCAAGAGACTTTTGGTAAGAAAGTGTACTAGATTTTAGAGATGTCAAAGAGTCCTGAAATTTGGTCTTCTGCAATTCGAATTATATCTATGGGACCTTGCATTTTGAAAATCAAAGGGCGGGCTATTTGGAAGACCTTCCAGTGACTAAAGGAGTAAACGTAAGAAAAGTGTTAAGAGACTCAAGGACTTTACCAAATCTCCTTACTTATCACCATTTTGAGCCCACAATGACATCAAAACTCATGTAGCCCCCAAATGACTTTACCAAAATGTTCCATGCTCACAATTAGCTTTGCAAATTACAGACTAATAAAAAAGTATAAAACATTGAGGTTTTTGAATGAATTAGGATTCGGGTTGGGTTCAATTGGGCTTATTATGGGTCTAAATAGATGTAGGCTTTGTCGGGCTCAAGTTAACTTCATACCAGATTATTTTAGGTCGGTCAATTAGGGGTGGGCATGATTCGGTTCAGTCCAATAGGTGTTGTAAGCTAGCCATTGATTTATCAAATCATGCAAAAGACGAAAAAGAGAGAAAGATGAAGAAAATAGAAAGAAGAAGAAAAAGCAAAAGAAGAAAGAAATAATGTGGCACAACAAAACGAAGAGTTAAGTTTCACCAAAAAGAAAGGAGTGGGGCTAGAGTTGTTTTGTTACTTGGTTAGAGGTACAAATGAGGAGAAATGAAATGAGGAGACACAAGTCAATGGTTGATAATCAAATGTCAAAGTCAATGGTCAAAAGTCAACATGTAGACCGGAGCAATTGACCAAAGTCAAACAGTTCGACCAGGTCAATTAAGTAAGACTATAATTATAATTAAAAGATTAATTATGGAATTAATATTGACATATAGAAATAATGGATTGTACTTTTTAAAAATGATTTAAAAGGAAAGGGACAAAATAGCCCAAAAGGCTATTGGGCCCAAGGGATAAGTGGCATAAGATGACATGACCCATGAACCAAATGGAGCCCCAAATACCTACCCAATTGCCTTTTGTGTTGTCCTATATAAGCTAAGTGTTGGAGAAAACCTAGCTAGGGTTTTTGGTTTTCCTACTTTGGTTGATGAGTGATCATCTTTGTTTCTCATCTTCCATAAACCAAAAATTGGTCCAATCAAGAAGTAGACTAGCTTCCATACTTCTTGATTGCCTTCTCTTCATCTCTAGAAGCATTTGGTGTGGTGAGGTAGAGGACTCCAATCTTGGAGCCTTAAGGTGAAGGAGTCAAAATCAAGATAAAGAAAAGGTCTTTCCAACAAAGGTGTTCATTCTTGAGAAATCAAGAAAAGGTCATCAAGGGTAAAGATCTATTCCCTTTTTCCTATTTCTATTTGTGTTCGAAGAGACTAGGCTAAGATACTTGGTTTAAAATGAAAAAGGTTTAGCTCAACTAGTATAAACAAAATGAATCCGCCATTTAGAATGTTTTTGTTGTATATGTTGTGGCTAAAGTTCATTTCCTAAGCATTAGATGCATGTTTCTTTCAACTTAGCCATAGCTTCTTGATCGGCAAGCAAATTTTCAAACTCAACAAGTGATGGTTGAGTAGGCCACCCTTGTAGTGAGTTAAACTTAATTCGAAAAGTTGAACTCAATGGGTTGTTGGATTCTGGAGAACTTGAGACAAGTAGAGGACTTAATCAAGCTCGTAGTTTGAACGAGCTGGAGCCACTCGTTGGGGCTCTCATTATGCCTCTATTACAAGTTTGATGTGTTTATTTAAAGAGACTAAATTACTTCTTCAAGAAATCAGTGATCATGGACCTAACCAACAATTTCGTGGCACTGCTAAGAGTAACTATATTGCTATGATGTCTTTTGAGTTTGTCTTTTCATTGGTTTTGATGGATAAATTTATAGGATTGACCAATTTTCTTTGTCAAGTATTTCAGACTAAAACTCAAGACATTGTAAGTGCTTTAAATTTTGTCGAAAACACAAAAATGCAGCTTCTTTATGCCCAAACTACTGGTTATATCTCTTCCGGTAGTAGTGCAATGGTCATACAATTGCACTACTACCACACTACCAAGTAATTGTTAAAGATATAATTTAAAACATTTGGCAAAGGGTGAAAGGTAGAATAGACAGAGGGAGTCTAGATAAGGAGAAGATTGTGGTTCGTGATAAATATCAGGTGATACTTCCGGAGTAATCATACTGGAGTAAGCTTCTTCCTTTACTTCCTTATATATTTGATTATTCATGCATCCGTGTTTTAACTTTTTTTATGTTTCTTCATGTTTAGGTCGTTACCATCTTATTCACTCCTTCAGACAAAGCGGGAGAGGTTTTTCTTCTATGTAATTGCCTTTTTGCATCGTCGACACAACCGTTCTGTCAATGGAAAAAGGTGGCATACTCATTACAATATTGCTCATAAGGGGACATTTGTGGATATTTGGAATAGTATTAAGGGAATACCATAATTTAAGGATCTTTATTTTTACCTGGCTAGAAACTAGCTACAAGGAACCTGTGTCAACAACAGAAAATGTGAACTTGAGTACTGCGGATGTTCCAACTTCCAACTCGATCTTGGTTGAATACTTCAGAAGTTTTAGATGTTCTAGCTTTGAAATTTGTAGATGTTCCAACTAGGGAAGCCGCAGTTATTCGAACTTGGGAAGTCTCATATGTCACTTCGGTGTTGTGGATGTTTTGACTTCGGAAGTCTCTGATGTTTCAACTTTGGAACTCTTGGACCTTGCCTCCATCAACCCATGCTTCATCTTCTCCCTATAAATACAAGACCCCCAGCAACGTTCAAAAGGTCCCCGACCAACCAAGCCTCCTATGGAGTAACTTATCTTTTCCTTTCATTTATCTTCATGTCATGCACTTTTAATATCTTTAAATGCTTTCCTAGGAGTAGTGGTAAAGTTAATCCTTCCATCAATATATCATACGACCCTTGATTTTCAAGGCGTTGGAGCACCATCCTGGTTACTATTCCATCCACCCCATATATCATACAACCTTCACAATCTAGCGAGACATTGGAGCACCATCCAAATCCACCGACCCCAATCAATAGCCTTGTAGCTGAGGTCGTGGATATGATGGCCGAGAACTGTTCCTCTCTCAGCCACAATTGCTTTGAGCGAAGTTAGATCAAACAGGCGCACTCAATCCATCCATTTGCATCCTCATCAAATGCACGGTAGACCGTGCAGGCACGCCCGCGCACACCCTATCCAACACAAAGTAGGACGACCTGTGTTGGCCCATATCCCCTCAGCCTGGAACACCATGCCTTAAGATTTGCACAGCCAACATTTATATTTATGTTTTGTCATAAATTTCTTTAAATGTTTGTTGTTATTCTCATTTTTCTTAAAACCCAACCACGTGCAGGTCACATGACAAAAACTTAGATGGACATCCAAAAAAATTGACAACAAAATAGTTGAAGTCCTTAATTTACCAAAAAAAATAGTTCATGAAGGAAATTGATAATTATTGTATAGTTCGAGGGGCAAAACAACAGTTTAGTCTTATCACAAAAGAATAGAGTTGTAAGGAAAATTATATGCAAACATGTCTATCAAGTAACTCAAAACACAATGGTCAATAGAAATAAATTGTAGCACATATTTCACTTCTCATAAATTGTCCATTAACATAAGTGTTCACCTTTATCGAGCTTTTAACACGATCACTATATTAATTTAAATTTATCTCTTTATTTAAATTCAAATTTATTAGTAAGCTGAATTAATATTCAAGTCACATTATTAACCCAATCTAGATCCTTTAGCTCAATCCAAATGTCTTAGTCCCAATTAGGATACGGTTGTTGATCTGATTCCCATTAATTATTTACTCTTTTCCTTTTCTTTTTATTTTCATTACTTCTACGTAAACATACCATTAATAATATCCGATGCCTTAGTTCCAATCTATGCCAACCAAGTAACAAAACAACTCTAGCCCCACTCCTTTCTTTTTGGTGAAACTTAACTCTTCGTTTTGTTGTGCCTCATTATTTCTTTCTTCTTTTGCTCTTTCTTCTTCTTTCTATTTTCTTCATCTTTCTCTCTTTTTCGTCTTTTGCATGATTTGATAAATCAATGGCTAGCTTACATCACCTATTAGACTGAACCGAATCATGCCCACCCCTAATTGACCGACCTAAAATAATCTAGTATGAAGTTAACTTGAGCCCGACAAAGCCTACATCTATTTAGACCCATAATAAGCCCAATTGAACCCAACCCAAATCCTAATTCATTCAAAAACCTCAATGTTTTATACTTTTCTATTAGTCTGTAATTTGCAAAGCTAATTGTGAGCATTAAACATTTTGGTAAAGTCATTTGGGGGCTACATGAGTTTTGATGTCATTGTGGGCTCAAAATGGTGATAAGTAAGGAGATTTGGTAAAGTCCTCGAGTCTCTTAACACTTTTCTTACATTTACTCCTTTAGTCACTAGAAGGTCTTTCAAATAGCCCACCCTTTGATTTTCAAAATGCAAGGTCCCATAGATATAATTCCAATTGCAGAAGACCAAATTTCAGGACTCTCTGACATCTCTAAAATCTAGTACACTTTCTTACCAAAACTATCTTGATATCCAATTGTCTGGATAAGTAGCCATTAAATTAATCTTCTACCAAAATTCCCGACAAGAACAACAACCATTCTTGAAATGGTGGAACCTGTTAGTATCCCTGACAATGATTTCCTTCCCTGTACAAGATGATGCAATCTTCATAAAAGAATGGCAATCACCACAAATCCTAAGATTCTTCATGATCCTGATAGATGCATTTGAAGGTAAGCACATCAACCCCAAAGTAAGAGCAAGTTTCTCACTGTGGTGCCTCAACAGTTCATGTTTTTTGTTCTCTCCCACATAATGAAGGTCATGTTCAGTCTCAGCCTTATAGCCCATAATCTTCAACTCTTCGATCAAACAGTCCAATTTTGAGTATATCTCAGCAATTCTAGCATGCTTTCTCTCTCCAACCATAAATGAGTGAACTTTGTCCTTGATTTCAATCCAACTCTTGCCTCTCTCCTTCTTCAACTCACTTTCTTTAAGAAGTTTCCTTATTCTTGCAACTTCATCCCATTTCTTATTTGCTGCATAAATGTTTGACAACAAAATATGGTTTCCGGCATTATTAGGTTCTATCTCAGACAAATGCTTAGCTGCTACCACAGCCAAGTGAAGTTTTCCATGGATCCTACAAGAAGCCAACAGTGAACCCCACATGGAAGCAGTAGCATCAAATGGCATTTCCTCTATCAAATTATAGGCTTCAAGCAACAACCCAGACCGACCAAAGAGATCAACCATGCATGAATAGTGAACAACATTAGGTGACACATTGTGTTCTGTTATCATGAGGTTGAAGTATTTCCTTCCACTTTCAACCAATCCCATATGACTACAAGCAGTTAATACAGAAACATACGTTACTTCACTTGGGAACGTACCCATCTGCTGCATTTTCTCAAATAAGATCATCACCTCTAGGGAGCAAGCATGTCTAGCAAACCCAGAAATCATGGTATTCCATAACACAGTGTTTGTCTCGTCCATACCTCGAAACACATGGTAAGCTTCTTTAATGCTACCACATTTTGCATACATGTCTATAAGAGAGGAAACAATAAATATATTCAAACCAAATCCAGTTTTACATAACACGGCATGCACCTGCTTCCCTTCAATAAGAGCTGCCAGACCTGCACAAGCACAAATAGCAGAAGAAATTGTAAACTGGTTCTGTTCTAACCCCATCATTTTAGCTCTATGGAAGAACATCAAAGCCTCCTCATAAAGCTCATTTTGCACATACCCGGCTACCATCGAACTCCAAGTAACCTCACTCCTCTCTGGCATAGACGCAAACACACTGCTTGCATCCTTTATCAAACCAGACTTTGCATAAACGTCAAGTAATGCAGTTCCCACATAGACATTTAAATTCATTGCTAACTTAACAGCAAGAGCGTGCAGTTGTTTACACTCAAAAACAGCACATTTCGCAGCACAAGCACAAAGAACACTCGAAACAGTGAATTCACTAAAATGGCTTCCTTCTCTTCGCATCTGCAAGAAAAGACCAAGAGCTTTCTGTTCCTCCCCATTCTGGGTAAGTGACCCAATCATTGTGTTCCATGAAACTAAGCTTCTTTCAGGCATTTCATCAAAAACTTTGCCAGCACAATCAACTAAATCGCATTTAGAATACATGTTGATGAGCATGTTAGATGTTAAAGTGTCAGTTTGCAATCCAACACGTATGATCTGTCCATGGCAGGCCTTACCTTCCATGGGTGCACCTGTTCTTGCACAGCTTTGCAAGATTTGATGCAGAAGTGGAGTATAAGTGTCCCTTGCCTCCACCAAAACAAGGCATTCTTGGGGTCTTGGTCTGTCAGCTCTAGCGCCCCTGGTGATGGCTGAGAACTTTCTGTGACAGTTTTGAGCGGTGTTGTAGATTCCCTCCGTGTTTCTTGTCAAGGTTTTCATATCAGCCCGCAGCGCAGCTGCCCAGCAGAGCAAGCAAATGGGCTGGGACTTTCATCGAGCACTTGGTGCGCACACAAGGGGTCGTTCAGCAGCTGTCCACGGGGTCGTTCATGGAATCCACAGCCAATTTTCCAGCATTCCACGAGGTCGTGCGACCCCTCTTGTCCCAACGTGCATCCGCCCCTGCTTGAACATAGTTATGTGCTTAAGAAGTACCAAGCTTAGGAAAAAATGCCAGAAAAAGGCTTAAGAAGTACCCAAAACTAAAAAGAAGCCTTTCAAAAAGCCACGAATTCTGATCATCACAAACCAAGGTAAAGGAACAATCATGTATAGTAGAAGCTTTACAGACTCGTCCTTACCCAAAAAACAGAAAAAGAAAGAAGCGAAAAAACAATGAAAGCCCAGTTGCTGATTGAAACTGGAAATGATTTTTCAAAACAAAATGAGGGAGAGAAAGTAGGAAATTAATTCCATAGATTTTTTTTTCTAGTGGTGGTAAAAAGAAAGAACTCTGGGGAGAATATTGTGAATATGCGAGCACAAACAGTACGTTGAAGTTAGAAAGAAAACAATTCCTTCAAAAAAGCAATCAGAAAAACCTTGGCAGGCAACTTCATCTTATGAGTTATAACAGAGCACTGTTACATTGCCTAGCTAAACTCACACGTCTATGAACTCCAAATTGAACATTGAAATCAAAATAGTAAATGTGACAACGAGATATTAACTTGAGAAGAAGGAGACTGACTACTTGCTATAGACAGTGGTCTAAAAGAGAATTGGACAGGTCTCTGTGGGTGTTGTACACAACAGCAACAGAACAAAACCACAAATTTTTCAAAGATATTCCTAGAGACTACGAGTGGGGAAGGACATAGTGTTCATAGATCAATTTGTGGAGAGATTCACAGAGTACACAAAAAAGGATCCTTCCCTTAATTTAAATCACAAATTCATCCATGCGCAATATAAAGGCTTCCACATTTTTTTATATAAACAAATCAGAGCCTGGAAATGCAGAACCTATCCAGCAAGATGTCTATTGTGCAAAGTTCCACTGGCAACTAATAACAACTGTGACTCTGTGACACAGTTTGATTTCTAAGTTATAGATGCCTAAAAAACAAAAATCTCTATGCAAATGAAAGCCCCAAACCACCAGTGTTCATGAAGACACTTATAAATGCACAAACAGTCGTGCATTTTGCAAAACAACCACATCTGGTAGATTAGGAATCCCTAAGGCAAACACTGGCTAGCATAACAGAGGTAAGATTACTATGAAACAAATTAAACGTAAATATGCACAACAATAACAAATCAGTAACAGAACAAGAAACCCAAAGCTCGAAAACACAAAAGCAATCCAAATATGAAGTACCCACAACATAAAATAGTCCAAAACACCAAATCAAACACAACCAAACATTCGTAATCATAGATTTCTTACCTTTGATGAAAGCCCAGTGAGAGCTGAGAGTGAGAACAGGATATAAGCGAGACTGAGGCAGTGAGATCGAGAGAGTATGGTGGAGGCGGAGATAGTTGAGAGAGTGAGCGTGAAAACAAAATTAAAATTGAAATCTGGAATTGATTTTTGGGAGTTTTCAAAATTCTATAAAACTAAAAATTGAAATTAGTTATTAGAGCATCTCTAACTAGGTGTAGCACGATCTGGATTGGATTGGTTTCACTTTAACACCACGGCCGAATCAATTACAATATAATAGTTTGGTTTAATTAGGTTTCAACAAAGTCATGAATGAAATTGAACCAAATCAAACTAATTTAAGACGGTTTGGTTCGGTACAGTTCGGCCCATTTGGGCTTAAGCCCAATTCTCGTTTCTTTTGCATTTTTCCAAGCCTAATTACAGCCAACAAATTCACAACTTGCTCCATACTTGAATCATTTTCTAGAGTACGAACGAAACCATCCTAAAACTCAACATGTGATAAAACTTCAAATTCCAATAACTAATATAACTCAATTCAAATATCCATATGTAGTTATTACCTAACTAAAGTATTACACATGTAAAATAAAATATAAATAAATAAATATACACATAGACGGTCTGGTTTTGTTTAGGCTGATTCACAAAAGTTGAAAACAAAACAAAACCAAACCATATACGGTCCAGTTTGGTTTGGTTCCGTATATGGTTTGGTTTTTAAACTATTTAACTTTTTCTTAATCAAAACCAAACCAAACTGATCAATTATACTGGTTTTGTCGGATGGCACATAAAATGGTAAAAAAAATAAAGGTTAAAGTTACTCCAACTAAGTAGTCAAATCCTACATAAATTTAAAGGCTGTGAGAGATATTTAAAAAATAACATATCAAAAAACTTGATGTCAAATTTTATTTTAATATTTTTTAGCCATGAACCCCATTATCATTTACTCTCTTTTAAAACTTTATTTACATCATATAGACTCCATTTGCTTTTAAAAATATAATAAAATAATAAAATATTTGACATTTTTGGTGGACTTAATTTTTTTCGTAAGTGTTAAATTGCCACATAAGCCATAAAATTTTATTTGACATTTTGCATTTGGCATCTCCCTTTGAGATGCTCTCAAACAAGTTTTCAATTTTCAATTTTCAAATAGCCCCTAAATAAGTTAACATCTTAAATAAACCCATATTAATAAAATAAGAATTAGGATTAAATAGTCTAATTGTGTAAAACAAACAAGCCCTAATGGATAAAGCACTAAATGAAATTTGCTGAAACAGTGAAGAAATTTGGATATGAAATCATAATTCTTTTTATTTTTTAATGACTTGGGTAAGGCAGCTGATAAGGTTTGGCTCCCAGTTTAGATAGCTGTTACTAGATTGCCAACACCTCATGCTGAAGAGAAAAACTTTCCTGGCACGGTGGTGTCAGGTCAGCATTTCAGCTCAGTATCCCTAGCCAATGAAATGCTGCCAGCTGTGAATCTTTTTTATTTCCTTTCCCTCTTCCCTTACCGCTGTCCTTGGCCCGCAACCCTCCTTTATTTTTTCTCCTTCCCCTTACCTTCCATTCCTTTTGGCCTGCAACCCTCCTCCTCCTCCTCTTTTTATTTTTCTGGTTTTTTACTTCTATTTACATCTTACCATGCGTTCTCCCTGGCCTGCAACCCTCGGTTTTTCTGGTCTAAAACCTCAACACTCCCCTCCCTTTTTAATCTCAATTCTTAAGTCTCTCTTCCAACTCACAAAGCTTATAAACTGTAAAATTTCAATGGTAGGTGAACTCTAAGCTAATTGAGAATGGGGAAGAAAGCCACAAAAACAAAACCAATTTCAAGAGTGAATCATTACCCATCAAAATGAACCAAAACAAATACAGACATAAGAAATATGAGGAGAGAACTGTGATTTTGGGGGAAGGGATACTTTTTTTTTTTACTTTTAAGCTTGGGGTTTTTGCTTTTGGGTTACAAAAAGCTTTGGGTTTTACAACCCAGATTTGTATTCCATAACAAAAGAGGAGAGTGGCAGAGGTATTGCTGAGGAGGGAGAAGAGCTTGGTCTGGACGAAGGAGAGAGAGAATTTAAAGGGGGAGGAGGTTGAGAGTTCAAACGTGAATAAAGGGGGAAAAAACAATCAAGGAGGAGGATTGCGGGCCAGGGAGAGCGGTAAGGGAAGAGGCAAAGGAAATAAAAAGATTCACAGCTGGCAGCATTTCATTGGCTAGGGATACTGAGCTGTAATGCTGACCTGACACCACCGTGCCAGGAAAGTTTTTCTCCTAAAATAGAGCTTAGTCATCTGGGTATAATGACACCTGTGAGTCTAAAGTGTCTTGTATGTAAAAAGATTTAGATAACAACTAGACTATTGAACTTAGCCATTTATGTATCAATATGCAGAAGTAACAATGAGTTAAGGCTACCTAAAACAAAGAGTGCTGCTAAACGAACCCTAAAATTAACTGAGTACACCCTAATATTTTAATCAAAATGTAAAATTAACTAAGTACACCATATTTAACTACCAAAAATACCCATGTTACACCCTAATATACTCTATCACACAACACCCTAATACCAACCCTAAGCAAGATTACTATTACTTTAAGATCATTGGTTGCATCCTGAATTCCAGCCACGCCATTATTCGCATTACCATTTATATATGTTTTGTTGATTCCGCAATAAGCTCTCTTATAAGTTTTTAACCTCTTATTCGGACAATATTTGTAAGGTCATTCCAATCATCCATTTTGGACAGAATAGATCAGTCGAACTTGCTACTTTATTTGTTAATGATTATATGTATTATATATTTATATGAAATATATATAATATTAAAGTTAAACTTCCCGTTGCTGCTAAGGCCAAAATTTCTTGAAGAAAATAAAAAATATGGCAACAAGCAATCATCAATTGATAAGTGAAACTTTGTAGAAAGTTCTCGGAAAAGTAACTGTCGAATTTTACAGATAAACCTTAACCAAGAAAATTGAATAAAATTATAATAAAAGTACAACAACAAAAACGAAAAATTATCTGAAAAAGTAATGGAAGAACCTTTCGCGTCCGTTAGTGCTCACTGCGTTGTTCACCATGAGCACCAAGCAATAAGAAAACTTCTCTACGTTTGATTAGGGTTGAATATAGTGAGTAGGGTGTACTTATTAAAATTATATATATATATTCTCTTATCCGGATGTCCGCACGTTATTATCGTGCGGATCCTATTGTAAACAGGCAGGAAAACAGAGAGGGATAGTACAAAATACACGGCGTCCGCACGATAATAATGTCCGGATGTCCGCATAAGAGAATTTCTGTATATATATATATATATATTCACAATTCAAATCTTTTTTTATCATTTTATATTAGGATAAATTAGTAATTCAATTAATAGTTTGGTAGTATGGTGTACTCAGTTAATTTTAGGGTTCGTTTAGCAACACTCAAAACAAAACATATACTTATTATAATATTACTATTTTTAATAACTAATAAGAAAATTTTCTGAAAATATAACATGTACCAAGATAATTATATATATATATATATATAATCAATTTAAATATATAAGTTATAAACTAAATATGTAACAAAATATTTAATTTCCTAAAATATAATATATATATATATTTAAAAAATACGGGATTTCACACTAGGTCCATTTGACACTTCGGTGGTTATAAGGTTTGGATTCACTATCATATTTTTATACTAACAAGATTTATTATTTGTAAAAAAAATAGGCCAATAACTTTATTTGAAGTACATAGCAAAACACTAAAATAAGAAGTAAAAAAACTAATACTCGCGGGGTCACTCTCTAGTTCACGCGAGGAGAGCTTTGACAGCTAGGGTTAGGGTTTCTCCAGTTTTCTTTATTCATTCTCTACTCTATTTCTCTCAGTCTTCTCTAATTGTCACTACAAAACAGAACCCCTTTAGCGAGGGCTTTTTTTTGTCGTAAAAAGCCTTTTGCTGTCGGAAATACCCTTTTACGACGGCAAAAGTCCGTCGGAAGTCGTCGGTAAAACGCTGGTTGGAAATACTTCTTTTTCGACCATTCCGTCGAAAATAATGTATTTTCGACGCCCATGTTTCGTAGCTGCTGCTTAAATTTCTATCGGAAATGAATTTTTAAAACGACCATGCATATTTATTTCCGACCCGTACATGTAGTCGCAATTACTTAAAAGATTGTCGGAAACAATTTTTTTTATCAAGATTTCGCGAATTCATATTTTCGACCAATGAGTGTTGTCGAAAATACATTTTCCAACAATAATATATTATTTGCAAGGGCTAAATTTCATCGCAATTATCATTACTGACCAAAAGAGTTTGTGGAAAATATATAATATCTCATCGGAAATATATATTTTCAACCACATTTAGTCATCGCAAAGTTTGTTGCAAATAGATTAATCTTGTCGACAAATATTTTCGATGAACAAGTGGTCGAAAACATTATATTCAACCAACAAATTTATTTCTAACAATGTCAATTCATTGTAAAAAAATCTTGTTAAATGGTATATAAAAGCAAAACAATTGAAAACACTAAATATCATCATAATCAAAGGCTAATTTATAAAGAGTTTGTAGCAATTTTCGGTGCATTTTTATGCTTTTTATTTAATTTTAATGAATTGTTTAAGATAAAAGCAATAAATAGTAAGAAAATGACATGTGTCGCCATATTATAGGCCTCCTGTCAGAAACGCTGACGGAGTGCCTTTAAGAGAATGACATGTGTCAATCCATTCTATTTCATATTATTTCTTTTAGATTTAACTTCTATAATTCATAATAAATAAATTTAAAATAAGAAAAATACACCGAAAATTCCTAGGAACTCCTTGTGACATTCTCTTCACCTTAAAGTTCAAAAAATCCAATTTTGAATTATAAAATACAAAGTAATAATAAAAACTCAATTTTGTTCATAGACAAATCCGATGGAAATGAGAAGCCCCTCAAAAATAGTCAAACAATTCCGACGGAATGAGAAGCTCCTCAGAAATAGTCAAACAATTCCGAGGGAAAGAGAAGCTCCTCGGAAATAGTCAAACAATTTCGACGGAATGAGTAGCCCCTCGGAAATAATCATCTTATTTCCGACTAAAATATTTTTTGTCGTTAATAAAGTTGGCGCAAAGTTTTCCCGCCAAATAAATTACATTTTCGACGAATTTAGAGACTTTTTCCGAGGGTAGTTCCTTTGTCGGAAATAAATTTCATCCCTGTGAAGTATTTCCAACGGACAACATTTTTTGGTCGGAAATATCACTTTTACCGATGAAATTTCGAGGTCCTCGGAAAAAGTTCGTCGGCAATGACCCTTTTTTTTGTAGTGTGTCCCTCTGGGTTCTTCTTGGTGTATTAGGTACAACGGTTCCCAAGGAGGCAATTGCTGGTTTGCTCTAGGAGATGACAAGTAAGTGGTACCAAGCCGGAATCAGAAGTGTGCGGAAACTAGTGTTAGGCATCTAATTGTTAGTGCATGGCTTTTTCTGGTGAGCATAATTTTTGTATCGAGGATTTGTTGACAAGGCGGAGGAGACCAGCCTCGAGGGTCTCCAAGGTCTCCCTAATAATTCTCTTATGGAACGTTCGTGGCCTTGGCAATCGATGAATGTTCCTACTATGAAGATCTTTCTTCAGGCTAAGAGGCCAATCTTGGTCTCCCTTGCTTGTCAACTGGGGTTCTGGATCAAGAAAATTGGAGGTGGCAGTTGGTGTTTGGCTAGATCTATTATGATGCTTACAATGCGTTTTTGACTCTGTACGAAGAACTGTGATGCTTTCTTTAGATCATAGGAGACTTTCTTTGACAGTACCTGCGTAGTGATGGGACGTGTTTCAATGGTTTTGCGGTTGGGTGATTGGCTTGATCTATTCTGATACCCATAGTACGTTTTTGACTTTATACGAAGAACTATGATGTTTTCTCTAGATCATAGGAGGACTTCTTTAACAGTACCTACGTAGTGATGGGATGTTGTTTTAAGGGTTTGTGGTTGGGTTTTAGGTTTGTCTGTTTTGTATAAGTTGTTTAACTCTTCTGTTAGTCAGTAGCATGGTACTCTTTCCTATCCCGGAGTTTTGTTTTCTCTTTGAAGGTTTTAACGAGGTTGCTGTTAATATGCTAGTTCTTACCTTGAATGTTCATTTCAATTTAATGAAATACAATCTTTTCTATAATAACAAAAACTTTGTTAGAAGTACATTTATATAGAAAATGGCTAGATTATTGTTCGGATTTTAAAAATTGAAACTTGAAAAACAAAA
Source organism: Prunus avium (assembly GCF_965620075.1). NCBI lineage: Eukaryota > Viridiplantae > Streptophyta > Magnoliopsida > Rosales > Rosaceae > Prunus > Prunus avium. Next base: position 21,795,990 of record NC_142285.1, on the reverse strand, counting down.
TCATTGTTTTATTTATAAAGAAAAAAATAAAATTTTAATATATATATATATATATATATATATATTAGAGAAAAATAAATAGACTCGAATTTAATATACAAATATAATAATTTTTTTTTCTTACTAAAACAAATATAATTTAATAAATGGCCTTTAATCAAGCCGGCTCATTGGGCCGAATTACCTCGTCCCGCCCACTTAAACATATAGGTCATGGCATGTCATGTTGGGCCTTACTAAATCGGACCGTGCTCATATTGTGCGCAGGCCGGCCGTGTACAATTGACACCTCTAATAAACATGGAGGAACAGGGTTGTAGGGCTAGAAACTTGGAGGATAATTTAGAGTCTCCAACGTAAATTTTTGTCCGTTTTTCTTGGTAATTATTGCCTCTTTAGAACCCTAGCACATTAACATAACTGTTTGTTGTTTCTGAGTTAAACTAGCCATATGCAGAACCAAAATTATTTTTCTTCATGTTTAATGGTATTTCCACATCGTCCGTTAGAGTTCATTCTTATCCATTCCATTAATGTTACCGTTTCTTTTCTTCAGTTTTTGTTTTGGGTCAAAGTTTTCCTCTTTTGTTGAGAACTACATTATTTCTGTATCAAATGAGTCTATAAATTAACATTTATAGCAAATATTTAATTTTCTAAATAACGATAATAGAAAATATTTATATACTTTTTTTGATGAAGTTAACATTTTTATACTTTAGGTATATGATGAATGTTTTTTTTTAGTCAATGTATATTATGAGTGTTAAGAAACTGTTGCCAAAGAAATATTGACTGACTGAAAATGGAAAATTGCTCTGACCTCTTTATATAACCCGTTACAGGCCTCTTTGCATGTTATTGTTGCTTCCATTTCATTGCATTTGCTACAGCTCTCTACAACTGCAGAGAAAACAGCCTCTCTCTCTCTCTCTCTCTCTGTGTTCTGCAATGGCTGTGCAGAGGGAGTTTTGCATTATATTAGCTGTGATGGTGGTTGTTTTGGTTGTTCCATCCAATGGTTGCTCGCAGAACGGCAGCCGGGGCGTGAGATACTCAGTCGGAGACGCATTCTGGGCCATCCCTCCAATTGTTGATTACTACTCCAAATGGTCTTCTAACCATTTCTTCAAGATCGGCGACTCTCTCGGTATATATTGGGATACAAATATTCATGAAAACATACACTCTTACTTTTCCTTTACCTAAACATTTTAAAATGTTAATGATCTTACTATACATACGTAATATAAGATTTATATGCAAACAGTTTGGTACGTTATGTTACATTTGTAGTTACGATTAATTTAATTTGTTTGCAGTTTTTGACTTCGAAGCGGGGCGTTTCAACGTGCTGCAAGTGACAAAGCAAGAGTATGATAGCTGCACAGCTTACAAGCCCTTGAAGATCTTCAACAGTGGTCCAGTGAATATACCATTGCGAGAAAAGGGCGTGTTCTACTACATGTGCAACATCTCAAACTACTGTAGTCTTGGGCAAAAGATTTCCATTGCAGTTAATGAGTGCCCCTGCGCCACACCAAGTCCATCACCGTCTTCCCCTCCTCGTGCTTCTCCACCCCTTGTTCCGCCATCTTCATCGCCACATATACCGGCTCTGCCTCCGTCTCCAGATAACTCCCAGCCTCCTTATGTGCAGGTTACAAGTCCAGCTCCGTCCACAGTTGATAATGGTTCCCCTGAGGGTCCTTCAAACTCTGCGGCATTGATACACAAAGGGGTGCTTCTTGGCTGGCTTTCCCAATTGGTGTTACTTCTTATTTTTGGGGTGGTCTGGGGAAGTTGATTTGGATTGGGAGCTAAAATGGTGAGAATAATTTGACTAGCCTTAGATGATTTCTTAGGATAGGGCAGAATTTATCTTTTTCTAATTTGGACTACTTGATGAGTGCCATTTTTATAGTTTCGCACGTAGATTAAAAATTAGTGGATTTAAGATCCTGTTAGGGATCCTTTCAATAATATTTAGCATTTAATTTCTATAAATCCCTCGTTTTTAATTTCCTTGTGGATTTGTAATTTGTGAGATCTTTGAGGAGGAAAGCTGGCCTAGACAGGGTCGGGAAATGTAGCAAAACACTGGCCTAACCTTACACTAGTAGAGGTAGGGAATAATTCTATGTAAAATATAATGAGAGTCGTGGGACAGAGTTGGAAGCCACTCTAACACCATACCTAAAAATTTCCCCGAACCCGACCACATACCGGATTTTTATCCTTCCCTGCACATCCTAGTTTCTGCTAGCTGCCTATTGCAAACAGAAAGGTTTTTCTTTTGACATTTTTCGAATGAATTAATTTACCTTCTTGGAAGTAAAAACAGAGGTTAATGCTCTGGCTCCTAGTAAGAAGATGAAATAATCTTATTACAAAGTGTTAAAATAAAAGAAAATTACAGAGCCCATTAATCTGTTCAAATTTTACGATTTATATGTTATACCAATCTCATGGCTCTTCCCTAGCTAGTAAGCAAATGTGCTATCTGAGTGACAGAAATGCAGAGAGGAGCTGGAGCAGCCGACATCTGGGGCAAGTAGCATGCAGCCTAGCCATGGATAAACACACTTAACATGGAAGAGATGACCACAATCCGGTAACACAAGAAGCGTGTTGGTTTCCTTGTAATCAGCCAAGCATATGGCAGCAAGAAGCAGATGAGCTGATGCCATATTGGAGCTTAACTATGGAATAAAGAAGCTTTGGATAACTAACTATAGTGGCTTCATCCAGGCCTTGTTGATCACTAGAATATTGGTCAGCCGGGATTGGGGAAGCACGGCTTTGGTGAAGAGATGGGTTTGTGGATGTAGTGCTGAGGTAGGAAGCAAGAGAGAGAAGTAGGATTAGGAGGATGAGGACAAGTACAAAAGAACCCGCCTATGTCCTAGAGTATTAGGCAATCATCTCTACACAACTGCCACATTATTTGGAAACATAATATGGTGAACAAATTTGGTGATCCTAGCAGTATTCGAGCGAGTTAGAAAAGAGCGATATGCTAGGCTCGGAGCTGGGGTTGAGATAAGGACACAGAGAGAAGAATACCAATTTGAGCAAGCCAACAGAAAAGATAAAAATCATAGAGACATGGAAAAAGAATGACAAGAGAAGAAGAAGAAGAAATGACACATTTTACTTTCCTTTATAAGGTATATATACGCAATCAGGAAGACATCATCGCATCGGTTCTTACTAGAAGTAAAGTAAAAATTAAAAGAATACCAAACTATATACGGGCAATTATATCCAAATCCTAATCCCAGAAACAAAAGCATTCGTCTTCAAACTTCTAAGACCTCAAGTTTCAGTCTTTCTTGAGTAAACATTTTGGTACATAAACACTCTATACTAAGACCTCAAGTAACATCAAGAAGCAATTTATTTGCAGCGAATATCAATTACCTCTCCTCCGACGGGCAAGTCTCGGAACTGGGGTTGGCCATTGAGGGTGGAAAATCAATGGTAGGAAGGGAGCAACAACACTTTGGTGCCGATCTTTTTCTGCTATCACTAACCAACTTTTTGTAAGAATATTGCACATGAAAAAGTGTCTGCTTATACTTAAGTACAAAATATCCTCATTATTTGGATCCAAAGCACATACCTTAATCCAATGCATGTCTAATTCGTTATGAGAGAAAATTACCGCATTCGAAAGTAGTATTTCTGGGTCCATGGGGACCCTGTGTTTCAAAATCAAACAGTTGCCTCCATTGACCACCTGATCAGCTGGTTCTACTAATTTGAAATCCCAAACTAAGAGAGTACCTGTCCTCAATTCGAAGTTGAACATCCGCAGACAGCCTTGACACACACCTAGGCACTCAATTTCCGACACATCACCTAGGACTTCAATTGCCGGCTCGTCAAATTCAATGAAACATTTTTTATCAATTGTTCCATCATTTTTCTTCGTGTCGAACGGATCGAACCCTATAAGAAAGGCACGACCTTTGTCTCGTCCCACCCAGAACAACATTCCCTTGTGTGCAAAGCCAATACTGGGATTGGCACTATGGAAAGCTAATTTCTTGGGGAACGAAATATATGACGCTCTCCATTCCCTAGTCTCAGAAGAGAAGATCTCCACGTACTATTTGAAGGTATATGCACGTTGGGACAAGAGGGGTCGCACGACCCCTTGGAATGATGGAAAATTGGCTGTGGATTCTATGAACGACCCCTTGTGTGAACACCAAGTGCTCGACGAAAGTCCCAGCCCATTTGCTTGCTCTGCTGCGCGCTGATATGAAAACCATGAGAAGAAACAAGGAGGGAATCTATAACATGGCTCAAAATTATCACAGAAAGTTCTCAGCCATCACCAGGGGCGCTAGAGCTGACAGACCAAGACCCCAAGAATGCCTTGTTTTGGTTGAGGCAAGGGACACCTATACTCCACTTCTGCATCAAATCTTGCAAAGCTGTGCAAGAACAGGTGCACCCATGGAAGGTAAGGCCTGCCATGGACAGATCATACGTGTTGGATTCCAAGTAGACACTTTAACATCTAACATGCTCATCAACATGTATTCCAAATGCGGTTTAGTTGATTGTGCTGGAAAAGTTTTTGATGAAATGCCTGAAAGAAGCTTAGTTTCATGGAACACGATGATTGGGTCACTTACCCAGAATGGGGAGGAACATAAAGCTCTTGGTCTTTTCTTGCAGATGCGAAGAGAAGGAAACCATTTTAGTGAATTCACTGTTTCGAGTCTTCTTTGTGCTTGTGCTGCGAAATGTGCTGTTTTTGAGTGTAAACAACTGCACGCTCTTGCTGTTAAGTTAGCAATGAATTTAAATGTCTATGTGGGAACTGCATTGCTTGACGTTTATGCAAAGTCTGGTTTGATAAAGGACGCAAGCAGTGTGTTTGCATCTCTGCCAGAGAGGAGTGAGGTTACTTGGAGTTCGATGGTAGCCGTGTATGTGCAAAATGAGCTTTATGAGGAGGCTTTGATGTTCTTCTATAAAGCTAAAATGATGGGGTTAGAACAGAACCAATTTACAATTTCTTCTGTTATTTGTGCTTGTACAGGTCTGGCAGCTCTTATTGAAGGGAAGCAGGTGCATGCCGTGTTATGTAAAACTGGATTTGGTTTGAATATATTTATTGTTTCCTCTCTTATAGACATGTATGCAAAATGTGGTAGCATTAAAGAAGCTTACCATGTGTTTCGAGGTATGGACGAGACAAACACTGTGTTATGGAATACCATGATTTCTGGGTTTGCTAGACATGCTTGCTCCCTAGAGGTGATGATCTTATTTGAGAAAATGCAGTAGATGGGTACGTTCCCAAGTGAAGTAACGTATGTTTCTGTATTAACTGCTTGTAGTCATATGGGATTGGTTGAAAGTGGAAGGAAATAATTCAACCTCATGATAACAGAACACAATGTGTCACCTAATGTTGTTCACTATTCATGCATGGTTGATCTTTTTGGTCAGTCAGGGTTGTTGCTTGAAGCCTATAATTTGATAGAGGAAATGCCATTTGATGCTACTGCTTCCATGTGGGGTTCACTGTTGGCTTCTTGTAGGATCCATGGAAAACTTCACTTGGCTGAGGTAGCAGCTAAGCATTTGTCTGAGATAGAACCTAATAATGCCGGAAACCATATTCTGCTGTCAAACATTTATGCAGCAAATAAGAAATGGGATGAAGTTGCAAGAATAAGGAAACTTCTTAAAGAAAGTGAGTTGAAGAAGGAGAGAGGCAAGAGTTGGATCGAAATCAAGGACAAAGTTCACTCATTTATGGTTGGAGAGAGAAAGCATGCTAGAATTGCTGAGATATACTCAAAATTGGACTGTTTGATCGAAGAGTTGAAGATTGTGGGCTATAAGGCTGAGACTGAACATGACCTCCATTATGTGGGAGAGAACAGAAAACATGAACTGTTGAGGCACCACAGCAAGAAACTTGCTCTTACTTTGGGGTTAATGTGCTTACCTTCAAATGCATCTATTAGGATCATGAAGAATCTTAGGATTTGTGGTGATTGCCATTCTTTTATGAAGATTGCATCATCTTGTACAGGGAAGGAAATCATTGTCAGGGATACTAACAGGTTCCACCATTTCAAGAATGGTTGTTGTTCTTGTCGGGAATTTTGGTAGAAGATTAATTTAATGGCTACTTAAGAAAGTGTACTAGATTTTAGAGATGTCAGAGACTCCTGAAATTTGGTCTTCTGCAATTGGAATTATATCTATGGGACCTTTCATTTTGAAAATCAAAGGGCGGGCTATTTGAAAGACCTTCTAGTGACTAAAGGAGTAAACCTAAGAAAAGTGTTAAGAGACTCGAGGACTTTACCAAATCTCCTTACTTATCACCATTTTGAGCCCACAATGACATCAAAACTCATGTATCCCCCAAATGACTTTACCAAAATGTTCCATGCTCACAATTAGCTTTGCAAATTACAGACTAATAAAAAAGTATAAAACATTGAGGTTTTTGAATGAATTAGGATTTGGGTTGGGTTCAATTGGGCTTATTGGAAAATCATTACGCCCGATATATGTCCAAAATACTATGGGTCTGAATAGATGTTGGCTTGGTCGGGCTCAAGTTAACTTCATACCATATTATTTTAGGTCGGTCAATTAGGGGTGGGCATGATTCGGTTTAGTCCAATAGGTGATGTAAACTAGCCATTGATTTGTCGAATCATGCAAAAGATGAAAAAGAGAGAACGATGAAGAAAATAGAAAGAAGAAAGAGCAAAAGAAGAAAGAAATAATGAGGCACAACAAAACGAAGAGTTAAGTTTCACCAAAAAGAAAGGAGTGGGGCTATAGTTGTTTTGTTACTTGGTTGGCATAGATTGGAACTAAGGCATTGGATATTAATGGTATGTTTATGTAGAAGTAATGAAAATAAAAGAAAAGGAAAAGAGTAAATAATTAATGGGAATCAGATCAACAACCCTATCCTAATTGGGACTAAGACATTTGGATTGAGCTAAAGGATCTAGATTGGGTTAATAATGTGATTTGAATATTAATTCGGCTTACTAATAAATTTGAATTTAAATTAATAGAGTGATCGTGTTAAAAGCTCGATAAAGGTGAACATTTATGTTAATGGACAATTTATGAAAAGTGAAATATGTGCTACAATTTATTTCTATTGACCATTGTGTTTTGAGTTACTTGATAGACATGTTTGCATATAATTTTCCTTACAACTCCCTCGAACTATACCATAATTATCAATTTCCTTCATGAACTATTTTTTTTGGTAAATTAAGGACTTCAACTATTTTGTCGTCAATTTTTTTGGATGTCCATCTAAGTTTTTGTCATGCGACCTGCACGTGGTTGGGTTTTAAGAAAAATGAGAATAACAACAAACATTTAAAGAAATTTATGATAAAACATAAATATAAATGTTGGCTGTGCAAATCTTACGGCCTGGTGTTCTGGACTGAGGGGATATGCGCCAACATAGGTCGTCCTACTTTGTGTTGGATAGGGTGTGCGTGGGCGTGCCAGCACGATCTACAGTGCATTTGATGAGGATGCATATGGATGGATTGAGTGCGCCTGTTTGATCTAACTTCGCTCAAAGAAATTGTGGCTGAGAGGGGAACAGTTCTCGGCCATCATATCCACGGCCTCAACTACAAGGCTGTTGATTGGGGTCGATGGATTTGGATGGTGCTCCAACGTCTTGCTAGATTGCAAGGGTTGTATGATATATGGGGTGGATGAAATAGTAACCAGGATGGTGCTCCAACGCCTTGAAAATCAAGGGTCGTATGATATATTGATGGATGGAAGGATTTACTTTACCGCTACTCCTAAGAAAGCATTTAAAGATATTAAAAGTGCATGACATGAAGATAAATGACAGGAAAAGATAAGTTACTCCATAGGAGGCTTGGTTGGTCGGGGACCCTTTGAACATTGCTGGGGGTCTTGTATTTATAGGGAGAAGATGAAGCATGGGCTAATGGAGGCAAGGTCCGAGAGTTCCAAAGTCGAAACATCAGAGACTTCCGAAGTCAGAACATCCACAACACCGAAGTGACATCTGAGACTTCCCAAGTTCGAACAACTGCGGCTTCTGTAGTTGGAACATCTACAAATTTCAAAGTTAGAACATCTAAAACTTCTAAAGTATTCAACCAAGATCGAGTTGGAAGTTGGAACATCTGCAGTACTCAAGTTCACATTTTCTGTTGTTGACACAGGTTCTTTGTAGCTAGTTTCTAGCCAGGTAAAAATAAAGATCCTTAAATTATGGTATTCCCTTAATACTATTCCAAATATCCACAAATGTTCCCTTATGAGAGATATTGTAATGAGTATGCCACCTTTTTCCATTGACAGAACGGTTGTGTCGATGATGCAAAAAGGCAATTACATGGAAGAAAAACCTCTGCCGCTTTGTCTAAAGAAGTGAATAAGATGCTAGCGACCTAAACATGAAGAAACATAAAAAAAGTTAAAACATGGATGCATGAATAATCAAATATATATATAAGTAAGTAAAGGAAGAAGCTTACTCTGGTATGATTACTCCGAAAGTATCACCTGATATTTATCACGAACCACAATCTTCTCCTTATCTAGATTCCCTCTGTCTATTCTACCTTTCACCCTTTGCCAAATGTTTTAAATTATATCTTTAATAATTACTTGGTAGTGTGGTAGTAGTTCAATTGTATGACCATTGCACTACTACCGGAAGAGATATAACCAATAGTTTGGGCATAATGCTAGAATCTGCCACTTAGGTTTGGGTATAGCCCTAATAAATTTTGCAGAAGTAATGGCATGACAAATAGATTATGGACAAAGCATCTCCTAAACAATAGAATACCAAAACCAACAAGCTAGAAAACAAGTTAAATACAAAGCTAGAATACCATAACAAGCAGCAAATTTAGGCAAAAGAAAATAGATAGCAACAAGACCAACCAAAAAGCTATTTGAATCAAAAGTAGCAATCAAAAGAAGGGACGACACTAATGGCAAAATAATATAACAACTAACCAGTAATTGCTACAAAATACTATAAACGAAAAATTATAATGAAAAAGTAGGAAGAAACCGAAAAAAAAAAAAGGGAAAATTTGCATAAAAAATAAATAAATCGCATTGCAATAGATTATGTAATAGAGAAAAAAAAAAACTGTCAAAATACCAAATTTCACTAAGAGATTTTCATACCTAGAAAGCTGAGGACTCGATGAGATCTAAGAAAAATGACGTTATGAGTGAGACAGAGAGAGATCCTTGTCATATCCAAGAGGAATGAGGCAGTGAAATCGAGAGAGGAGATTTACAATTATGAATATATTAACAAGATTTATTATTTGTTGGGAAAATAGGCCAATATCTTTATTTGAAGTACATTTAAATATAAAATGGCTAGACTAATGTTTGGGTTTTAAATTTGAAACTTGAAAAACAAAATCATTATTTTCTTTATAAGAAAACATTAGATTTTAATGTAAATACCCTACAAGGACAAATCCTTTTGGTGACCACCACTTCTCGTCGCTAAAAGTTAAAATTTGGTCATTGGAAACTTACAGCGACATAAAATTTGGTCACTCAGGGTCATCGGCAAAACTGTGTGGCTGAAAAGATTTGGCAACGAAACTAAAATTTTGGTGACGCATCATAACTTACAACCAATTTGTCGCAGATTTGCAAAATCGTGGTCTCTAATGTCTTGCCTAATTGGCATGTAATTTTAAATTTTTGGTGACCAAAGAATACTGAGTCGTCGCAAAACTGTGTGGCTGAAAAGATTTGGCGACGGAACTAAAATTTTGGTGATGCATCATAACTTACGACCAATTATTCTTGTCACATATTTGCAAAATCGTGGTCTCTAATGTCTTGCTTAATTGGCACGTAATTTTAAATTTTTGGTGACCAAAGAATACCGAGTCATCGCAAAACAGGTATGGCGACGACTTATCTTTGTCAGAAATATGAAAATATTTGGTCGCCAATAGCTTCTATATTTGGCGGTAATTACTCGAAATTTCTTGATCATTTTAGAACTTTGCGATGAATGCTAATGAAGGTAGCCATTCTTGGTTGGCGACCATTCTTTTTAGGTCGCTCAAGTACCAAATTTGGTCACCTTTTGTAACATATTTTGTTAATTAAAAAAAGTTCAATTACATGCTAAAAACCTCATATAAAAGTTCTAGTACTTTAAATATAATTTTAACTTCCATTTGACTCCTAACATGGAAAGAAAAAAAGATAAGAGTCTATTTTACCGTGTTTTTCCATACCAATGGTGCTTTCACCCGTAGGACTGTGTCACTTCACCATGTCACTTTTTGACCTTGCCTTATATAAACAAAAAATTTGTTGCCATCATCATCATCATCATGATCAACTTTATAGGTTTGTTTACCTTTCTTATGCAAGTTTTTGATATGCGCTTGCCTCTTTCGAATGACATCAAGTAGTTTATCCACTTTACCTGACAACTCCTCCACTTTCTTATTTGAAGCATGAGAGATGTTGGTGGAATTAAATTCAAAAGTTGTATGAGAAGTAGCCTCCACTTGAAGACTAGAACCCAAACCCCGCATCTTCTTGCTCTTTCCAACCAGTGGTGGATCCAGGATTGGAAAGCCAATTGGGTGGAACTTACGTACTAAACTCGACGGTACGAGTGAATTTCATTAATAATCAGAAAAATATACACCTAGTCAGAGGGGACATAATAAGCCTTATCCTAAAATAAAGGGTTAATGACCTAAATGGTCCCCAAACTATGGCCTCAGTATCATTTTGGTCCACCAACTAAAAATTTCAATTTAAACGTCCTTCAACTCTTCATAATATACCCAAATGGTCCATCCGTCAAAGTCTGTTTATTATTCCGTGAAATCGAGGGACAAAACCGTCTTTTTAGGTGAGTATCGTCCTGTAAAACGACCAAGCATTCCGTAGGAATGCATTCCCTCCATTTCCATCATAAGCTCCACCTGAAAAACCCCAAAATTAGAACCCTAGGTTCGCAATGTCGGAGATTTCAACGACCTCAAGTGGGACGACTCGGTACTGCGCCTGTGGGACGAAGATTATCCGTCGGACTTCGTGGACAGATTTGAACCCAGGAAGAAGGTTCGATGCTTGTGATAAAAATTGGGTGAGTTATTATTTGGGTTGCAAAAGTTCTTCTTTTCCATTTGTAAATGCTTGATGAGGTCTGAAATTGATCACTGGTTTGATTTGCCAGAATAGCAAAAGAGGTACGCATTTTTTCGAGTGGGTGGATAATGAAACTTGTCCAAGAGGAAAACAAGTGGTCCCTGGTTTAGAGCAATGGAGGAGGAAGGTAGAGCAAAGGAAGAACAATTCAGATCTGTGGGAGCAAAAAATAAAGAACTACAGCAGAAATTGAAAGAAATGGTTCAGGAAAAAAAGGTTTTGAAATGGGGTCATGGGCAAAGACAATTGATAATGTGGGTTTCCTTGATTTTGTCTTGGGGTTTGTTTATAACATTTGTGATGGGTGGAAAGTTTTAATTGTTATGAGGTTTGTTCCTTTGAATGTAATGGTGAAACTTTTGTTTCAAGTGTAGAATGAATGTGCATTAGTGTTCTCAAATTTTCTGGAATTGGGATTTGAATATATGGGATAATGTGGTTTGAATGTAAATGGTGAAGAGCACCAAAGCTTACAAGAGCAACCAAAATGCTCGTGGCAATTTACAAGAGCAACCAAAATGTTCCATTCACATCCAAGAGCAACCAAAATGCAGCTGGCAATTTACAAGAGCAACCAAAATGAAAGATGGTAACATTGTTGACCACACAG